>NW_027309830.1:745000-1117500 GCF_047496795.1 Chiloscyllium punctatum
AAACAGAGGGCGCCAAACAGAGGGCGCGACACAGAGGGCGAGAAACAGAGAGCGAGAAACAGAAGGCAAAAAACAGCGGCGCTGAAACAGAGGGCGAGAAACAGTGTGTCTGAAACAGAGGGTCTGAAACAGAGGGTCTGAAACAGAGGGCGCCAAACAGAGTGCGCGAAACAGAGTTCGAGAAACAGAGGGCGAAAAACAGCGGGGCTGAAACAGAGGGCGAGAAACAGTGGGTCTGAAACAGAGGGTCTGAAACAGAGGGTCTGAAACAGAGGGCGCGAAACAGAGGGGCTGAAACAGAGGGCGAGAAACAGAGTGGCCGAAACAGAGGGTCTGAAACAGAGGGTCTGAAACAGAGGGGCTGAAACAGAGGGGCTGAAACAGAGGGTGCGAAACAGAGGGCGAGAAACAGAGTGTCTGAAACAGAGGGTCTGAAACAGAGGGGCTGAAACAGTGTGTCTGAAACAGAGGGCGCGAATCAGAGGGCGCGAAACAGAGGGCGAGAAACCGAGGGTCTCAAACAGAGGGTCTGAAACAGAGGGCGCGAAAGAGAGGGGCCGAAACAGAGGGCGAGAAACAGAGGGGCCGAAACAGAGGGCGAGAAACAGAGGTCGAGAAACAGAGGGTCTGAAACAGAGGGTCTGAAACAGAGGGGCTGAAACAGAGGGGCTGAAACAGAGGGCGAGAAACAGAGGGTCTGAAACAGAGGGCGCGAAACAGAGGGCGTGAAAAAGAGGGGCGGAAACAGAGGGCGGGAAACAGAAGGGCCGAAACAGAGGGTCTGAAACAGAGGGCGAGAAACAGAGGGCGCGAAACAGAGGGCGCGAAACAGAGGGGCCGAAACAGAGGGGCCGAAACAGAGGGGGGGAAACAGAGGGGCCGAAACAGAGGGCGAGAAACAGAGGGTCTGAAACAGAGGATCTGAAACAGAGGGTCTGAAACAGAGGGGCTGAAACAGAGGGTCTGAAACAGAGGGTCTGTAGCAGAGGGGCCGAAACAGAGGGCGAGAAACAGAGGGCGCGAAACAGAGGCCGAGAAACAGAGGGTCTGAAACAGAGGGGCTGAAACAAAGGGCGAGAAACAGAGGGTGACAAAGAGAGGGTCTGAAACAGAGGGCGCGAAACGGAGGGTGCGAAACAGAGGGTGAGAAACAGAGGGTCTGAAACAGAGGGCGAGAAACAGAGTGTCTGAAAGAGAGGGCGAGAAACAGAGGGGCCGACACAGAGGGCGAGAAACAGAGGGTCTGAAACAGAGGGTCTGAAACAGAGCGCGAGAAACAGAGGGTCTGAAACAGAGGGGCTGAAACAGAGGGCGAGAAACAGAGGGTGACAAACAGAGGGTCTGAAACAGAGGGCGCAAAACGGAATGTGCGAAACAGAGGGTGAGAAACAGAGGGTCTGAAACAGAGGGGCTGAAACAGAGGGCGAGAAACAGAGTGTCTGAAAGAGAGGGCGAGAAACAGAGGGGCCGACACAGAGGGCGAGAAACAGAGGGTCTGAAACAGAGGGTCTGAAACAGAGGGGCTGATACAGAGGGCGCGAAACAGTGGGCGAGAAACAGAGGGTCTGAAACAGAGGTTCTGAAACAGAGCGCGAGAAACAGAGGGCGAGAAACAGAGGGTCTGAAACAGAGGGCGAGAAACAGAGGGGCTGTAATAGAGGGCGAGAAACAGAGGGTCTGAAACAGAGGGGCTGAAACAGAGGGCGAGAAACAGAGGGCGCGAAACAGAGGGTCTGAAACAGAGGGTCTAAAACAGAGGGGCTGAAACAGAGGGGCTGAAACAGAGGTGCTGAAACAGAGGGTCTGAAACAGAGGGGCTGAAACAGAGGGCGAGAAACAGAGGGTCTGAAACACAGGGTCTGAAACAGAGGGCGTGAAACAGAGGGCGCGAAACAGAGGGCGAGAAACAGAGGGTCTAAAACAGAGGGGCTGAAGCAGAGGGTGAGAAACAGAGGGCGAGAAACAGAGGGTCTGAAACAGAGGGTCTGAAACAGAGGGTCTGAAACAGAGGGGCTGAAACAGAGGGGCTGAAACAGAGGGCGAGATATAGAGGGGCTGAAACAGAGGGCGAGAAACAGAGGGTCTGAAACAGAGGGTCTGAAACAGAGGGCGCCAAACAGAGGGCGCGACACAGAGGGCGAGAAACAGAGGGCGAGAAACAGAAGGCAAAAAACAGCGGCGCTGAAACAGAGGGCGAGAAACAGTGTGTCTGAAACAGAGGGTCTGAAACAGAGGGTCTGAAACAGAGGGCGCCAAACAGAGTGCGCGAAACAGAGTTCGAGAAACAGAGGGCGAAAAACAGCGGGGCTGAAACAGAGGGCGAGAAACAGTGGGTCTGAAACAGAGGGTCTGAAACAGAGGGTCTGAAACAGAGGGCGCAAAACAGAGTGGCTGAAACAGAGGGCGAGAAACAGAGTGGCCGAAACAGAGGGTCTGAAACAGAGGGTCTGAAACAGAGTGTCTGAAACAGAGGGTCTGAAACAGAGGGGCTGAAACAGTGTGTCTGAAACAGAGGGCGCGAATCAGAGGGCGCGAAACAGAGGGCGAGAAACCGAGGGTCTCAAACAGTGGGTCTGAAACAGAGGGTGCGAAAGAGAGGGGCCGAAACAGAGGGCGAGAAACAGAGGGGCCGAAACAGAGGGCGAGAAACAGAGGTCGAGAAACAGAGGGTCTGAAACAGAGGGTCTGAAACAGAGGGGCTGAAACAGAGGGCGAGAAACAGAGGGCGTGAAAAAGAGGGGCGGAAACAGAGGGCGCGAAACAGTGGGCGAGAGACAGAGGGTCTAAAACAGAGGGTCTGAAACAGAGCGCGAGAAACAGAGGGCGAGAAACAGAGGGTCTGAAACAGAGGGCGAGAAACAGAGGGGCTGAAACAGTGGGCGAGAAACAGAGGGCGAGAAACAGAGGGTCTGAAAGAGAGGGTGCGAAACAGAGGGCGAGAAACAGAGGGTCTGAAACAGAGGGTCTGAAACTGAGGGGCTGAAACAGAGGGTCTGAAACACAGGGTCTGAAACAGAGGGCGAGAAACAGAGGGTCTGAAACAGAGGGTCTGAAACAGAGGGCGCGAAACAGAGGGCGAGAAACAGAGGGCGAGATATAGAGGGGCTAAAACAGAGGGCGAGAAACAGAGAGTCTGAAACAGAGGGTCTTAAACAGGGGATCTGAAACAGAGGGCGCGAAACAGAGGGCGCGAAACAGAGGGCGCGAACCAGAGGGTCTGAAACAGAGGGGCTGAAACAGAGGGCGAGAAACAGAGGTTCTGAAACAGAGGGACTGAAACAGAGGGCGAGAAACAGAGGGGCCGAAGCAGAGGGCGAGAAACAGAGGGTCTGAAACAGAGGGTCTGAAACAGAGGGCGAGAAACTGAGAGTCTGAAACAGAGGGTCTGAAACAGGAGGTCTGAAACAGAGGGCACGAAACAGAGGGCGCGAAACAGAGGGCGCGAACCAGAGAGTCTGAAACAGAGGGGCTGAAACAGAGGGCGAGAAACAGAGGTTGTGAAACAGAGGGACTGAAACAGAGGGCGCGAAACAGAGGGCGCGAAACACGGGGCGAGAAACAGAGGGTCCGAAACAGAGGGTCTGAAACAGAGGGCGAGAAACTGAGGGCTAGAAACACAGGGGCCGAAACAGACGGCGGGAAAGCAAGGGGCCGAAACAGAGGGTCTGAAACAGAGGGCGCGAAACAGAGGGCGCGAAACAGAGGGCGAGAAACAGAGGGTCTGCAACAGAGGGTCTGAAACAGAGGCCTTAAACTGAGGGGCCGAAACAGAGGGCGGGAAACAGAGGGGCCGAAACAGAGGGTCTGAAACAGAGGGCGCGAAACAGAGGGCACGAAACAGAGGGCGAGAAACAGAGGGTCTGAAACAGAGGGTCTGAAACAGAGGGTCTGAAACTGAGGGCGCGAAACAGAGGGGCCGAAAAAGAGGGCGAGAAACAGAGGGGCCGAAACAGAGGGCGAGAAACAGAGGGTCTGAAACAGAGGGGCTGAAACAGAGGGGCTGAAACAGAGGGGCTGAAACAGAGGGTCTGAAACAGAGGGCGCGAAATAGAGGGCGCGAAACATAGGGCGAGAAACAGAGGGTCTGAAACAGAGGGGCTGAAACAGAGGGCGAGAAACAGAGGGTCTGAAACAGAGGGTCTGAAACAGAGGGCGCGAAACAGAGGGTCCGAAGCAGAGGGCGAGAAACAGAGGGCACGAAACAGAGGGTCTGAAACAGAGGGCGCGAAACAGAGGGCGCAAAACAGAGGGCGAGAAACAGAGGGTCTGAAACAGAGGGTCTGAAACAGAGCGCGAGAAACAGAGGGCGAGAAACAGAGGGTCTGAAACAGAGGGCGAGAAACAGAGGGCGCGAAACAGAAGGCGAGAAACAGAGGGTCTGAAACAGAGGGGCTGAAACAAAGGGCGAGAAACAGAGGGTGACAAACAGAGGGTCTGAAACAGAGGGCGCGAAACGGAGGGTGCGAAACAGAGGGTGAGAAACAGAGGGTCTGAAACAGAGGGCGAGAAACAGAGTGTCTGAAAGAGAGGGCGAGAAACAGAGGGGCCGACACAGAGGGCGAGAAACAGAGAGTCTGAAACAGAGGGTTTGAAACAGAGGGTCTGAAACAGAGCGCGAGAAACAGAGGGTCTGAAACAGAGGGGCTGAAACAGAGGGCGAGAAACAGAGGGTGACAAACAGAGGGTCTGAAACAGAGGGCGCAAAACGGAATGTGCGAAACAGAGGGTGAGAAACAGAGGGTCTGAAACAGAGGGGCTGAAACAGAGGGCGAGAAACAGAGTGTCTGAAAGAGAGGGCGAGAAACAGAGGGGCCGACACAGAGGGTGAGAAACAGAGGGTCTGAAACAGAGGGTCTGAAACAGAGGGGCTGATACAGAGGGCGCGAAACAGTGGGCGAGAAACAGAGGGTCTGAAACAGAGGGTCTGAAACAGAGCGCGAGAAACAGAGGGCGAGAAACAGAGGGTCTGAAACAGAGGGCGAGAAACAGAGGGGCTGTAACAGAGGGCGAGAAGCAGAGGGTCTGAAACAGAGGGGCTGAAACAGAGGGCGAGAAACAGAGGGTGACAAACAGAGGGTCTGAAACAGAGGGCGCGAAACGGAGGGTGTGAAACAGAGGGTGAGAAACAGAGGGTCTGAAACAGAGGGGCTGAAACAGAGGGCAAGAAACAGAGTGTCTGAAAGAGAGGGCGAGAAACAGAGGGGCCGACACAGGGGGCGAGAAACAGAGGGTCTGAAACAGAGGGTCTGAAACAGAGGGGTGAAACAGAGGGGCTGAAACAGAGGGCGCGAAACAGTGGGCGAGAGACAGAGGGTCTAAAACAGAGGGTCTGAAACAGAGGGGCTGAAACAGAGGGCGAGAAACAGAGTGTCTGAAAGAGAGGGCGAGAAACAGAGGGGCCGACACAGAGGGTGAGAAACAGAGGGTCTGAAACAGAGGGTCTGAAACAGAGGGGCTGATACAGAGGGCGCGAAACAGAGGGGCTGAAACAGAGGGCGAGAAACAGAGGGGCTGAAACAGAGGTGCTGAAACAGAGGGTCTGAAACTGAGGGGCTGAAACCGAGGGCGAGAAACAGAGGGTCTGAAACAGAGGGTCTGAAACAGAGGGGCTGAAATAGAGGGCGAGAAACAGAGGGGCTGACAAGAGGGGCTGAAACAGAGGGGCTGAAACAGAGGGTCTGAAACAGAGGGTCTGAAACAGAGGGCGCGAAACAGAGGGGCCGAAGCAGAGGGCGAGAAACAGAGGGGCCGAAACAGAGGGTCTGAAACAGAGGGCGCGAAAGAGAGGGCGCGAAACAGAGGGTGCGAAACAGAGGGCGTGAAACAGAGGGCGAGAAACAGAGGGTCTGAAACAGAGGGTCTGAAACAGAGGGCGAGAAACAGAGCACGAGAAACAGAGGGTCTGAAACAGAGGGTCTGAAACAGAGGGCACAAAACAGAGGGCGAGAAACAGAGGGTCTGAAACAGAGGGTCTGAAACAGAGGGCGAGAAACAGAGCACGAGAAACAGAGGGTCTGAAACAGAGGGTCTGAAACAGAGGATCTGAAACAGAGGGAGAGAAACAGAGGGCGAGAAACAGAGGTCTGAAACAGAGGGTCTGAAACAGAGGGTCTGAAACAGAGAGCACAAAACAGAGGGCGAGAAACAGAGGTCTGAAACAGAGGTCTGAAACAGAGGGTCTGAAACAGAGGGTCTGAAACAGAGGGAGAGAAACAGAGGGTCTGAACCAGAGGGTCTGATACAGAGGGCGCGAAACAGAGGGGCCGAAGCAGAGGGCGAGAAACAGAGGGGCCAAAACAGAGGGTCTGAAACAGAGGGCGAGAAACAGAGGGTCTGAAACAGAGGGTCTGAAACAGAGGGCGAGAAACTGAGAGTCTGAAACAGAGGGTCTGAAACAGGAGGTCTGAAACAGAGGGCGCGAAACAGAGGGCGCGAAACAGAGGGCGCGAACCAGAGGGTCTGAAACAGAGGGGCTGAAACAGAGGGCGAGAAACAGAGGTTCTGAAACAGAGGGACTGAAACAGAGGGCGCGAAACAGAGGGCGCGAAACACGGGGCGAGAAACAGAGGGTCCGAAACAGAGGGTCTGAAACAGAGGGCGAGAAACTGAGGGCTAGAAACACAGGGGCCGAAACAGACGGCGGGAAAGCAAGGGGCCGAAACAGAGGGTCTGAAACAGAGGGCGCGAAACAGAGGGCGCGAAACAGAGGGCGAGAAACAGAGGGTCTGCAACAGAGGGTCTGAAACAGAGGCCTTAAACAGAGGGGCCGAAACAGAGGGCGGGAAACAGAGGGGCCGAAACAGAGGGTCTGAAACAGAGGGCGCGAAACAGAGGGCACGAAACAGAGGGCGAGAAACAGAGGGTCTGAAACAGAGGGTCTGAAACAGAGGGTCTGAAACTGAGGGCGCGAAACAGAGGGTCCGAAAAAGAGGGCGAGAAACAGAGGGGCCGAAACAGAGGGCGAGAAACAGAGGGTCTGAAACAGAGGGGCTGAAACAGAGGGGCTGAAACAGAGGGGCTGAAACAGAGGGTCTGAAACAGAGGGCGCGACATAGAGGGCGCGAAACATAGGGCGAGAAACAGAGGGTCTGAAACAGAGGGGCTGAAACAGAGGGCGAGAAACAGAGGGTCTGAAACAGAGGGTCTGAAACAGAGGGCGCGAAACAGAGGGTCCGAAGCAGAGGGCGAGAAACAGAGGGCCCGATACAGAGGGTCTGAAACAGAAGGCGCGAAACAGAGGGCGAGAAACAGAGGGTCTGAAACAGAGGGTCTGAAACAGAGGGCGCGAAACAGAGGGCGCGAAACAGAGGGCGCGAAACAGAGGGCGAGAAACAGAGGGTCTGAAACAGAGGGTCTGAAACAGAGGGTCTGAAACAGAGGGCGAGAAACAGAGGGCGAGATAAAGACGGCCTGAAACACAGGGCCTGAAACAGAGGTCGTGAAACAGAGGGCGCGAAACAGAGGGGCCGAAACAGAGGGCGGGAAACAGAGGGGCCGAAACAGAGGGTCTGAAACAGAGGGCGCGAAACAGAGGGCGCGAAACAGAGGACGAGAAACAGAGGGTCTGAAACAGAGGGCGCAAAACAGAGGGGCCGAAACAGAGGGTCTGAAACAGAGGGCGAGAAACAGAGGGCGAGATAAAGAGGGCGAGAAACAGAGGGTCTGAAACAGAGGGCCTGAAACAGAGGGGCTGAAACAGAGGGTCTGAAACAGAGGGTCTGAAACAGAGGGCGAGAAACAGAGGGCGAGATAAAGAGGGCCTGAAACACAGGGCCTGAAACAGAGGTCGTGAAACAGAGGGCGCGAAACAGAGGGGCCGAAACAGAGGGCGGGAAACAGAGGGGCCGAAACAGAGGGTCTGAAACAGAGGGCGCGAAACAGAGGGCGCGAAACAGAGGGCGAGAAACAGAGGGTCTGAAACAGAGGGTCTGAAACAGAGGGCGCGAAACAGAGGGGCCGAAACAGAGGTCGAGAAACAAAGGGCGAGAAACAGAGGGTCTGAAACAGAGGGTCTGAAACAGAGGGTCTGAAACATAGGGCGAGAAACATAGGGCGAAAAAAAGAGGGTCTGGAACAGAGGGTCTGAAACAGAGGGTCTGAAACAGAGGGGCTGAAACAGAGGGAGAGAAACAGAGGGTCTGAAACAGAGGGTCTGATACAGAGGGCACGAAACAGAGGGGCCGAAGCAGAGGGCGAGAAACAGAGGGGCCAAAACAGAGGGTCTGAAACAGCGGGCGAGAAACAGAGGGCGAGAAACAGAGTGTCTGAAACAGAGGGTCTGAAACATAGAGCGAGAAACAGAGGGCGAGAAACAGAGGGTCTGAAACAGAGGGTCTGAAACAGAGGGTCTGAAACAGAGGGCGAGAAACAGAGGGTCTGAAACAGAGGGTCTGAAACAGAGGGGCTGAAACAGAGGGGCTGAAACAGAGGTGCTGAAACAGAGGGTCTGAAACAGAGGGGCTGAAACAGAGGGCGAGAAACAGAGGGGCTGAAACAGAGGGCGAGAAACAGAGGGGCTGACAAGAGGGTCTGAAACAGAGGGTCTGAAACAGAGGGCTCAAAACAGAGGGCGATAAATAGAGGGTCTGAAACAGAGGGTCTGAAACAGAGGGGCTGAAACAGAGGGTCTGAAACAGAGGGGCTAAAACAGAGGGCGAGAAACAGAGGGGCTGAAACAGAGGGGCTGAAACAGAGGGGCTGAAACAGAGGGGCTGAAACAGAGGGCGCGAAACAGAGGGTCTGAAACTGAGGGCGCGAAACAGAGGGCGAGAAACAGTGGGTCTGAAACAGAGGGTCTGAAACAGAGCGCGAGAAACAGAGGGCGAGAAACAGAGGGTCTGAAACAGAGGGCGAGAAACAGAGGGCGCGAAACAGAGGGCGAGAAACAGAGGGTCTGAAACAGAGGGGCTGAAACAAAGGGCGAGAAACAGAGGGTGACAAACAGAGGGTCTGAAATAGAGGGTCTGAAACAGAGAGCACAAAACAGAGGGCGAGAAACAGAGGTCTGAAACAGAGGGTCTGAAACAGAGGGAGAGAAACAGAGGGTCTGAACCAGAGGGTCTGATACAGAGGGCGCGAAACAGAGGGGCCGAAGCAGAGGGCGAGAAACAGAGGGGCCAAAACAGAGGGTCTGAAACAGAGGGCGAGAAACAGAGGGTCTGAAACAGAGGGTCTGAAACAGAGGGCGAGAAACTGAGAGTCTGAAACAGAGGGTCTGAAACAGGAGGTCTGAAACAGAGGGCGCGAAACAGAGGGCGCGAAACAGAGGGCGCGAACCAGAGGGTCTGAAACAGAGGGGCTGAAACAGAGGGCGAGAAACAGAGGTTCTGAAACAGAGGGACTGAAACAGAGGGCGCGAAACACGGGGCGAGAAACAGAGGGTCCGAAACAGAGGGTCTGAAACAGAGGGCGAGAAACTGAGGGCTAGAAACACAGGGGCCGAAACAGACGGCGGGAAAGCAAGGGGCCGAAACAGAGGGTCTGAAACAGAGGGCGCGAAACAGAGGGCGCGAAACAGAGGGCGAGAAACAGAGGGTCTGCAACAGAGGGTCTGAAACAGAGGCCTTAAACAGAGGGGCCGAAACAGAGGGCGGGAAACAGAGGGGCCGAAACAGAGGGTCTGAAACAGAGGGCGCGAAACAGAGGGCACGAAACAGAGGGCGAGAAACAGAGGGTCTGAAACAGAGGGTCTGAAACAGAGGGTCTGAAACTGAGGGCGCGAAACAGAGGGTCCGAAAAAGAGGGCGAGAAACAGAGGGGCCGAAACAGAGGGCGAGAAACAGAGGGTCTGAAACAGAGGGGCTGAAACAGAGGGGCTGAAACAGAGGGCGAGAAACAGAGGGTCTGAAACAGAGGGCGCGACATAGAGGGCGCGAAACATAGGGCGAGAAACAGAGGGTCTGAAACAGAGGGGCTGAAACAGAGGGCGAGAAACAGAGGGTCTGAAACAGAGGGTCTGAAACAGAGGGCGCGAAACAGAGGGTCCGAAGCAGAGGGCGAGAAACAGAGGGCCCGATACAGAGGGTCTGAAACAGAAGGCGCGAAACAGAGGGCGAGAAACAGAGGGTCTGAAACAGAGGGTCTGAAACAGAGGGCGCGAAACAGAGGGCGCGAAACAGAGGGCGCGAAACAGAGGGCGAGAAACAGAGGGTCTGAAACAGAGGGTCTGAAACAGAGGGTCTGAAACAGAGGGCGAGAAACAGAGGGCGAGATAAAGACGGCCTGAAACACAGGGCCTGAAACAGAGGTCGTGAAACAGAGGGCGCGAAACAGAGGGGCCGAAACAGAGGGCGGGAAACAGAGGGGCCGAAACAGAGGGTCTGAAACAGAGGGCGCGAAACAGAGGGCGCGAAACAGAGGACGAGAAACAGAGGGTCTGAAACAGAGGGCGCAAATCAGAGGGGCCGAAACAGAGGGTCTGAAACAGAGGGCGAGAAACAGAGGGCGAGATAAAGAGGGCGAGAAACAGAGGGTCTGAAACAGAGGGCCTGAAACAGAGGGGCTGAAACAGAGGGTCTGAAACAGAGGGTCTGAAACAGAGGGCGAGAAACAGAGGGCGAGATAAAGAGGGCCTGAAACACAGGGCCTGAAACAGAGGTCGTGAAACAGAGGGCGCGAAACAGAGGGGCCGAAACAGAGGGCGGGAAACAGAGGGGCCGAAACAGAGGGTCTGAAACAGAGGGCGCGAAACAGAGGGCGCGAAACAGAGGGCGAGAAACAGAGGGTCTGAAACAGAGGGTCTGAAACAGAGGGCGCGAAACAGAGGGGCCGAAACAGAGGTCGAGAAACAAAGGGCGAGAAACAGAGGGTCTGAAACAGAGGGTCTGAAACAGAGGGTCTGAAACATAGAGCGAGAAACAGAGGGCGAGAAACAGAGGGTCTGAAACAGAGGGTCTGAAACAGAGGGTCTGAAACAGCGGGCGAGAAACAGAGGGCGAGAAACAGAGTGTCTGAAACAGAGGGTCTGAAACATAGAGCGAGAAACAGAGGGCGAGAAACAGAGGGTCTGAAACAGAGGGTCTGAAACAGAGGGTCTGAAACAGAGGGCGAGAAACAGAGGGTCTGAAACAGAGGGTCTGAAACAGAGGGGCTGAAACAGAGGGGCTGAAACAGAGGTGCTGAAACAGAGGGTCTGAAACAGAGGGGCTGAAACAGAGGGCGAGAAACAGAGGGGCTGAAACAGAGGGCGAGAAACAGAGGGGCTGACAAGAGGGTCTGAAACAGAGGGTCTGAAACAGAGGGCTCAAAACAGAGGGCGATAAATAGAGGGTCTGAAACAGAGGGTCTGAAACAGAGGGGCTGAAACAGAGGGTCTGAAACAGAGGGGCTAAAACAGAGGGCGAGAAACAGAGGGGCTGAAACAGAGGGGCTGAAACAGAGGGGCTGAAACAGAGGGGCTGAAACAGAGGGCGCGAAACAGAGGGTCTGAAACTGAGGGCGCGAAACAGAGGGCGAGAAACAGTGGGTCTGAAACAGAGGGTCTGAAACAGAGCGCGAGAAACAGAGGGCGAGAAACAGAGGGTCTGAAACAGAGGGCGAGAAACAGAGGGCGCGAAACAGAGGGCGAGAAACAGAGGGTCTGAAACAGAGGGGCTGAAACAAAGGGCGAGAAACAGAGGGTGACAAACAGAGGGTCTGAAATAGAGGGTCTGAAACAGAGAGCACAAAACAGAGGGCGAGAAACAGAGGTCTGAAACAGAGGGTCTGAAACAGAGGGAGAGAAACAGAGGGTCTGAACCAGAGGGTCTGATACAGAGGGCGCGAAACAGAGGGGCCGAAGCAGAGGGCGAGAAACAGAGGGGCCAAAACAGAGGGTCTGAAACAGAGGGCGAGAAACAGAGGGTCTGAAACAGAGGGTCTGAAACAGAGGGCGAGAAACTGAGAGTCTGAAACAGAGGGTCTGAAACAGGAGGTCTGAAACAGAGGGCGCGAAACAGAGGGCGCGAAACAGAGGGCGCGAACCAGAGGGTCTGAAACAGAGGGGCTGAAACAGAGGGCGAGAAACAGAGGTTCTGAAACAGAGGGACTGAAACAGAGGGCGCGAAACACGGGGCGAGAAACAGAGGGTCCGAAACAGAGGGTCTGAAACAGAGGGCGAGAAACTGAGGGCTAGAAACACAGGGGCCGAAACAGACGGCGGGAAAGCAAGGGGCCGAAACAGAGGGTCTGAAACAGAGGGCGCGAAACAGAGGGCGCGAAACAGAGGGCGAGAAACAGAGGGTCTGCAACAGAGGGTCTGAAACAGAGGCCTTAAACAGAGGGGCCGAAACAGAGGGCGGGAAACAGAGGGGCCGAAACAGAGGGTCTGAAACAGAGGGCGCGAAACAGAGGGCACGAAACAGAGGGCGAGAAACAGAGGGTCTGAAACAGAGGGTCTGAAACAGAGGGTCTGAAACTGAGGGCGCGAAACAGAGGGTCCGAAAAAGAGGGCGAGAAACAGAGGGGCCGAAACAGAGGGCGAGAAACAGAGGGTCTGAAACAGAGGGGCTGAAACAGAGGGGCTGAAACAGAGGGCGAGAAACAGAGGGTCTGAAACAGAGGGCGCGACATAGAGGGCGCGAAACATAGGGCGAGAAACAGAGGGTCTGAAACAGAGGGGCTGAAACAGAGGGCGAGAAACAGAGGGTCTGAAACAGAGGGTCTGAAACAGAGGGCGCGAAACAGAGGGTCCGAAGCAGAGGGCGAGAAACAGAGGGCCCGATACAGAGGGTCTGAAACAGAAGGCGCGAAACAGAGGGCGAGAAACAGAGGGTCTGAAACAGAGGGTCTGAAACAGAGGGCGCGAAACAGAGGGCGCGAAACAGAGGGCGCGAAACAGAGGGCGAGAAACAGAGGGTCTGAAACAGAGGGTCTGAAACAGAGGGTCTGAAACAGAGGGCGAGAAACAGAGGGCGAGATAAAGACGGCCTGAAACACAGGGCCTGAAACAGAGGTCGTGAAACAGAGGGCGCGAAACAGAGGGGCCGAAACAGAGGGCGGGAAACAGAGGGGCCGAAACAGAGGGTCTGAAACAGAGGGCGCGAAACAGAGGGCGCGAAACAGAGGACGAGAAACAGAGGGTCTGAAACAGAGGGCGCAAATCAGAGGGGCCGAAACAGAGGGTCTGAAACAGAGGGCGAGAAACAGAGGGCGAGATAAAGAGGGCGAGAAACAGAGGGTCTGAAACAGAGGGCCTGAAACAGAGGGGCTGAAACAGAGGGTCTGAAACAGAGGGTCTGAAACAGAGGGCGAGAAACAGAGGGCGAGATAAAGAGGGCCTGAAACACAGGGCCTGAAACAGAGGTCGTGAAACAGAGGGCGCGAAACAGAGGGGCCGAAACAGAGGGCGGGAAACAGAGGGGCCGAAACAGAGGGTCTGAAACAGAGGGCGCGAAACAGAGGGCGCGAAACAGAGGGCGAGAAACAGAGGGTCTGAAACAGAGGGTCTGAAACAGAGGGCGCGAAACAGAGGGGCCGAAACAGAGGTCGAGAAACAAAGGGCGAGAAACAGAGGGTCTGAAACAGAGGGTCTGAAACAGAGGGTCTGAAACATAGGGCGAGAAACAGAGGGCGAAAAAAAGAGGGTCTGGAACAGAGGGTCTGAAACAGAGGGTCTGAAACAGAGGGGCTGAAACAGAGGGAGAGAAACAGAGGGTCTGAAACAGAGGGTCTGATACAGAGGGCACGAAACAGAGGGGCCGAAGCAGAGGGCGAGAAACAGAGGGGCCAAAACAGAGGGTCTGAAACAGCGGGCGAGAAACAGAGGGCGAGAAACAGAGGGTCTGAAACAGAGGGTCTGAAACAGAGGGTCTGAAACAGAGGGCGAGAAACAGAGGGTCTGAAACAGAGGGTCTGAAACAGAGGGGCTGAAACAGAGGGGCTGAAACAGAGGGCGAGAAACAGAGGGGCTGATACAGAGGGGCTGAAACAGAGGGGCTGAAACAGAGGGGCTGGAACAGAGGGCGTAAAAAAAAAGGGCGATAAATAGAGGGTCTGAAACAGAGGGAGAGAAACAGAGGGCGAGAAACAGAGGGCGAGAAACAGAGGGTCTGAAACAGAGGGTCTGAAACAGAGGGTCTGAAACAGAGGGCGAGAAACAGAGGGTCTGAAACAGAGGGTCTGAAACAGAGGGGCTGAAACAGAGGGGCTGAAACAGAGGTGCTGAAACAGAGGGTCTGAAACAGAGGGGCTGAAACAGAGGGCGAGAATCAGAGTGTCTGAAACAGAGGGTCTGAAACAGAGGGGCTGAAACAGAGGGCGAGAAACAGAGGGGCTGACAAGAGGGTCTGAAACAGAGGGTCTGAAACAGAGGGCTCAAAACAGAGGGCGATAAATAGAGGGTCTGAAACAGAGGGGCTGAAACAGAGGGGCTGAAACAGAGGGTCTGAAACAGAGGGGCTAAAACAGAGGGCGAGAAACAGAGGGGCTGAAACAGAGGGGCTGAAACAGAGGGGCTGAAACAGAGGGGCTGAAACAGAGGGCGCGAAACAGAGGTCTGAAACAGAGGGTCTGAAACAGAGGGTCTGAAACAGAGGGAGAGAAACAGAGGGCGAGAAACAGAGGGCGAGAAACAGAGGGTCTGAAACAGAGGGTCTGAAACAGAGGGTCTGAAACAGAGGGCGAGAAACAGAGGGTCTGAAACAGTCGGTCTGAAACAGAGGGGCTGAAACAGAGGGGCTGAAACAGAGGTGCTGAAACAGAGGGTCTGAAACAGAGGGGCTGAAACAGAGGGCGAGAATCAGAGTGTCTGAAACAGACGGTCTGAAACAGAGGGGCTGAAACAGAGGGCGAGAAACAGAGGGGCTGACAAGAGGGTCTGAAACAGAGGGTCTGAAACAGAGGGCTCAAAACAGTGGGCGATAAATAGAGGGTCTGAAACAGAGGGGCTGTAACAGAGGGGCTGAAACAGAGGGTCTGAAACAGAGGGGCTAAAACAGAGGGCGAGAAACAGAGGGGCTGAAACAGAGGGGCTGAAACAGAGGGGCTGAAACAGAGGGCGCGAAACAGAGGGTCTGAAACTGAGGGCGCGAAACAGAGGGCGAGAAACAGTGGGTCTGAAACAGAGGGTCTGAAACAGAGCGCGAGAAACAGAGGGCGAGAAACAGAGGGTCTGAAACAGAGGGCAGGAAACAGAGGGCGCGAAACAGAGGGCGAGAAACAGAGGGTCTGAAACAGAGGGGCTGAAACAAAGGGCGAGAAACAGAGGGTGACAAACAGAGGGTCTGAAACAGAGGGCGCGAAACGGAGGGTGCGAAACAGAGGGTGAGAAACAGAGGGTCTGAAACAGAGGGCGAGAAACAGAGTGTCTGAAAGAGAGGGCGAGAAACAGAGTGTCTGAAAGAGAGGGCGAGAAACAGAGGGGCCGACACAGGGGGCGAGAAACAGAGGGTCTGAAACAGAGGGTCTGAAACAGAGGGGTGAAACAGAGGGGCTGAAACAGAGGGCGCGAAACAGTGGGCGAGAGACAGAGGGTCTAAAACAGAGGGTCTGAAACAGAGGGTCTGAAACAGAGGGCGCGAAACAGAGGGCGCGAAACAGAGGGCGAGAAACAGAGGGTCTGCAACAGAGGGTCTGAAACAGAGGCCTTAAACAGAGGGGCCGAAACAGAGGGCGGGAAACAGAGGGGCCGAAACAGAGGGTCTGAAACAGAGGGCGCGAAACAGAGGGCACGAAACAGAGGGCGAGAAACAGAGGGTCTGAAACAGAGGGTCTGAAACAGAGGGTCTGAAACTGAGGGCGCGAAACAGAGGGTCCGAAAAAGAGGGCGAGAAACAGAGGGGCCGAAACAGAGGGCGAGAAACAGAGGGTCTGAAACAGAGGGGCTGAAACAGAGGGGCTGAAACAGAGGGGCTGAAACAGAGGGTCTGAAACAGAGGGCGCGACATAGAGGGCGCGAAACATAGGGCGAGAAACAGAGGGTCTGAAACAGAGGGGCTGAAACAGAGGGCGAGAAACAGAGTGTCTGAAACAGAGGGTCTGAAACAGAGGGCGCGAAACAGAGGGTCCGAAGCAGAGGGCGAGAAACAGAGGGCCCGATACAGAGGGTCTGAAACAGAGGGCGCGAAACAGAGGGCGAGAAACAGAGGGTCTGAAACAGAGGGTCTGAAACAGAGGGCGCGAAACAGAGGGCGCGAAACAGAGGGCGCGAAACAGAGGGCGAGAAACAGAGGGTCTGAAACAGAGGGTCTGAAACAGAGGGTCTGAAACAGAGGGCGAGAAACAGAGGGCGAGATAAAGACGGCCTGAAACACAGGGCCTGAAACAGAGGTCGTGAAACAGAGGGCGCGAAACAGAGGGGCCGAAACAGAGGGCGGGAAACAGAGGGGCCGAAACAGAGGGTCTGAAACAGAGGGCGCGAAACAGAGGGCGCGAAACAGAGGACGAGAAACAGAGGGTCTGAAACAGAGGGCGCAAAACAGAGGGGCCGAAACAGAGGGTCTGAAACAGAGGGCGAGAAACAGAGGGCGAGATAAAGAGGGCGAGAAACAGAGGGTCTGAAACAGAGGGCCTGAAACAGAGGGGCTGAAACAGAGGGTCTGAAACAGAGGGTCTGAAACAGAGGGCGAGAAACAGAGGGCGAGATAAAGAGGGCCTGAAACACAGGGCCTGAAACAGAGGTCGTGAAACAGAGGGCGCGAAACAGAGGGGCCGAAACAGAGGGCGGGAAACAGAGGGGCCGAAACAGAGGGTCTGAAACAGAGGGCGCGAAACAGAGGGCGAGAAACAGAGGGTCTGAAACAGAGGGTCTGAAACAGAGGGCGCGAAACAGAGGGGCTGAAACAGAGGGCGAGAAACAGAGGGGCCGAAACAGAGGTCGAGAAACAAAGGGCGAGAAACAGAGGGTCTGAAACAGAGGGTCTGAAACAGAGGGTCTGAAACATAGGGCGAGAAACAGAGGGCGAAAAAAAGAGGGTCTGGAACAGAGGGTCTGAAACAGAGGGTCTGAAACAGAGGGGCTGAAACAGAGGGAGAGAAACAGAGGGTCTGAAACAGAGGGTCTGATACAGAGGGCACAAAACAGAGGGGCCGAAGCAGAGGGCGAGAAACAGAGGGGCCAAAACAGAGGGTCTGAAACAGCGGGTGAGAAACAGAGGGCGAGAAACAGAGTGTCTGAAACAGAGGGTCTGAAACATAGAGCGAGAAACAGAGGGCGAGAAACAGAGGGTCTGAAACAGAGGGTCTGAAACAGAGGGTCTGAAACAGAGGGCGAGAAACAGAGGGTCGGAAACAGAGGGTCTGAAACAGAGGGGCTGAAACAGAGGGGCTGAAACAGAGGGTCTGAAACAGAGGGTCTGAAACAGAGGGGCTGAAACAGAGGGCGAGAATCAGAGTGTCTGAAACAGAGGGTCTGAAACAGAGGGGCTGAAACAGAGGGCGAGAAACAGAGGGGCTGACAAGAGGGTCTGAAACAGAGGGTCTGAAACAGAGGGCTCAAAACAGAGGGCGATAAATAGAGGGTCTGAAACAGAGGGGCTGAAACAGAGGGGCTGAAACAGAGGGTCTGAAACAGAGGGGCTAAAACAGAGGGCGAGAAACAGAGGGGCTGAAACAGAGGGGCTGAAACAGAGGGGCTGAAACAGAGGGGCTGAAACAGAGGGCGCGAAACAGAGGGTCTGAAACTGAGGGCGCGAAACAGAGGGCGAGAAACAGTGGGTCTGAAACAGAGGGTCTGAAACAGAGGCGCTGAAACAGAGGGTCTGAAACAGAGGGTCTGAAACAGAGGGCGCGAAACAGAGGGTCTGAAACAGAGGGTCTGAAACAGAGGGGCTGAAACAGAGGGGCTGAAACAGAGGTGCTGAAACAGAGGGTCGGAAACTGAGGGGGTGAAACAGAGGGCGAGAAACAGAGGGCCTGAAACAGAGGGGCTGAAACAGAGGGGCTGAAATAGAGGGCGAGAAACAGAGGGGCTGACAAGAGGGGCTGAAACAGAGGGGCTGAAACAGAGGGTCTGAAACAGAGGGTCTGAAACAGAGGGCGCGAAACAGAGGGGCCGAAGCAGAGGGCGAGAAACAGAGGGGCCGAAACAGAGGGTCTGAAACAGAGGGCGCGAAAGAGAGGGCGCGAAACAGAGGGTGCGAAACAGAGGGCGTGAAACAGAGGGCGAGAAACAGAGGGTCTGAAACAGAGGGTCTGAAACAGAGGGCGAGAAACAGAGCACGAGAAACAGAGGGTCTGAAACAGAGGGTCTGAAACAGAGGGCACAAAACAGAGGGCGAGAAACAGAGGTCTGAAACAGAGGGTCTGAAACAGAGGGTCTGAAACAGAGGGAGAGAAACAGAGGGTCTGAAACAGAGGGTCTGATACAGAGGGCGCGAAACAGAGGGGCCGAAGCAGAGGGCGAGAAACAGAGGGGCCAAAACAGAGGGTCTGAAACAGAGGGCGAGAAACAGAGGACGAGAAACAGAGTGTCTGAAACAGAGGGTCTGAAACATAGAGCGAGAAACAGAGGGCGAGCAACAGAGGGTCTGAAACAGAGGGTCTGAAACAGAGGGTCTGAAACAGAGGGCGCGAAACAAAGGGTCTGAAACAGAGGGTCTGAAACAGAGGGGCTGAAACAGAGGGGCTGAAACAGAGGTGCTGAAACAGAGGGTCTGAAACAGAGGGGCTGAAACAGAGGGCGAGAATCAGAGGGTCTGAAACAGAGGGTCTGAAACAGAGGGGCTGAAACAGAGGGCGAGAAACAGAGGGGCTGACAAGAGGGTCTGAAACAGAGGGTCTGAAACAGAGGGCTCAAAACAGAGGGCGATAAATAGAGGGTCTGAAACAGAGGGGCTGAAACAGAGGGGCTGAAACAGAGGGCGAGAAACAGAGGGGCTGAAACAGAGGGGCTGAAACAGAGGGTCTGAAACAGAGGGGCTGAAACAGAGGGGCTGAAACAGAGGGCGCGAAACAGAGGGTCTGAAACTGAGGGCGCGAAACAGAGGGCGAGAAACAGTGGGTCTGAAACAGAGGGTCTGAAACAGAGGCGCTGAAACAGAGGGTCTGAAACAGAGGGTCTGAAACAGAGGGCGCGAAACAGAGGGTCTGAAACAGAGGGTCTGAAACAGAGGGGCTGAAACAGAGGGGCTGAAACAGAGGTGCTGAAACAGAGGGTCTGAAACAGAGGGGCTGAAACAGAGGGCGAGAAACAGAGGGTCTGAAACAGAGGGTCTGAAACAGAGGGGCTGAAATAGAGGGCGAGAAACAGAGGGGCTGACAAGAGGGGCTGAAACAGAGGGGCTGAAACAGAGGGTCTGAAACAGAGGGATCAAAACAGAGGGCGAGAAACAGAGGGTCTAAAACAGAGGGGCTGAAACAGAGTTTCTGAAACAGAGGGTCTGAAACAGAGGGGCTGAAACAGAGGATCTGAAACAGTGCGTCTGAAACAGAGGGGCTGAAACAGAGCGTCTGAAACAGAGGGTCTGTAGCAGAGGGGCCGAAACAGAGGGCGAGAAACAGAGGGCGCGAAACAGAGGGCGAGAAACAGAGGGTCTGAAACAGAGGGGCTGAAACAAAGGGCGAGAAACAGAGGGTGACAAACAGAGGGTCTGAAACAGAGGGCGCGAAACGGAGGGTGCGAAACAGAGGGTGAGAAACAGAGGGTCTGAAACAGAGGGCGAGAAACAGAGTGTCTGAAAGAGAGGGCGAGAAACAGAGGGGCCGACACAGAGGGCGAGAAACAGAGGGTCTGAAACAGAGGGTTTGAAACAGAGGGACTGAAACAGAGCGCGAGAAACAGAGGGTCTGAAACAGAGGGGCTGAAACAGAGGGCGAGAAACAGAGGGTGACAAACAGAGGGTCTGAAAGAGAGGGCGCAAAACGGAATGTGCGAAACAGAGGGTGAGAAACAGAGGGTCTGAAACAGAGGGGCTGAAACAGAGGGCGAGAAACAGAGTGTCTGAAAGAGAGGGCGAGAAACAGAGGGGCCGACACAGAGGGTGAGAAACAGAGGGTCTGAAACAGAGGGTCTGAAACAGAGGGGCTGATACAGAGGGCGCGAAACAGTGGGCGAGAAACAGAGGGTCTGAAACAGAGGGTCTGAAACAGAGCGCGAGAAACAGAGGGCGAGAAACAGAGGGTCTGAAACAGAGGGCGAGAAACAGAGGGGCTGTAACAGAGGGCGAGAAACAGAGGGTCTGAAACAGAGGGGCTGAAACAGAGGGCGAGAAACAGAGGGTGACAAACAGAGGGTCTGAAACAGAGGGCGCGAAACGGAGGGTGTGAAACAGAGGGTGAGAAACAGAGGGTCTGAAACAGAGGGGCTGAAACAGAGGGCGAGAAACAGAGTGTCTGAAAGAGAGGGCAAGAAACAGAGGGGCCGACACAGGGGGCGAGAAACAGAGGGTCTGAAACAGAGGGTCTGAAACAGAGGGGTGAAACAGAGGGGCTGAAACAGAGGGCGCGAAACAGTGGGCGAGAGACAGAGGGTCTAAAACAGAGGGTCTGAAACAGAGCGCGAGAAACAGAGGGCGAGAAACAGAGGGTCTGAAACAGAGGGCGAGAAACAGAGGGGCTGAAACAGTGGGCGAGAAACAGAGGGCGAGAAACAGAGGGTCTGAAAGAGAGGGTGCGAAACAGAGGGCGAGAAACAGAGGGTCTGAAACAGAGGGTCTGAAACTGAGGGGCTGAAACAGAGGGTCTGAAACACAGGGTCTGAAACAGAGGGCGAGAAACAGAGGGTCTGAAACAGAGGGTCTGAAACAGAGGGCGCGAAACAGAGGGCGAGAAACAGAGGGCGAGATATAGAGGGGCTAAAACAGAGGGCGAGAAACAGAGAGTCTGAAACAGAGGGTCTTAAACAGGGGATCTGAAACAGAGGGCGCGAAACAGAGGGCGCGAAACAGAGGGCGCGAACCAGAGGGTCTGAAACAGAGGGGCTGAAACAGAGGGCGAGAAACAGAGGTTCTGAAACAGAGGGACTGAAACAGAGGGCGAGAAACAGAGGGGCCGAAGCAGAGGGCGAGAAACAGAGGGTCTGAAACAGAGGGTCTGAAACAGAGGGCGAGAAACTGAGAGTCTGAAACAGAGGGTCTGAAACAGGAGGTCTGAAACAGAGGGCACGAAACAGAGGGCGCGAAACAGAGGGCGCGAACCAGAGGGTCTGAAACAGAGGGGCTGAAACAGAGGGCGAGAAACAGAGGTTCTGAAACAGAGGGACTGAAACAGAGGGCGCGAAACAGAGGGCGCGAAACACGGGGCGAGAAACAGAGGGTCCGAAACAGAGGGTCTGAAACAGAGGGCGAGAAACTGAGGGCTAGAAACACAGGGGCCGAAACAGACGGCGGGAAAGCAAGGGGCCGAAACAGAGGGTCTGAAACAGAGGGCGCGAAACAGAGGGCGCGAAACAGAGGGCGCGAAACATAGGGCGCGAAACAGAGGGCGAGAAACAGAGGGTCTGCAACAGAGGGTCTGAAACAGAGGCCTTAAACAGAGGGGCCGAAACAGAGGGCTGGAAACAGAGGGGCCGAAACAGAGGGTCTGAAACAGAGGGCGCGAAACAGAGGGCACGAAACAGAGGGCGAGAAACAGAGGGTCTGAAACAGAGGGTCTGAAACAGAGGGTCTGAAACTGAGGGCGCGAAACAGAGGGGCCGAAAAAGAGGGCGAGAAACAGAGGGGCCGAAACAGAGGGCGAGAAACAGAGGGTCTGAAACAGAGGGGCTGAAACAGAGGGGCTGAAACAGAGGGGCTGAAACAGAGGGTCTGAAACAGAGGGCGCGAAATAGAGGGCGCGAAACATAGGGCGAGAAACAGAGGGTCTGAAACAGAGGGGCTGAAACAGAGGGCGAGAAACAGAGGGTCTGAAACAGAGGGTCTGAAACAGAGGGCGCGAAACAGAGGGTCCGAAGCAGAGGGCGAGAAACAGAGGGCCCGAAACAGAGGGTCTGAAACAGAGGGCACGAAACAGAGGGCGCAAAACAGAGGGCGAGAAACAGAGGGTCTGAAACAGAGGGTCTGAAACAGAGCGCGAGAAACAGAGGGCGAGAAACAGAGGGTCTGAAACAGAGGGCGAGAAACAGAGGGCGCGAAACAGAGGGCGAGAAACAGAGGGTCTGAAACAGAGGGGCTGAAACAAAGGGCGAGAAACAGAGGGTGACAAACAGAGGGTCTGCAACAGAGGGCGCGAAACGGAGGGTGCGAAACAGAGGGTGAGAAACAGAGGGTCTGAAACAGAGGGCGAGAAACAGAGTGTCTGAAAGAGAGGGCGAGAAACAGAGGGGCCGACACAGAGGGCGAGAAACAGAGGGTCTGAAACAGAGGGTTTGAAACAGAGGGTCTGAAACAGAGCGCGAGAAACAGAGGGTCTGAAACAGAGGGGCTGAAACAGAGGGCGAGAAACAGAGGGTGACAAACAGAGGGTCTGAAACAGAGGGCGCAAAACGGAATGTGCGAAACAGAGAGTGAGAAACAGAGGGCCTGAAACAGAGGGGCTGAAACAGAGGGTGAGAAACAGAGTGTCTGAAAGAGAGGGCGAGAAACAGAGGGGCCGACACAGAGGGTGAGAAACAGAGGGTCTGAAACAGAGGGTCTGAAACAGAGGGGCTGATACAGAGGGCGCGAAACAGTGGGCGAGAAACAGAGGGTCTGAAACAGAGGGTCTGAAACAGAGCGCGAGAAACAGAGGGCGAGAAACAGAGGGTCTGAAACAGAGGGCGAGAAACAGAGGGGCTGTAACAGAGGGCGAGAAACAGAGGGTCTGAAACAGAGGGGCTGAAACAGAGGGCGAGAAACAGAGGGTGACAAACAGAGGGTCTGAAACAGAGGGCGCGAAACGGAGGGTGTGAAACAGAGGGTGAGAAACAGAGGGTCTGAAACAGAGGGGCTGAAACAGAGGGCAAGAAACAGAGTGTCTGAAAGAGAGGGCGAGAAACAGAGGGGCCGACACAGGGGGCGAGAAACAGAGGGTCTGAAACAGAGGGTCTGAAACAGAGGGGTGAAACAGAGGGGCTGAAACAGAGGGCGCGAAACAGTGGGCGAGAGACAGAGGGTCTAAAACAGAGGGTCTGAAACAGAGGGGCTGAAACAGAGGGCGAGAAACAGAGTGTCTGAAAGAGAGGGCGAGAAACAGAGGGGCCGACACAGAGGGTGAGAAACAGAGGGTCTGAAACAGAGGGTCTGAAACAGAGGGGCTGATACAGAGGGCGCGAAACAGTGGGCGCGAAACAGAGGGTCTGAAACAGAGGGTCTGAAACAGAGCGCGAGAAACAGAGGGCGAGAAACAGAGGGTCTGAAACAGAGGGCGAGAAACAGAGGGGCTGTAACAGAGGGCGAGAAACAGAGGGTCTGAAACAGAGGGGCTGAAACAGAGGGCGAGAAACAGAGGGTGACAAACAGAGGGTCTGAAACAGAGGGCGCGAAACGGAGTGTGTGAAACAGAGGGTGAGAAACAGAGGGTCTGAAACAGAGGGGCTGAAACAGAGGGCGAGAAACAGAGTGTCTGAAAGAGAGGGCGAGAAACAGAGGGGCCGACACAAGGGGCGAGAAACAGATGGTCTGAAACAGAGGGTCTGAAACAGAGGGGTGAAACAGAGGGGCTGAAACAGAGGGCGCGAAACAGTGGGCGAGAGACAGAGGGTCTAAAACAGAGGGTCTGAAACAGAGCGCGAGAAACAGAGGGCGAGAAACAGAGGGTCTGAAACAGAGGGCGAGAAACAGAGGGGCTGAAACAGTGGGCGAGAAACAGAGGGCGAGAAACAGAGGGTCTGAAAGAGAGGGTGCGAAACAGAGGGCGAGAAACAGAGGGTCTGAAACAGAGGGTCTGAAACTGAGGGGCTGAAACAGAGGGTCTGAAACACAGGGTCTGAAACAGAGGGCGAGAAACAGAGGGTCTGAAACAGAGGGCGCGAAACAGAGGGCGAGAAACAGAGGGCGAGATATAGAGGGGCTAAAACAGAGGGCGAGAAACAGAGAGTCTGAAACAGAGGGTCTTAAACAGGGGATCTGAAACAGAGGGCGCGAAACAGAGGGCGCGAAACAGAGGGCGCGAACCAGAGGGTCTGAAACAGAGGGGCTGAAACAGAGGGCGAGAAACAGAGGTTCTGAAACAGAGGGACTGAAACAGAGGGCGAGAAACAGAGGGGCCAAAGCAGAGGGCGAGAAACAGAGGGTCTGAAACAGAGGGTCTGAAACAGAGGGCGAGAAACTGAGAGTCTGAAACAGAGGGTCTGAAACAGGAGGTCTGAAACAGAGGGCGCGAAACAGAGGGCGCGAAACAGAGGGCGCGAACCAGAGGGTCTGAAACAGAGGGGCTGAAACAGAGGGCGAGAAACAGAGGTTCTGAAACAGAGGGACTGAAACAGAGGGCGCGAAACAGAGGGCGCGAAACACGGGGCGAGAAACAGAGGGTCTGAAACAGAGGGTCTGAAACAGAGGGCGAGAAACTGAGGGCTAGAAACACAGGGGCCGAAACAGACGGCGGGAAAGCAAGGGGCCGAAACAGAGGGTCTGAAACAGAGGGCGCGAAACAGAGGGCGCGAAACAGAGGGCGAGAAACAGAGGGTCTGCAACAGAGGGTCTGAAACAGAGGCCTTAAACAGAGGGGCCGAAACAGAGGGCGGGAAACAGAGGGGCCGAAACAGAGGGTCTGAAGCAGAGGGCGCGAAACAGAGGGCACGAAACAGAGGGCGAGAAACAGAGGGTCTGAAACAGAGGGTCTGAAACAGAGGGGTGAAACAGAGGGGCTGAAACAGAGGGCGCGAAACAGTGGGCGAGAGACAGAGGGTCTAAAACAGAGGGTCTGAAACAGAGCTCGAGAAACAGAGGGCGAGAAACAGAGGGTCTGAAACAGAGGGCGAGAAACAGAGGGGCTGAAACAGTGGGCGAGAAACAGAGGGCGAGAAACAGAGGGTCTGAAAGAGAGGGTGCGAAACAGAGGGCGAGAAACAGAGGGTCTGAAACAGAGGGTCTGAAACTGAGGGGCTGAAACAGAGGGTCTGAAACACAGGGTCTGAAACAGAGGGCGAGAAACAGAGGGTCTGAAACAGACGGTCTGAAACAGAGGGCGCGAAACAGAGGGCGAGAAACAGAGGGCGAGATATAGAGGGGCTAAAACAGAGGGCGAGAAACAGAGAGTCTGAAACAGAGGGTCTTAAACAGGGGATCTGAAACAGAGGGCGCGTAACAGAGGGCGCGAAACAGAGGGCGCGAACCAGAGGGTCTGAAACAGAGGGGCTGAAACAGAGGGCGAGAAACAGAGGTTCTGAAACAGAGGGACTGAAACAGAGGGCGAGAAACAGAGGGGCCGAAGCAGAGGGCGAGAAACAGAGGGTCTGAAACAGAGGGTCTGAAACAGAGGGCGAGAAACTGAGAGTCTGAAACAGAGGGTCTGAAACAGGAGGTCTGAAACAGAGGGCGCGAAACAGAGGGCGCGAAACAGAGGGCGCGAACCAGAGGGTCTGAAACAGAGGGGCTGAAACAGAGGGCGAGAAACAGAGGTTCTGAAACAGAGGGACTGAAACAGAGGGCGCGAAACACGGGGCGAGAAACAGAGGGTCTGAAACAGAGGGTCTGAAACAGAGGGCGAGAAACTGAGGGCTAGAAACACAGGGGCCGAAACAGACGGCGGGAAAGCAAGGGGCCGAAACAGAGGGTCTGAAACAGAGGGCGAGAAACAGAGGGGCTGAAACAGAGGGCGCGAAACAGAGGGGCTGAAACAGAGGGCGAGAAACAGAGGGGCTGAATCAGAGGGGCTGAAACAGAGGGCGAGAAACAGAGGGGCTGAAACAGTGGGCTGAAACAGAGGGGCTGAAAAAGAGGGCGAAAAACAGAGGGGCTGAAACAGAGGGCAAGAAACAGAGGGGGTGAAACAGAGGGGCTGAAACAGAGGGGCTGAAACAGAGGGGTTGAAACAGAGGGCGAGAAACAGAGGGGTTGAAACAGAGGGGCTGAAATAGAGGGGCTGAAACAGAGGGGCTGAAACAGGGTGGCTGAAACAGGGGGGCTGAAACAGAGGTGCTGAAACAGAGGGGCTGAAACAGAGGGCGAGAAACAGAGGGGCTGAAACAGAGGGCGAGAAACAGAGTGGCTGAAACAGAGGGGCTGAAACAGAGGGCGAGAAACAGAGGGGCTGAAACAGAGGGGGAGAAACTAAGGGACTGAAACAGCGGGCGAGAAACAGAGGGGCTGAAACAGAGGGGCTGAAACAGACGGGCTGAAACAGAGAGCCTGAAACAGAGGGGCTGAAACAGAGGGGCTGAAATAGAGGGGCTAAATCAGGGGGACTGAATCAGAGCGGTTGAAACAGAGGGTCTGAATCAGAGGGGCTGAAACAGAGGTCGAGAAACAGAGGGGCTGAAACAGAGGGGCTGAAACAGAGGGTCTGAAACAGAGGGGCTGAATCAGAGGGGCTGATTCAGAGGGGCTGAAACAGAGGTGCTGAAACCGTGGGGCTGAAACAGAGGGCGAGAAACAGAGGGGCTGAAACAGAGGGCGCGAAACAGAGGGGCTGAAACAGAGGGCGAGAAACAGAGGGGCTGAATCAGAGGGGCTGAAACAGAGGGTGAGAAACAGAGGGGCTGAAACAGAGGGCTGAAACAGAGGGGCTGAAAAAGAGGGCGAAAAACAGAGGGGCTGAAACAGAGGGCGAGAAACAGAGAGGGTGAAACAGAGGGGCTGAAACAGAGGGGCTGAAACAGAGGGGCTGAAACAGAGTGGCTGAAACAGAGGGGCTGAAACAGAGGTGCTGAAACAGAGGGGCTGAAACAGAGGGCGAGAAACAGAGGGGCTGAAACAGAGGGCGAGAAACAGAGGGGCTGAAACAGTGGGCTGAAACAGAGGGGCTGAAAAAGAGGGCGAAAAACAGAGGGGCTGAAACAGAGGGCAAGAAACAGAGGGGGTGAAACAGAGGGGCTGAAACAGAGGGGCTGAAACAGAGGGGTTGAAACAGAGGGCGAGAAACAGAGGGGTTGAAACAGAGGGGCTGAAATAGAGGGGCTGAAACAGAGGGGCTGAAACAGGGTGGCTGAAACAGGGGGGCTGAAACAGAGGTGCTGAAACAGAGGGGCTGAAACAGAGGGCGAGAAACAGAGGGGCTGAAACAGAGGGCGAGAAACAGAGTGGCTGAAACAGAGGGGCTGAAACAGAGGGCGAGAAACAGAGGGGCTGAAACAGAGGGGGAGAAACTAAGGGACTGAAACAGCGGGCGAGAAACAGAGGGGCTGAAACAGAGGGGCTGAAACAGACGGGCTGAAACAGAGAGCCTGAAACAGAGGGGCTGAAACAGAGGGGCTGAAATAGAGGGGCTAAATCAGGGGGACTGAATCAGAGCGGTTGAAACAGAGGGTCTGAATCAGAGGGGCTGAAACAGAGGTCGAGAAACAGAGGGGCTGAAACAGAGGGGCTGAAACAGAGGGTCTGAAACAGAGGGGCTGAATCAGAGGGGCTGATTCAGAGGGGCTGAAACAGAGGTGCTGAAACCGTGGGGCTGAAACAGAGGGCGAGAAACAGAGGGGCTGAAACAGAGGGCGCGAAACAGAGGGGCTGAAACAGAGGGCGAGAAACAGAGGGGCTGAATCAGAGGGGCTGAAACAGAGGGTGAGAAACAGAGGGGCTGAAACAGAGGGCTGAAACAGAGGGGCTGAAAAAGAGGGCGAAAAACAGAGGGGCTGAAACAGAGGGCGAGAAACAGAGAGGGTGAAACAGAGGGGCTGAAACAGAGGGGCTGAAACAGAGGGGCTGAAACAGAGTGGCTGAAACAGAGGGGCTGAAACAGAGGTGCTGAAACAGAGGGGCTGAAACAGAGGGCGAGAAACAGAGGGGCTGAAACAGAGGGCGAGAAACAGAGGGGCTGAAACAGAGGGGCTGAAACAGAGGGGCTGAAACAGAGGGGTTGAAACAGAGGGCGAGAAACAGAGGGGTTGAAACAGAGGGGCTGAAACAGAGGGGCTGAAACAGAGGGGCTGAAACAGGGTGGCTGAAACAGGGGGGCTGAAACAGAGGTGCTGAAACAGAGGGGCTGAAACAGAGGGCGAGAAACAGAGGGGCTGAAACAGAGGGCGAGAAACAGAGTGGCTGAAACAGAGGGGCTGAAACAGAGGGCGAGAAACAGAGGGGCTGAAACAGAGGGGGAGAAACTAAGGGACTGAAACAGCGGGCGAGAAACAGAGGGGCTGAAACAGAGGGGCTGAAACAGACGGGCTGAAACAGAGAGCCTGAAACAGAGGGGCTGAAACAGAGGGGCTGAAATAGAGGGGCTAAATCAGAGGGGCTGAATCAGAGTGGTTGAAACAGAGGGTCTGAATCAGAGGGGCTGAAACAGAGGTCGAGAAACAGAGGGGCTGAAACAGAGGGGCTGAAACAGAGTGTCTGAAACAGAGGGGCTGAATCAGAGGGGCTGATTCAGAGGGGCTGAAACAGAGGTGCTGAAACCGTGGGGCTGAAACAGAGGGCGAGAAACAGAGGGGCTGAAACAGAGGGCGCGAAACAGAGGGGCTGAAACAGAGGGCGAGAAACAGAGGGGCTGAATCAGAGGCGCTGAAACAGAGGGTGAGAAACAGAGGGGCTGAAACAGAGGGCTGAAACAGAGGGGCTGAAAAAGAGGGCGAAAAACACAGGGGCTGAAACAGAGGGCGAGAAACAGAGAGGGTGAAACAGAGGGGCTGAAACAGAGGGGCTGAAACAGAGGGGCTGAAAAAGAGTGGCTGAAACAGAGGGGCTGAAACAGAGGTGCTGAAACAGAGGGGCTGAAACAGAGGGCGAGAAACAGAGGGGCTGAAACAGAGGGCGAGAAACAAAGGGGCTGAAACAGAGGGGCAGAAACAGAGGGGCTGAAACAGAGGGGCTGAAACAGAGGGCGAGAAACAGAGGGGCTGAAACAGAGGGCGAGAAACAGAGGGGCTGAAATAGAGGGCGAGAAACAGAGGGGCTGAAACAGAGGGGCTGAAACAGAGGGGCTGAAACAGAGGGGCTGAAACAGCGGGCGAGAAACAGAGGGCCAGAAACAGAGGGGCTGAAACAGTGGGGCTGAAACAGACGGGCTGAAACAGAGAGCCTGAAACAGAGGGCGAGAAACAGAGGGGCTGAAACAGAGGGCGAAAAACAGAGGGGCTAAACAGAGGGCGAGAAATAGAGGGGCTGAAACAGAGGGCGAGAAACAGAGTGGCTGAAACAGACGGGCTGAAACAGAGGGGCTGAAAAAGAGGGCGATAAACAGAGGGGCTGAAACTGAGGGCGAGAAACAGAGGGTCTGAATCAGAGGTCTAAATCAGAGGGGCTGAATCAGAGGAGCTGAAACAGAGGGTGAGAAACAGAGGGGCTGAAACAGAGGGCGAGAAACAGAGGGGCTGAAACAGAGGGCAAGAAACAGAGGGGCTGAAACAGAAGGGCTGAAACAGAGGGCGAGAAACAGAGGGGCTGAATCAGAGGGGCTAAATCAGAGGGGCTGAATCAGAGGGGTTGAAACAGAGGGTCTGAATCAGTGGGGCTGAAATAGAGGGCGAGAAATAGAGGGGCTGAAACAGAGGGCGAGAAACAGAGGGGCTGAAACAGAGGGGCTGAAACAGAGGGGCTGAAACAGAGGGCGAGAAACAGAGGGGCTGAAACAGAGGGGCTGAAACAGACGGGCTGAAACAGAGAGCCTGAAACAGAGGGGCTGAAACAGAGGGGCTGAAATAGAGGGGCTGAAACAGAGGGGCTGAATCAGAGGCGCTGAAACAGAGGGGCTGAATCAGAGGGGCTGTAAAAGAGGGCGAGAAACAGAGGGGCTGAATCAGAGGGGCTAAATCAGAGGGGCTGAATCAGAGGGGTTGAAACAGAGGGTCTGAATCAGAGGGGCTGAAACAGAGGTCGAGAAACAGAGGGGCTGAAACAGAGGGGCTGAAACAGAGGGTCTGAAACAGAGGGGCTGAATCAGAGGGGCTGATTCAGAGGGGCTGAAACAGAGGGGCTATATCAGCGGGGCTGAAACAGAGGGCGAGAAACTGAGGGGCTGAAACAGATGGCGAGAAACTGAGGGGCAGAAACAGCGGGCGAGAAACAGAGGGGCTGAAACAGAGGGCGAGAAACAGATTGGCTGAAACAGAGGGCTAGGAACAGAGGGGCTGAAACAGAGGGCGAGAAACAGAGGGGCTGAAACAGAGGGGCTGAAACAGTGGGGCTGAAACAGAGGGCGAGAAACAGAGGGGCTGAAACAGAGGGCGCGAAACAGAGGGGCTGAAACAGAGGGCGAGAAACAGAGGGGCTGAATCAGAGGGGCTGAAACAGAGGGCGAGAAACAGAGGGGCTGAAACAGTGGGCTGAAACAGAGGGGCTGAAAAAGAGGGCAAAAAACAGAGGGGCTGAAACAGAGGGCGAGAAACAGAGGGGGTGAAACAGAGGGGCTGAAACAGAGGGGCTGAAACAGAGGGGCTGAAACAGGGTGGCTGAAACAGAGGGTCTGAAACAGAGGTGCTGAAACAGAGGGGCTGAAACAGAGGGCGAGAAACGGAGGGGCTGAAACAGAGGGCGAGAAACAGAGGGCCAGAAACAGAGGGGCTGAAACAGAGGGGCTGAAACAGAGGGGCTGACACAGAGGGGCTGAAACAGAGGGTGAGAAACAGAGGGCGAGAAACAGATGGGCTGAAACAGAGGGGCTGAAACAGAGGGGCTGAAACAGAGGGGCTGAAACAGAGGGCGAGAAACAGAGGGTCTGAATCAGAGGGGCTGAATCAGAGGGGCTGAAACAGAGGAACTGAAACCGAGGGCGAGAAACAAAGGAGCTGAAACAGAGGTCGAGAAACAGAGGGGCTGAAACAGAGGGTGAGAAACAGAGGAACTGAAACAGAGGGCGAGAAACAGAGTGGCTGAAACAGACGGGCTGAAACAGAGGGGCTGAAAAAGAGGGCGAAAAACAGAGGGGCTGAAACTGAGGGCGAGAAACAGAGGGGCTGAATCAGAGGGCTAAATCAGAGGTGCTGAATCAGAGGGGCTGAAACAGAGGGCGAGAAACAGAGGGGCTGAATCAGAGGGCAAGAAACAGAGGGGCTGAAACAGAAGGGCTGAAACAGAGTGCGAGAAACAAAGGGGCTGAATCAGAGGGGCTAAATCAGAGGGGCTGAATCAGAGGGGTTGAAACAGAGGGTCTCAATCAGAGGTGCTGAAACAGAGGGCGAGAAATAGAGGGGCTAAAACAGCGGGCGAGAAACAGAGGGGCTGAAACAGAGGGGCTGAAACAGTGGGTCTGAAACAGAGGGGCTGAATCAGAGGGGCTGATTCAGTGAGGCTGAAACAGAGGAGCTGAATCAGAGGGGCTGAAACAGAGGGCGAGAAACTGAGGGGCTGAAACAGAGGGCGAGAAACAGAGGGGCTGAAACAGAGGGCGAGAAATACAGGGGCTGAAACAGAGGGCGAGAAACAGAGGGGCTGAAACATAGGGGCTGAATGAGTGGGGCTGAATCAGAGGGGCTGAATCAGAGGGGTTGAAACAGAGGGTCTGAATCAGAGGGGCTGAAACAGAGGGCGAGAAACAGAGGGCGAGAAACAGAAGGGCTGAAACAGAGGGGCTGAAACAGTGGGGCTGAAACAAAGCGGCTGATACAGAGGGCGAGAAACAGAGGGGCTGAAACAGAGGGCGAGAAACAGAGTGGCTGAAACATGGCGAAAAACAGATGGGCTGAAACAGAGGGGCTGAAACTGAGGGGCTGAAATAGAGGGGCTGAAACAGAGGGGCTCAAACAGAGGGGCTGAAACAGAGGGCAAGAAACTGAGGGGCTGGAACAGAGGGCGAGAAAAAGAGGGGCTGAAACAGAGGGCGAGAATCAGAGGGGCTGAAACAGAGGGGCTGAAAAAGAGGGGCTGAAACAGAGGGCGAGAAACAGAGAGGCTGAAACAGAGGGCGAGAAACAGAGTGGCTGAAACAGAGGGCAAGAAACAGAGGGGCTGAAACAGAGGGCGAGAAACAGAGGGGCTGAAACAGAGGGCGAGAAACAGAGGGGCTGAAACAGAGGGCGAGAAACAAAGGGGCTGAAACATAGGGGCTGAATGAGTGGGGCTGAATCAGAGGGGCTGAATCAGAGGGGCTTAAACAGAGGGTGAGAAACAGAGGGGCTGAAACAGAGGGGCTGAAACATAGGGGCTGAAACAGAGAGCGAGAAACAGAGGGGCTTAATCAGAGGGCTAAATCAGAGGGGCTGAATCAGAGGGGCTGAAACAGAGGGGCTGAATCAGAGGGGTTGAAACAGAGGGCGAGAAACAGAGGGGCTGAAACAGAGGGCAAGAAACAGAGGGCGAGAAACAGAGGGTCTGAAACAGAGGGTCTGAAACAGAGGGTCTGAAACAGAGGGCGAGAAACAGAGGGCGAGATAAAGACGGCCTGAAACACAGGGCCTGAAACAGAGGTCGTGAAACAGAGGGCGCGAAACAGAGGGGCCGAAACAGAGGGCGGGAAACAGAGGGGCCGAAACAGAGGGTCTGAAACAGAGGGCGCGAAACAGAGGGCGCGAAACAGAGGACGAGAAACAGAGGGTCTGAAACAGAGGGCGCAAATCAGAGGGGCCGAAACAGAGGGTCTGAAACAGAGGGCGAGAAACAGAGGGCGAGATAAAGAGGGCGAGAAACAGAGGGTCTGAAACAGAGGGCCTGAAACAGAGGGGCTGAAACAGAGGGTCTGAAACAGAGGGTCTGAAACAGAGGGCGAGAAACAGAGGGCGAGATAAAGAGGGCCTGAAACACAGGGCCTGAAACAGAGGTCGTGAAACAGAGGGCGCGAAACAGAGGGGCCGAAACAGAGGGCGGGAAACAGAGGGGCCGAAACAGAGGGTCTGAAACAGAGGGCGCGAAACAGAGGGCGCGAAACAGAGGGCGAGAAACAGAGGGTCTGAAACAGAGGGTCTGAAACAGAGGGCGCGAAACAGAGGGGCCGAAACAGAGGTCGAGAAACAAAGGGCGAGAAACAGAGGGTCTGAAACAGAGGGTCTGAAACAGAGGGTCTGAAACATAGGGCGAGAAACAGAGGGCGAAAAAAAGAGGGTCTGGAACAGAGGGTCTGAAACAGAGGGTCTGAAACAGAGGGGCTGAAACAGAGGGAGAGAAACAGAGGGTCTGAAACAGAGGGTCTGATACAGAGGGCACGAAACAGAGGGGCCGAAGCAGAGGGCGAGAAACAGAGGGGCCAAAACAGAGGGTCTGAAACAGCGGGCGAGAAACAGAGGGCGAGAAACAGAGGGTCTGAAACAGAGGGTCTGAAACAGAGGGTCTGAAACAGAGGGCGAGAAACAGAGGGTCTGAAACAGAGGGTCTGAAACAGAGGGGCTGAAACAGAGGGGCTGAAACAGAGGGCGAGAAACAGAGGGGCTGATACAGAGGGGCTGAAACAGAGGGGCTGAAACAGAGGGGCTGGAACAGAGGGCGTAAAAAAAAAGGGCGATAAATAGAGGGTCTGAAACAGAGGGAGAGAAACAGAGGGCGAGAAACAGAGGGCGAGAAACAGAGGGTCTGAAACAGAGGGTCTGAAACAGAGGGTCTGAAACAGAGGGCGAGAAACAGAGGGTCTGAAACAGAGGGTCTGAAACAGAGGGGCTGAAACAGAGGGGCTGAAACAGAGGTGCTGAAACAGAGGGTCTGAAACAGAGGGGCTGAAACAGAGGGCGAGAATCAGAGTGTCTGAAACAGAGGGTCTGAAACAGAGGGGCTGAAACAGAGGGCGAGAAACAGAGGGGCTGACAAGAGGGTCTGAAACAGAGGGTCTGAAACAGAGGGCTCAAAACAGAGGGCGATAAATAGAGGGTCTGAAACAGAGGGGCTGAAACAGAGGGGCTGAAACAGAGGGTCTGAAACAGAGGGGCTAAAACAGAGGGCGAGAAACAGAGGGGCTGAAACAGAGGGGCTGAAACAGAGGGGCTGAAACAGAGGGGCTGAAACAGAGGGCGCGAAACAGAGGTCTGAAACAGAGGGTCTGAAACAGAGGGTCTGAAACAGAGGGAGAGAAACAGAGGGCGAGAAACAGAGGGCGAGAAACAGAGGGTCTGAAACAGAGGGTCTGAAACAGAGGGTCTGAAACAGAGGGCGAGAAACAGAGGGTCTGAAACAGTCGGTCTGAAACAGAGGGGCTGAAACAGAGGGGCTGAAACAGAGGTGCTGAAACAGAGGGTCTGAAACAGAGGGGCTGAAACAGAGGGCGAGAATCAGAGTGTCTGAAACAGACGGTCTGAAACAGAGGGGCTGAAACAGAGGGCGAGAAACAGAGGGGCTGACAAGAGGGTCTGAAACAGAGGGTCTGAAACAGAGGGCTCAAAACAGTGGGCGATAAATAGAGGGTCTGAAACAGAGGGGCTGTAACAGAGGGGCTGAAACAGAGGGTCTGAAACAGAGGGGCTAAAACAGAGGGCGAGAAACAGAGGGGCTGAAACAGAGGGGCTGAAACAGAGGGGCTGAAACAGAGGGGCTGAAACAGAGGGCGCGAAACAGAGGGTCTGAAACTGAGGGCGCGAAACAGAGGGCGAGAAACAGTGGGTCTGAAACAGAGGGTCTGAAACAGAGCGCGAGAAACAGAGGGCGAGAAACAGAGGGTCTGAAACAGAGGGCAGGAAACAGAGGGCGCGAAACAGAGGGCGAGAAACAGAGGGTCTGAAACAGAGGGGCTGAAACAAAGGGCGAGAAACAGAGGGTGACAAACAGAGGGTCTGAAACAGAGGGCGCGAAACGGAGGGTGCGAAACAGAGGGTGAGAAACAGAGGGTCTGAAACAGAGGGCGAGAAACAGAGTGTCTGAAAGAGAGGGCGAGAAACAGAGTGTCTGAAAGAGAGGGCGAGAAACAGAGGGGCCGACACAGGGGGCGAGAAACAGAGGGTCTGAAACAGAGGGTCTGAAACAGAGGGGTGAAACAGAGGGGCTGAAACAGAGGGCGCGAAACAGTGGGCGAGAGACAGAGGGTCTAAAACAGAGGGTCTGAAACAGAGGGTCTGAAACAGAGGGCGCGAAACAGAGGGCGCGAAACAGAGGGCGAGAAACAGAGGGTCTGCAACAGAGGGTCTGAAACAGAGGCCTTAAACAGAGGGGCCGAAACAGAGGGCGGGAAACAGAGGGGCCGAAACAGAGGGTCTGAAACAGAGGGCGCGAAACAGAGGGCACGAAACAGAGGGCGAGAAACAGAGGGTCTGAAACAGAGGGTCTGAAACAGAGGGTCTGAAACTGAGGGCGCGAAACAGAGGGTCCGAAAAAGAGGGCGAGAAACAGAGGGGCCGAAACAGAGGGCGAGAAACAGAGGGTCTGAAACAGAGGGGCTGAAACAGAGGGGCTGAAACAGAGGGGCTGAAACAGAGGGTCTGAAACAGAGGGCGCGACATAGAGGGCGCGAAACATAGGGCGAGAAACAGAGGGTCTGAAACAGAGGGGCTGAAACAGAGGGCGAGAAACAGAGTGTCTGAAACAGAGGGTCTGAAACAGAGGGCGCGAAACAGAGGGTCCGAAGCAGAGGGCGAGAAACAGAGGGCCCGATACAGAGGGTCTGAAACAGAGGGCGCGAAACAGAGGGCGAGAAACAGAGGGTCTGAAACAGAGGGTCTGAAACAGAGGGCGCGAAACAGAGGGCGCGAAACAGAGGGCGCGAAACAGAGGGCGAGAAACAGAGGGTCTGAAACAGAGGGTCTGAAACAGAGGGTCTGAAACAGAGGGCGAGAAACAGAGGGCGAGATAAAGACGGCCTGAAACACAGGGCCTGAAACAGAGGTCGTGAAACAGAGGGCGCGAAACAGAGGGGCCGAAACAGAGGGCGGGAAACAGAGGGGCCGAAACAGAGGGTCTGAAACAGAGGGCGCGAAACAGAGGGCGCGAAACAGAGGACGAGAAACAGAGGGTCTGAAACAGAGGGCGCAAAACAGAGGGGCCGAAACAGAGGGTCTGAAACAGAGGGCGAGAAACAGAGGGCGAGATAAAGAGGGCGAGAAACAGAGGGTCTGAAACAGAGGGCCTGAAACAGAGGGGCTGAAACAGAGGGTCTGAAACAGAGGGTCTGAAACAGAGGGCGAGAAACAGAGGGCGAGATAAAGAGGGCCTGAAACACAGGGCCTGAAACAGAGGTCGTGAAACAGAGGGCGCGAAACAGAGGGGCCGAAACAGAGGGCGGGAAACAGAGGGGCCGAAACAGAGGGTCTGAAACAGAGGGCGCGAAACAGAGGGCGAGAAACAGAGGGTCTGAAACAGAGGGTCTGAAACAGAGGGCGCGAAACAGAGGGGCTGAAACAGAGGGCGAGAAACAGAGGGGCCGAAACAGAGGTCGAGAAACAAAGGGCGAGAAACAGAGGGTCTGAAACAGAGGGTCTGAAACAGAGGGTCTGAAACATAGGGCGAGAAACAGAGGGCGAAAAAAAGAGGGTCTGGAACAGAGGGTCTGAAACAGAGGGTCTGAAACAGAGGGGCTGAAACAGAGGGAGAGAAACAGAGGGTCTGAAACAGAGGGTCTGATACAGAGGGCACAAAACAGAGGGGCCGAAGCAGAGGGCGAGAAACAGAGGGGCCAAAACAGAGGGTCTGAAACAGCGGGTGAGAAACAGAGGGCGAGAAACAGAGTGTCTGAAACAGAGGGTCTGAAACATAGAGCGAGAAACAGAGGGCGAGAAACAGAGGGTCTGAAACAGAGGGTCTGAAACAGAGGGTCTGAAACAGAGGGCGAGAAACAGAGGGTCGGAAACAGAGGGTCTGAAACAGAGGGGCTGAAACAGAGGGGCTGAAACAGAGGGTCTGAAACAGAGGGTCTGAAACAGAGGGGCTGAAACAGAGGGCGAGAATCAGAGTGTCTGAAACAGAGGGTCTGAAACAGAGGGGCTGAAACAGAGGGCGAGAAACAGAGGGGCTGACAAGAGGGTCTGAAACAGAGGGTCTGAAACAGAGGGCTCAAAACAGAGGGCGATAAATAGAGGGTCTGAAACAGAGGGGCTGAAACAGAGGGGCTGAAACAGAGGGTCTGAAACAGAGGGGCTAAAACAGAGGGCGAGAAACAGAGGGGCTGAAACAGAGGGGCTGAAACAGAGGGGCTGAAACAGAGGGGCTGAAACAGAGGGCGCGAAACAGAGGGTCTGAAACTGAGGGCGCGAAACAGAGGGCGAGAAACAGTGGGTCTGAAACAGAGGGTCTGAAACAGAGGCGCTGAAACAGAGGGTCTGAAACAGAGGGTCTGAAACAGAGGGCGCGAAACAGAGGGTCTGAAACAGAGGGTCTGAAACAGAGGGGCTGAAACAGAGGGGCTGAAACAGAGGTGCTGAAACAGAGGGTCGGAAACTGAGGGGGTGAAACAGAGGGCGAGAAACAGAGGGTCTGAAACAGAGGGGCTGAAACAGAGGGGCTGAAATAGAGGGCGAGAAACAGAGGGGCTGACAAGAGGGGCTGAAACAGAGGGGCTGAAACAGAGGGTCTGAAACAGAGGGTCTGAAACAGAGGGCGCGAAACAGAGGGGCCGAAGCAGAGGGCGAGAAACAGAGGGGCCGAAACAGAGGGTCTGAAACAGAGGGCGCGAAAGAGAGGGCGCGAAACAGAGGGTGCGAAACAGAGGGCGTGAAACAGAGGGCGAGAAACAGAGGGTCTGAAACAGAGGGTCTGAAACAGAGGGCGAGAAACAGAGCACGAGAAACAGAGGGTCTGAAACAGAGGGTCTGAAACAGAGGGCACAAAACAGAGGGCGAGAAACAGAGGTCTGAAACAGAGGGTCTGAAACAGAGGGTCTGAAACAGAGGGAGAGAAACAGAGGGTCTGAAACAGAGGGTCTGATACAGAGGGCGCGAAACAGAGGGGCCGAAGCAGAGGGCGAGAAACAGAGGGGCCAAAACAGAGGGTCTGAAACAGAGGGCGAGAAACAGAGGACGAGAAACAGAGTGTCTGAAACAGAGGGTCTGAAACATAGAGCGAGAAACAGAGGGCGAGCAACAGAGGGTCTGAAACAGAGGGTCTGAAACAGAGGGTCTGAAACAGAGGGCGCGAAACAAAGGGTCTGAAACAGAGGGTCTGAAACAGAGGGGCTGAAACAGAGGGGCTGAAACAGAGGTGCTGAAACAGAGGGTCTGAAACAGAGGGGCTGAAACAGAGGGCGAGAATCAGAGGGTCTGAAACAGAGGGTCTGAAACAGAGGGGCTGAAACAGAGGGCGAGAAACAGAGGGGCTGACAAGAGGGTCTGAAACAGAGGGTCTGAAACAGAGGGCTCAAAACAGAGGGCGATAAATAGAGGGTCTGAAACAGAGGGGCTGAAACAGAGGGGCTGAAACAGAGGGCGAGAAACAGAGGGGCTGAAACAGAGGGGCTGAAACAGAGGGTCTGAAACAGAGGGGCTGAAACAGAGGGGCTGAAACAGAGGGCGCGAAACAGAGGGTCTGAAACTGAGGGCGCGAAACAGAGGGCGAGAAACAGTGGGTCTGAAACAGAGGGTCTGAAACAGAGGCGCTGAAACAGAGGGTCTGAAACAGAGGGTCTGAAACAGAGGGCGCGAAACAGAGGGTCTGAAACAGAGGGTCTGAAACAGAGGGGCTGAAACAGAGGGGCTGAAACAGAGGTGCTGAAACAGAGGGTCTGAAACAGAGGGGCTGAAACAGAGGGCGAGAAACAGAGGGTCTGAAACAGAGGGTCTGAAACAGAGGGGCTGAAATAGAGGGCGAGAAACAGAGGGGCTGACAAGAGGGGCTGAAACAGAGGGGCTGAAACAGAGGGTCTGAAACAGAGGGATCAAAACAGAGGGCGAGAAACAGAGGGTCTAAAACAGAGGGGCTGAAACAGAGTTTCTGAAACAGAGGGTCTGAAACAGAGGGGCTGAAACAGAGGATCTGAAACAGTGCGTCTGAAACAGAGGGGCTGAAACAGAGCGTCTGAAACAGAGGGTCTGTAGCAGAGGGGCCGAAACAGAGGGCGAGAAACAGAGGGCGCGAAACAGAGGGCGAGAAACAGAGGGTCTGAAACAGAGGGGCTGAAACAAAGGGCGAGAAACAGAGGGTGACAAACAGAGGGTCTGAAACAGAGGGCGCGAAACGGAGGGTGCGAAACAGAGGGTGAGAAACAGAGGGTCCGAAACAGAGGGCGAGAAACAGAGTGTCTGAAAGAGAGGGCGAGAAACAGAGGGGCCGACACAGAGGGCGAGAAACAGAGGGTCTGAAACAGAGGGTTTGAAACAGAGGGACTGAAACAGAGCGCGAGAAACAGAGGGTCTGAAACAGAGGGGCTGAAACAGAGGGCGAGAAACAGAGGGTGACAAACAGAGGGTCTGAAAGAGAGGGCGCAAAACGGAATGTGCGAAACAGAGGGTGAGAAACAGAGGGTCTGAAACAGAGGGGCTGAAACAGAGGGCGAGAAACAGAGTGTCTGAAAGAGAGGGCGAGAAACAGAGGGGCCGACACAGAGGGTGAGAAACAGAGGGTCTGAAACAGAGGGTCTGAAACAGAGGGGCTGATACAGAGGGCGCGAAACAGTGGGCGAGAAACAGAGGGTCTGAAACAGAGGGTCTGAAACAGAGCGCGAGAAACAGAGGGCGAGAAACAGAGGGTCTGAAACAGAGGGCGAGAAACAGAGGGGCTGTAACAGAGGGCGAGAAACAGAGGGTCTGAAACAGAGGGGCTGAAACAGAGGGCGAGAAACAGAGGGTGACAAACAGAGGGTCTGAAACAGAGGGCGCGAAACGGAGGGTGTGAAACAGAGGGTGAGAAACAGAGGGTCTGAAACAGAGGGGCTGAAACAGAGGGCGAGAAACAGAGTGTCTGAAAGAGAGGGCAAGAAACAGAGGGGCCGACACAGGGGGCGAGAAACAGAGGGTCTGAAACAGAGGGTCTGAAACAGAGGGGTGAAACAGAGGGGCTGAAACAGAGGGCGCGAAACAGTGGGCGAGAGACAGAGGGTCTAAAACAGAGGGTCTGAAACAGAGCGCGAGAAACAGAGGGCGAGAAACAGAGGGTCTGAAACAGAGGGCGAGAAACAGAGGGGCTGAAACAGTGGGCGAGAAACAGAGGGCGAGAAACAGAGGGTCTGAAAGAGAGGGTGCGAAACAGAGGGCGAGAAACAGAGGGTCTGAAACAGAGGGTCTGAAACTGAGGGGCTGAAACAGAGGGTCTGAAACACAGGGTCTGAAACAGAGGGCGAGAAACAGAGGGTCTGAAACAGAGGGTCTGAAACAGAGGGCGCGAAACAGAGGGCGAGAAACAGAGGGCGAGATATAGAGGGGCTAAAACAGAGGGCGAGAAACAGAGAGTCTGAAACAGAGGGTCTTAAACAGGGGATCTGAAACAGAGGGCGCGAAACAGAGGGCGCGAAACAGAGGGCGCGAACCAGAGGGTCTGAAACAGAGGGGCTGAAACAGAGGGCGAGAAACAGAGGTTCTGAAACAGAGGGACTGAAACAGAGGGCGAGAAACAGAGGGGCCGAAGCAGAGGGCGAGAAACAGAGGGTCTGAAACAGAGGGTCTGAAACAGAGGGCGAGAAACTGAGAGTCTGAAACAGAGGGTCTGAAACAGGAGGTCTGAAACAGAGGGCACGAAACAGAGGGCGCGAAACAGAGGGCGCGAACCAGAGGGTCTGAAACAGAGGGGCTGAAACAGAGGGCGAGAAACAGAGGTTCTGAAACAGAGGGACTGAAACAGAGGGCGCGAAACAGAGGGCGCGAAACACGGGGCGAGAAACAGAGGGTCCGAAACAGAGGGTCTGAAACAGAGGGCGAGAAACTGAGGGCTAGAAACACAGGGGCCGAAACAGACGGCGGGAAAGCAAGGGGCCGAAACAGAGGGTCTGAAACAGAGGGCGCGAAACAGAGGGCGCGAAACAGAGGGCGCGAAACATAGGGCGCGAAACAGAGGGCGAGAAACAGAGGGTCTGCAACAGAGGGTCTGAAACAGAGGCCTTAAACAGAGGGGCCGAAACAGAGGGCTGGAAACAGAGGGGCCGAAACAGAGGGTCTGAAACAGAGGGCGCGAAACAGAGGGCACGAAACAGAGGGCGAGAAACAGAGGGTCTGAAACAGAGGGTCTGAAACAGAGGGTCTGAAACTGAGGGCGCGAAACAGAGGGGCCGAAAAAGAGGGCGAGAAACAGAGGGGCCGAAACAGAGGGCGAGAAACAGAGGGTCTGAAACAGAGGGGCTGAAACAGAGGGGCTGAAACAGAGGGGCTGAAACAGAGGGTCTGAAACAGAGGGCGCGAAATAGAGGGCGCGAAACATAGGGCGAGAAACAGAGGGTCTGAAACAGAGGGGCTGAAACAGAGGGCGAGAAACAGAGGGTCTGAAACAGAGGGTCTGAAACAGAGGGCGCGAAACAGAGGGTCCGAAGCAGAGGGCGAGAAACAGAGGGCCCGAAACAGAGGGTCTGAAACAGAGGGCACGAAACAGAGGGCGCAAAACAGAGGGCGAGAAACAGAGGGTCTGAAACAGAGGGTCTGAAACAGAGCGCGAGAAACAGAGGGCGAGAAACAGAGGGTCTGAAACAGAGGGCGAGAAACAGAGGGCGCGAAACAGAGGGCGAGAAACAGAGGGTCTGAAACAGAGGGGCTGAAACAAAGGGCGAGAAACAGAGGGTGACAAACAGAGGGTCTGCAACAGAGGGCGCGAAACGGAGGGTGCGAAACAGAGGGTGAGAAACAGAGGGTCTGAAACAGAGGGCGAGAAACAGAGTGTCTGAAAGAGAGGGCGAGAAACAGAGGGGCCGACACAGAGGGCGAGAAACAGAGGGTCTGAAACAGAGGGTTTGAAACAGAGGGTCTGAAACAGAGCGCGAGAAACAGAGGGTCTGAAACAGAGGGGCTGAAACAGAGGGCGAGAAACAGAGGGTGACAAACAGAGGGTCTGAAACAGAGGGCGCAAAACGGAATGTGCGAAACAGAGAGTGAGAAACAGAGGGCCTGAAACAGAGGGGCTGAAACAGAGGGTGAGAAACAGAGTGTCTGAAAGAGAGGGCGAGAAACAGAGGGGCCGACACAGAGGGTGAGAAACAGAGGGTCTGAAACAGAGGGTCTGAAACAGAGGGGCTGATACAGAGGGCGCGAAACAGTGGGCGAGAAACAGAGGGTCTGAAACAGAGGGTCTGAAACAGAGCGCGAGAAACAGAGGGCGAGAAACAGAGGGTCTGAAACAGAGGGCGAGAAACAGAGGGGCTGTAACAGAGGGCGAGAAACAGAGGGTCTGAAACAGAGGGGCTGAAACAGAGGGCGAGAAACAGAGGGTGACAAACAGAGGGTCTGAAACAGAGGGCGCGAAACGGAGGGTGTGAAACAGAGGGTGAGAAACAGAGGGTCTGAAACAGAGGGGCTGAAACAGAGGGCGAGAAACAGAGTGTCTGAAAGAGAGGGCGAGAAACAGAGGGGCCGACACAGGGGGCGAGAAACAGAGGGTCTGAAACAGAGGGTCTGAAACAGAGGGGTGAAACAGAGGGGCTGAAACAGAGGGCGCGAAACAGTGGGCGAGAGACAGAGGGTCTAAAACAGAGGGTCTGAAACAGAGGGGCTGAAACAGAGGGCGAGAAACAGAGTGTCTGAAAGAGAGGGCGAGAAACAGAGGGGCCGACACAGAGGGTGAGAAACAGAGGGTCTGAAACAGAGGGTCTGAAACAGAGGGGCTGATACAGAGGGCGCGAAACAGTGGGCGCGAAACAGAGGGTCTGAAACAGAGGGTCTGAAACAGAGCGCGAGAAACAGAGGGCGAGAAACAGAGGGTCTGAAACAGAGGGCGAGAAACAGAGGGGCTGTAACAGAGGGCGAGAAACAGAGGGTCTGAAACAGAGGGGCTGAAACAGAGGGCGAGAAACAGAGGGTGACAAACAGAGGGTCTGAAACAGAGGGCGCGAAACGGAGTGTGTGAAACAGAGGGTGAGAAACAGAGGGTCTGAAACAGAGGGGCTGAAACAGAGGGCGAGAAACAGAGTGTCTGAAAGAGAGGGCGAGAAACAGAGGGGCCGACACAAGGGGCGAGAAACAGATGGTCTGAAACAGAGGGTCTGAAACAGAGGGGTGAAACAGAGGGGCTGAAACAGAGGGCGCGAAACAGTGGGCGAGAGACAGAGGGTCTAAAACAGAGGGTCTGAAACAGAGCGCGAGAAACAGAGGGCGAGAAACAGAGGGTCTGAAACAGAGGGCGAGAAACAGAGGGGCTGAAACAGTGGGCGAGAAACAGAGGGCGAGAAACAGAGGGTCTGAAAGAGAGGGTGCGAAACAGAGGGCGAGAAACAGAGGGTCTGAAACAGAGGGTCTGAAACTGAGGGGCTGAAACAGAGGGTCTGAAACACAGGGTCTGAAACAGAGGGCGAGAAACAGAGGGTCTGAAACAGAGGGCGCGAAACAGAGGGCGAGAAACAGAGGGCGAGATATAGAGGGGCTAAAACAGAGGGCGAGAAACAGAGAGTCTGAAACAGAGGGTCTTAAACAGGGGATCTGAAACAGAGGGCGCGAAACAGAGGGCGCGAAACAGAGGGCGCGAACCAGAGGGTCTGAAACAGAGGGGCTGAAACAGAGGGCGAGAAACAGAGGTTCTGAAACAGAGGGACTGAAACAGAGGGCGAGAAACAGAGGGGCCAAAGCAGAGGGCGAGAAACAGAGGGTCTGAAACAGAGGGTCTGAAACAGAGGGCGAGAAACTGAGAGTCTGAAACAGAGGGTCTGAAACAGGAGGTCTGAAACAGAGGGCGCGAAACAGAGGGCGCGAAACAGAGGGCGCGAACCAGAGGGTCTGAAACAGAGGGGCTGAAACAGAGGGCGAGAAACAGAGGTTCTGAAACAGAGGGACTGAAACAGAGGGCGCGAAACAGAGGGCGCGAAACACGGGGCGAGAAACAGAGGGTCTGAAACAGAGGGTCTGAAACAGAGGGCGAGAAACTGAGGGCTAGAAACACAGGGGCCGAAACAGACGGCGGGAAAGCAAGGGGCCGAAACAGAGGGTCTGAAACAGAGGGCGCGAAACAGAGGGCGCGAAACAGAGGGCGAGAAACAGAGGGTCTGCAACAGAGGGTCTGAAACAGAGGCCTTAAACAGAGGGGCCGAAACAGAGGGCGGGAAACAGAGGGGCCGAAACAGAGGGTCTGAAGCAGAGGGCGCGAAACAGAGGGCACGAAACAGAGGGCGAGAAACAGAGGGTCTGAAACAGAGGGTCTGAAACAGAGGGGTGAAACAGAGGGGCTGAAACAGAGGGCGCGAAACAGTGGGCGAGAGACAGAGGGTCTAAAACAGAGGGTCTGAAACAGAGCTCGAGAAACAGAGGGCGAGAAACAGAGGGTCTGAAACAGAGGGCGAGAAACAGAGGGGCTGAAACAGTGGGCGAGAAACAGAGGGCGAGAAACAGAGGGTCTGAAAGAGAGGGTGCGAAACAGAGGGCGAGAAACAGAGGGTCTGAAACAGAGGGTCTGAAACTGAGGGGCTGAAACAGAGGGTCTGAAACACCGGGTCTGAAACAGAGGGCGAGAAACAGAGGGTCTGAAACAGACGGTCTGAAACAGAGGGCGCGAAACAGAGGGCGAGAAACAGAGGGCGAGATATAGAGGGGCTAAAACAGAGGGCGAGAAACAGAGAGTCTGAAACAGAGGGTCTTAAACAGGGGATCTGAAACAGAGGGCGCGTAACAGAGGGCGCGAAACAGAGGGCGCGAACCAGAGGGTCTGAAACAGAGGGGCTGAAACAGAGGGCGAGAAACAGAGGTTCTGAAACAGAGGGACTGAAACAGAGGGCGAGAAACAGAGGGGCCGAAGCAGAGGGCGAGAAACAGAGGGTCTGAAACAGAGGGTCTGAAACAGAGGGCGAGAAACTGAGAGTCTGAAACAGAGGGTCTGAAACAGGAGGTCTGAAACAGAGGGCGCGAAACAGAGGGCGCGAAACAGAGGGCGCGAACCAGAGGGTCTGAAACAGAGGGGCTGAAACAGAGGGCGAGAAACAGAGGTTCTGAAACAGAGGGACTGAAACAGAGGGCGCGAAACACGGGGCGAGAAACAGAGGGTCTGAAACAGAGGGTCTGAAACAGAGGGCGAGAAACTGAGGGCTAGAAACACAGGGGCCGAAACAGACGGCGGGAAAGCAAGGGGCCGAAACAGAGGGTCTGAAACAGAGGGCGAGAAACAGAGGGGCTGAAACAGAGGGCGCGAAACAGAGGGGCTGAAACAGAGGGCGAGAAACAGAGGGGCTGAATCAGAGGGGCTGAAACAGAGGGCGAGAAACAGAGGGGCTGAAACAGTGGGCTGAAACAGAGGGGCTGAAAAAGAGGGCGAAAAACAGAGGGGCTGAAACAGAGGGCAAGAAACAGAGGGGGTGAAACAGAGGGGCTGAAACAGAGGGGCTGAAACAGAGGGGTTGAAACAGAGGGCGAGAAACAGAGGGGTTGAAACAGAGGGGCTGAAATAGAGGGGCTGAAACAGAGGGGCTGAAACAGGGTGGCTGAAACAGGGGGGCTGAAACAGAGGTGCTGAAACAGAGGGGCTGAAACAGAGGGCGAGAAACAGAGGGGCTGAAACAGAGGGCGAGAAACAGAGTGGCTGAAACAGAGGGGCTGAAACAGAGGGCGAGAAACAGAGGGGCTGAAACAGAGGGGGAGAAACTAAGGGACTGAAACAGCGGGCGAGAAACAGAGGGGCTGAAACAGAGGGGCTGAAACAGACGGGCTGAAACAGAGAGCCTGAAACAGAGGGGCTGAAACAGAGGGGCTGAAATAGAGGGGCTAAATCAGGGGGACTGAATCAGAGCGGTTGAAACAGAGGGTCTGAATCAGAGGGGCTGAAACAGAGGTCGAGAAACAGAGGGGCTGAAACAGAGGGGCTGAAACAGAGGGTCTGAAACAGAGGGGCTGAATCAGAGGGGCTGATTCAGAGGGGCTGAAACAGAGGTGCTGAAACCGTGGGGCTGAAACAGAGGGCGAGAAACAGAGGGGCTGAAACAGAGGGCGCGAAACAGAGGGGCTGAAACAGAGGGCGAGAAACAGAGGGGCTGAATCAGAGGGGCTGAAACAGAGGGTGAGAAACAGAGGGGCTGAAACAGAGGGCTGAAACAGAGGGGCTGAAAAAGAGGGCGAAAAACAGAGGGGCTGAAACAGAGGGCGAGAAACAGAGAGGGTGAAACAGAGGGGCTGAAACAGAGGGGCTGAAACAGAGGGGCTGAAACAGAGTGGCTGAAACAGAGGGGCTGAAACAGAGGTGCTGAAACAGAGGGGCTGAAACAGAGGGCGAGAAACAGAGGGGCTGAAACAGAGGGCGAGAAACAGAGGGGCTGAAACAGAGGGGCTGAAACAGAGGGGCTGAAACAGAGGGGTTGAAACAGAGGGCGAGAAACAGAGGGGTTGAAACAGAGGGGCTGAAACAGAGGGGCTGAAACAGAGGGGCTGAAACAGGGTGGCTGAAACAGGGGGGCTGAAACAGAGGTGCTGAAACAGAGGGGCTGAAACAGAGGGCGAGAAACAGAGGGGCTGAAACAGAGGGCGAGAAACAGAGTGGCTGAAACAGAGGGGCTGAAACAGAGGGCGAGAAACAGAGGGGCTGAAACAGAGGGGGAGAAACTAAGGGACTGAAACAGCGGGCGAGAAACAGAGGGGCTGAAACAGAGGGGCTGAAACAGACGGGCTGAAACAGAGAGCCTGAAACAGAGGGGCTGAAACAGAGGGGCTGAAATAGAGGGGCTAAATCAGAGGGGCTGAATCAGAGTGGTTGAAACAGAGGGTCTGAATCAGAGGGGCTGAAACAGAGGTCGAGAAACAGAGGGGCTGAAACAGAGGGGCTGAAACAGAGTGTCTGAAACAGAGGGGCTGAATCAGAGGGGCTGATTCAGAGGGGCTGAAACAGAGGTGCTGAAACCGTGGGGCTGAAACAGAGGGCGAGAAACAGAGGGGCTGAAACAGAGGGCGCGAAACAGAGGGGCTGAAACAGAGGGCGAGAAACAGAGGGGCTGAATCAGAGGCGCTGAAACAGAGGGTGAGAAACAGAGGGGCTGAAACAGAGGGCTGAAACAGAGGGGCTGAAAAAGAGGGCGAAAAACACAGGGGCTGAAACAGAGGGCGAGAAACAGAGAGGGTGAAACAGAGGGGCTGAAACAGAGGGGCTGAAACAGAGGGGCTGAAAAAGAGTGGCTGAAACAGAGGGGCTGAAACAGAGGTGCTGAAACAGAGGGGCTGAAACAGAGGGCGAGAAACAGAGGGGCTGAAACAGAGGGCGAGAAACAAAGGGGCTGAAACAGAGGGGCAGAAACAGAGGGGCTGAAACAGAGGGGCTGAAACAGAGGGCGAGAAACAGAGGGGCTGAAACAGAGGGCGAGAAACAGAGGGGCTGAAATAGAGGGCGAGAAACAGAGGGGCTGAAACAGAGGGGCTGAAACAGAGGGGCTGAAACAGAGGGGCTGAAACAGCGGGCGAGAAACAGAGGGCCAGAAACAGAGGGGCTGAAACAGTGGGGCTGAAACAGACGGGCTGAAACAGAGAGCCTGAAACAGAGGGCGAGAAACAGAGGGGCTGAAACAGAGGGCGAAAAACAGAGGGGCTAAACAGAGGGCGAGAAATAGAGGGGCTGAAACAGAGGGCGAGAAACAGAGTGGCTGAAACAGACGGGCTGAAACAGAGGGGCTGAAAAAGAGGGCGATAAACAGAGGGGCTGAAACTGAGGGCGAGAAACAGAGGGTCTGAATCAGAGGTCTAAATCAGAGGGGCTGAATCAGAGGAGCTGAAACAGAGGGTGAGAAACAGAGGGGCTGAAACAGAGGGCGAGAAACAGAGGGGCTGAAACAGAGGGCAAGAAACAGAGGGGCTGAAACAGAAGGGCTGAAACAGAGGGCGAGAAACAGAGGGGCTGAATCAGAGGGGCTAAATCAGAGGGGCTGAATCAGAGGGGTTGAAACAGAGGGTCTGAATCAGTGGGGCTGAAATAGAGGGCGAGAAATAGAGGGGCTGAAACAGAGGGCGAGAAACAGAGGGGCTGAAACAGAGGGGCTGAAACAGAGGGGCTGAAACAGAGGGCGAGAAACAGAGGGGCTGAAACAGAGGGGCTGAAACAGACGGGCTGAAACAGAGAGCCTGAAACAGAGGGGCTGAAACAGAGGGGCTGAAATAGAGGGGCTGAAACAGAGGGGCTGAATCAGAGGCGCTGAAACAGAGGGGCTGAATCAGAGGGGCTGTAAAAGAGGGCGAGAAACAGAGGGGCTGAATCAGAGGGGCTAAATCAGAGGGGCTGAATCAGAGGGGTTGAAACAGAGGGTCTGAATCAGAGGGGCTGAAACAGAGGTCGAGAAACAGAGGGGCTGAAACAGAGGGGCTGAAACAGAGGGTCTGAAACAGAGGGGCTGAATCAGAGGGGCTGATTCAGAGGGGCTGAAACAGAGGGGCTATATCAGCGGGGCTGAAACAGAGGGCGAGAAACTGAGGGGCTGAAACAGATGGCGAGAAACTGAGGGGCAGAAACAGCGGGCGAGAAACAGAGGGGCTGAAACAGAGGGCGAGAAACAGATTGGCTGAAACAGAGGGCTAGGAACAGAGGGGCTGAAACAGAGGGCGAGAAACAGAGGGGCTGAAACAGAGGGGCTGAAACAGTGGGGCTGAAACAGAGGGCGAGAAACAGAGGGGCTGAAACAGAGGGCGCGAAACAGAGGGGCTGAAACAGAGGGCGAGAAACAGAGGGGCTGAATCAGAGGGGCTGAAACAGAGGGCGAGAAACAGAGGGGCTGAAACAGTGGGCTGAAACAGAGGGGCTGAAAAAGAGGGCAAAAAACAGAGGGGCTGAAACAGAGGGCGAGAAACAGAGGGGGTGAAACAGAGGGGCTGAAACAGAGGGGCTGAAACAGAGGGGCTGAAACAGGGTGGCTGAAACAGAGGGTCTGAAACAGAGGTGCTGAAACAGAGGGGCTGAAACAGAGGGCGAGAAACGGAGGGGCTGAAACAGAGGGCGAGAAACAGAGGGCCAGAAACAGAGGGGCTGAAACAGAGGGGCTGAAACAGAGGGGCTGACACAGAGGGGCTGAAACAGAGGGTGAGAAACAGAGGGCGAGAAACAGATGGGCTGAAACAGAGGGGCTGAAACAGAGGGGCTGAAACAGAGGGGCTGAAACAGAGGGCGAGAAACAGAGGGTCTGAATCAGAGGGGCTGAATCAGAGGGGCTGAAACAGAGGAACTGAAACCGAGGGCGAGAAACAAAGGAGCTGAAACAGAGGTCGAGAAACAGAGGGGCTGAAACAGAGGGTGAGAAACAGAGGAACTGAAACAGAGGGCGAGAAACAGAGTGGCTGAAACAGACGGGCTGAAACAGAGGGGCTGAAAAAGAGGGCGAAAAACAGAGGGGCTGAAACTGAGGGCGAGAAACAGAGGGGCTGAATCAGAGGGCTAAATCAGAGGTGCTGAATCAGAGGGGCTGAAACAGAGGGCGAGAAACAGAGGGGCTGAATCAGAGGGCAAGAAACAGAGGGGCTGAAACAGAAGGGCTGAAACAGAGTGCGAGAAACAAAGGGGCTGAATCAGAGGGGCTAAATCAGAGGGGCTGAATCAGAGGGGTTGAAACAGAGGGTCTCAATCAGAGGTGCTGAAACAGAGGGCGAGAAATAGAGGGGCTAAAACAGCGGGCGAGAAACAGAGGGGCTGAAACAGAGGGGCTGAAACAGTGGGTCTGAAACAGAGGGGCTGAATCAGAGGGGCTGATTCAGTGAGGCTGAAACAGAGGAGCTGAATCAGAGGGGCTGAAACAGAGGGCGAGAAACTGAGGGGCTGAAACAGAGGGCGAGAAACAGAGGGGCTGAAACAGAGGGCGAGAAATACAGGGGCTGAAACAGAGGGCGAGAAACAGAGGGGCTGAAACATAGGGGCTGAATGAGTGGGGCTGAATCAGAGGGGCTGAATCAGAGGGGTTGAAACAGAGGGTCTGAATCAGAGGGGCTGAAACAGAGGGCGAGAAACAGAGGGCGAGAAACAGAAGGGCTGAAACAGAGGGGCTGAAACAGTGGGGCTGAAACAAAGCGGCTGATACAGAGGGCGAGAAACAGAGGGGCTGAAACAGAGGGCGAGAAACAGAGTGGCTGAAACATGGCGAAAAACAGATGGGCTGAAACAGAGGGGCTGAAACTGAGGGGCTGAAATAGAGGGGCTGAAACAGAGGGGCTCAAACAGAGGGGCTGAAACAGAGGGCAAGAAACTGAGGGGCTGGAACAGAGGGCGAGAAAAAGAGGGGCTGAAACAGAGGGCGAGAATCAGAGGGGCTGAAACAGAGGGGCTGAAAAAGAGGGGCTGAAACAGAGGGCGAGAAACAGAGAGGCTGAAACAGAGGGCGAGAAACAGAGTGGCTGAAACAGAGGGCAAGAAACAGAGGGGCTGAAACAGAGGGCGAGAAACAGAGGGGCTGAAACAGAGGGCGAGAAACAGAGGGGCTGAAACAGAGGGCGAGAAACAAAGGGGCTGAAACATAGGGGCTGAATGAGTGGGGCTGAATCAGAGGGGCTGAATCAGAGGGGCTTAAACAGAGGGTGAGAAACAGAGGGGCTGAAACAGAGGGGCTGAAACATAGGGGCTGAAACAGAGAGCGAGAAACAGAGGGGCTTAATCAGAGGGCTAAATCAGAGGGGCTGAATCAGAGGGGCTGAAACAGAGGGGCTGAATCAGAGGGGTTGAAACAGAGGGCGAGAAACAGAGGGGCTGAAACAGAGGGCAAGAAACAGAGGGGCTGAAACAGAAGGGCTGAAACAGAGGGCGAGAAACAGAGGGGCTGAAACAGAGGGGCTAAATCAGAGGGGCTGAATCAGAGGGGTTGAAACAGAGGGTCTGAATCAGAGGGGCTGAAACAGGGGGCGAGAAACAAAGGGGCTGAAACAGAGGGCGAGAAACATAGGGGCTGAAACAGAGGGCGAGAAACAGAGGGGCTGAAACAGAGAGCGAGAAACATAGGGGCTGAAACAGAGGGCGAGAAACAGAGGGGAAGAAACAGAGGGGCTGAAACAGAGGGTCTGAAACAGACGGGCTGAATCAGAGGGGCTGATTCAGAGGGGCTGAAACAGAGGGGCTGAATCAGCGGGGCTGAAACAGAGGGCGAGAAACTGAGGGGCTGAAACAGAGGGCGAGAAACAGAGGGGCAGAAACAGAGGGCGAGAAACAGAGCGGCTGAAACAGAGGGGCTGAAACAGAGGGCGAGAAACAGAGGGGCTGAAACAGAGGGCGAGAAACATAGGGGCTGAAACAGAGGGCGAGAAACAGAGGGGAAGAAACAGAGGGGCTGAAACAGAGGGTCTGAAACAGACGGGCTGAATCAGAGGGGCTGATTCAGAGGGGCTGAAACAGAGGGGCTGAATCAGCGGGGCTGAAACAGAGGGCGAGAAACTGAGGGGCTGAAACAGAGGGCGAGAAACAGAGGGGCTGAAACAGAGGGCGAGAAACAGAGGGGCTGAATCAGAGGGGCTAAATCAGAGGGGCTGAATCAGAGGGGTTGAAACAGAGGATCTGAATCAGAGGCGCTGAAACAGAGGGCGAGAAATAGAGGGGCTGAAACAGAGGGCGAGAAACAGAGGGGCTGAAACAGAGGGGCTGAAACAGAGGGTCTGAAACAGAGCGGCTGAATCAGAGGGGCTGATTCAGTGGGGCTGAAACAGAGGGTTTGAATCAGCGGGGCTGAAACAGAGGGCTAGATACTGAGGGGCTGAAACAGAGGGTGAGAAACAGAGGGGCTGAAACAGAGGGGCTGAAAGAGAAGGGCTGAAACAGAGGGCGAGAAACAGAGGTGCTGAATCAGAGGGCTAAATCAGAGGGCCTGAATCAGAGGGGCTGAAACAGAGGGGCTGAATCAGAGGGGCTGAAACAGAGGGCGAAAAACAGAGGGGCTGAAACAGAGGGGCTGAAACAGACGGGCTGAAACAGAGAGCCTGAAACAGAGGGCGAGAAACAGAGGGGCTGAAACAGAGGGCGAAAAACAGAGGGGCTAATCAGAGGGCGAGAAATAGAGGGGCTGAAACAGAGGGCGAGAAACAGAGTGGCTGAAACAGACGGGCTGAAACAGAGGGGCTGAAAAAGAGGGCGATAAACAGAGGGGCTGAAACTGAGGTCGAGAAACAGAGGGTCTGAATCAGAGGTCTAAATCAGAGGGGCTGAATCAGAGGAGCTGAAACAGAGGGCGAGAAACAGAGGGGCTGAAACAGAGGGCGAGAAACAGAGGGGCTGAAACAGAGGGCAAGAAACAGAGGGGCTGAAACAGAAGGGCTGAAACAGAGGGCGAGAAACAGAGGGGCTGAATCAGAGGGGCTAAATCAGAGGGGCTGAATCAGAGGGGTTGAAACAGAGGGTCTGAATCAGTGGGGCTGAAACAGAGGGCGAGAAATAGAGGGGCTGAAACAGAGGGCGAGAAACAGAGGGGCTGAAAGAGAGGGGCTGAAACAGAGGGGCTGAAACAGAGGGCGAGAAACAGAGGGGCTGAAACAGAGGGGCTGAAACAGACGGGCTGAAACAGAGAGCCTGAAACAGAGGGGCTGAAACAGAGGGGCTGAAATAGAGGGGCTGAAACAGAGGGGCTGAATCAGAGGGGCTGAAACAGAGGGGCTGAATCAGAGGGGCTGTAAAAGAGGGCGAGAAACAGAGGGGCTGAATCAGAGGGGCTAAATCAGAGGGGCTGAATCAGAGGGGTTGAAACAGAGGGTCTGAATCAGAGGGGCTGAAACAGAGGTCGAGAAACAGAGGGGCTGAAACAGAGGGGCTGAAACAGAGGGTCTGAAACAGAGGGGCTGAATCAGAGGGGCTGATTCAGAGGGGCTGAAACAGAGGGGCTAAATCAGCGGGGCTGAAACAGAGGGCGAGAAACTGAGGGGCTGAAACAGATGGCGAGAAACTGAGGGGCAGAAACAGCGGGCGAGAAACAGAGGGTCTGAAACAGAGGGGCTGAAACAGAGGGCGAGAAACAGATTGGCTGAAACAGAGGGCTAGGAACAGAGGGGCTGAAACAGAGGGCGAGAAACAGAGGGGCTGAAACAGAGGGGCTGAAACAGTGGGGCTGAAACAGAGGGCGAGAAACAGAGGGGCTGAAACAGAGGGCGCGAAACAGAGGGGCTGAAACAGAGGGCGAGAAACAGAGGGGCTGAATCAGAGGGGCTGAAACAGAGGGCGAGAAACAGAGGGGCTGAAACAGTGGGCTGAAACAGAGGGGCTGAAAAAGAGGGGCTGAAACAGACGGGCTGAAACAGAGAGCCTGAAACAGAGGGGCTGAAACAGAGGGGCTGAAATAGAGGGGCTGAAACAGAGGGGCTGAATCAGAGGCGCTGAAACAGAGGGGCTGAATCAGAGGGGCTGTAAAAGAGGGCGAGAAACAGAGGGGCTGAATCAGAGGGGCTAAATCAGAGGGGCTGAATCAGAGGGGTTGAAACAGAGGGTCTGAATCAGAGGGGCTGAAACAGAGGTCGAGAAACAGAGGGGCTGAAACAGAGGGGCTGAAACAGAGGGTCTGAAACAGAGGGGCTGAATCAGAGGGGCTGATTCAGAGGGGCTGAAACAGAGGGGCTAAATCAGCGGGGCTGAAACAGAGGGCGAGAAACTGAGGGGCTGAAACAGATGGCGAGAAACTGAGGGGCAGAAACAGCGGGCGAGAAACAGAGGGTCTGAAACAGAGGGGCTGAAACAGAGGGCGAGAAACAGATTGGCTGAAACAGAGGGCTAGGAACAGAGGGGCTGAAACAGAGGGCGAGAAACAGAGGGGCTGAAACAGAGGGGCTGAAACAGTGGGGCTGAAACAGAGGGCGAGAAACAGAGGGGCTGAAACAGAGGGCGCGAAACAGAGGGGCTGAAACAGAGGGCGAGAAACAGAGGGGCTGAATCAGAGGGGCTGAAACAGAGGGCGAGAAACAGAGGGGCTGAAACAGTGGGCTGAAACAGAGGGGCTGAAAAAGAGGGCAAAAAACAGAGGGGCTGAAACAGAGGGCGAGAAACAGAGGGGGTGAAACAGAGGGGCTGAAACAGAGGGGCTGAAACAGAGGGGCTGAAACAGGGTGGCTGAAACAGAGGGTCTGAAACAGAGGTGCTGAAACAGAGGGGCTGAAACAGAGGGCGAGAAACGGAGGGGCTGAAACAGAGGGCGAGAAACAGAGGGCCAGAAACAGAGGGGCTGAAACAGAGGGGCTGAAACAGAGGGGCTGACACAGAGGGGCTGAAACAGAGGGTGAGAAACAGAGGGCGAGAAACAGAGGGGCTGAAACAGAGGGGCTGAAACAGAGGGGCTGAAACAGAGGGGCTGAAACAGAGGGCGAGAAACAGAGGGTCTGAATCAGAGGGGCTGAATCAGAGGGGCAGAAACAGAGGAACTGAAACCGAGGGCGAGAAACAAAGGAGCTGAAACAGCGGGCGAGAAACAGAGGGCCAGAAACAGAGGGGCTTAAACAGAGGGGCTGAAACAGACGGGCTGAAACAGAGAGCCTGAAACAGAGGGCGAGAAACAGAGGGGCTGAAACAGAGGGCGAAAAACAGAGGGGCTGAAACAGAGGGCGAGAAACAGAGGGGATGAAACAGAGGGGCTGGAACAGAGGGGTTGAAACAGAGGGGCTGAATCAGAGGGGCTGAAACAGAGGGGCTGAATCAGAGGGGCTGAAACAGAGGTCGAGAAACAGAGGGGCTGAAACAGAGGGTGAGAAACAGAGGGGCTGAAACAGAGGGCGAGAAACAGAGTGGCTGAAACAGACGGGCTGAAACAGAGGGGCTGAAAAAGAGGGCGAAAAACAGAGGGGCTGAAACTGAGGGCGAGAAACAGAGGGGCTGAATCAGAGGGCTAAATCAGAGGGGCTGAATCAGAGGGGCTGAAACAGAGGGCGAGAAACAGAGGGGCTGAATCAGAGGGCAAGAAACAGAGGGGCTGAAACAGAAGGGCTGAAACAGAGTGCGAGAAACAAAGGGGCTGAATCAGAGGGGCTAAATCAGAGGGGCTGAATCAGAGGGGTTGAAACAGAGGGTCTCAATCAGAGGTGCTGAAACAGAGGGCGAGAAATAGAGGGGCTAAAACAGCGGGCGAGAAACAGAGGGGCTGAAACAGAGGGGCTGAAACAGTGGGTCTGAAACAGAGGGGCTGAATCAGAGGGGCTGATTCAGTGAGGCTGAAACAGAGGAGCTGAATCAGAGGGGCTGAAACAGAGGGCGAGAAACTGAGGGGCTGAAACAGAGGGCGAGAAACAGAGGGGCTGAAACAGAGGGCGAGAAATACAGGGGCTGAAACAGAGGGCGAGAAACAGAGGGGCTGAAACATAGGGGCTGAATGAGTGGGGCTGAATCAGAGGGGCTGAATCAGAGGGGTTGAAACAGAGGGTCTGAATCAGAGGGGCTGAAACAGAGGGCGAGAAACAGAGGGCGAGAAACAGAAGGGCTGAAACAGAGGGGCTGAAACAGTGGGGCTGAAACAAAGCGGCTGATACAGAGGGCGAGAAACAGAGGGGCTGAAACAGAGGGCGAGAAACAGAGTGGCTGAAACATGGCGAAAAACAGATGGGCTGAAACAGAGGGGCTGAAACTGAGGGGCTGAAATAGAGGGGCTGAAACAGAGGGGCTCAAACAGAGGGGCTGAAACAGAGGGCAAGAAACTGAGGGGCTGGAACAGAGGGCGAGAAAAAGAGGGGCTGAAACAGAGGGCGAGAATCAGAGGGGCTGAAACAGAGGGGCTGAAAAAGAGGGGCTGAAACAGAGGGCGAGAAACAGAGAGGCTGAAACAGAGGGCGAGAAACAGAGTGGCTGAAACAGAGGGCAAGAAACAGAGGGGCTGAAACAGAGGGCGAGAAACAGAGGGGCTGAAACAGAGGGCGAGAAACAGAGGGGCTGAAACAGAGGGCGAGAAACAGAGGGGCTGAAACAGAGGGCGAGAAACAAAGGGGCTGAAACATAGGGGCTGAATGAGTGGGGCTGAATCAGAGGGGCTGAATCAGAGGGGCTTAAACAGAGGGTGAGAAACAGAGGGGCTGAAACAGAGGGGCTGAAACATAGGGGCTGAAACAGAGAGCGAGAAACAGAGGGGCTTAATCAGAGGGCTAAATCAGAGGGGCTGAATCAGAGGGGCTGAAACAGAGGGGCTGAATCAGAGGGGTTGAAACAGAGGGCGAGAAACAGAGGGGCTGAAACAGAGGGCAAGAAACAGAGGGGCTGAAACAGAAGGGCTGAAACAGAGGGCGAGAAACAGAGGGGCTGAATCAGAGGGGCTAAATCAGAGGGGCTGAATCAGAGGGGTTGAAACAGAGGGTCTGAATCAGAGGGGCTGAAACAGGGGGCGAGAAACAAAGGGGCTGAAACAGAGGGCGAGAAACATAGGGGCTGAAACAGAGGGCGAGAAACAGAGGGGCTGAAACAGAGAGCGAGAAACATAGGGGCTGAAACAGAGGGCGAGAAACAGAGGGGAAGAAACAGAGGGGCTGAAACAGAGGGTCTGAAACAGACGGGCTGAATCAGAGGGGCTGATTCAGAGGGGCTGAAACAGAGGGGCTGAATCAGCGGGGCTGAAACAGAGGGCGAGAAACTGAGCGGCTGAAACAGAGGGCGAGAAACAGAGGGGCAGAAACAGAGGGCGAGAAACAGAGCGGCTGAAACAGAGGGGCTGAAACAGAGGGCGAGAAACAGAGGGGCTGAAACAGAGGGCGAGAAACATAGGGGCTGAAACAGAGGGCGAGAAACAGAGGGGAAGAAACAGAGGGGCTGAAACAGATGGTCTGAAACAGACGGGCTGAATCAGAGGGGCAGATTCAGAGGGGCTGAAACAGAGGGGCTGAATCAGCGGGGCTGAAACAGAGGGCGAGAAACTGAGGGGCTGAAACAGAGGGCGAGAAACAGAGGGGCTGAAACAGAGGGCGAGAAACAGAGGGGCTGAATCAGAGGGGCTAAATCAGAGGGGCTGAATCAGAGGGGTTGAAACAGAGGATCTGAATCAGAGGCGCTGAAACAGAGGGCGAGAAATAGAGGGGCTGAAACAGAGGGCGAGAAACAGAGGGGCTGAAACAGAGGGGCTGAAACAGAGGGTCTGAAACAGAGCGGCTGAATCAGAGGGGCTGATTCAGTGGGGCTGAAACAGAGGGTTTGAATCAGCGGGGCTGAAACAGAGGGCTAGATACTGAGGGGCTGAAACAGAGGGTGAGAAACAGAGGGGCTGAAACAGAGGGGCTGAAACAGAAGGGCTGAAACAGAGGGCGAGAAACAGAGGTGCTGAATCAGAGGGCTAAATCAGAGGGCCTGAATCAGAGGGGCTGAAACAGAGGGGCTGAATCAGAGGGGCTGAAACAGAGGGGCTGAAACAGACGGGCTGAAACAGAGAGCCTGAAACAGAGGGCGAGAAACAGAGGGGCTGAAACAGAGGGCGAAAAACAGAGGGGCTAAACAGAGGGCGAGAAATAGAGGGGCTGAAACAGAGGGCGAGAAACAGAGTGGCTGAAACAGACGGGCTGAAACAGAGGGGCTGAAAAAGAGGGCGATAAACAGAGGGGCTGAAACTGAGGTCGAGAAACAGAGGGTCTGAATCAGAGGTCTAAATCAGAGGGGCTGAATCAGAGGAGCTGAAACAGAGGGCGAGAAACAGAGGGGCTGGAACAGAGGGCGAGAAACAGAGGGGCTGAAACAGAGGGCAAGAAACAGAGGGGCTGAAACAGAAGGGCTGAAACAGAGGGCGAGAAACAGAGGGGCTGAATCAGAGGGGCTAAATCAGAGGGGCTGAAGCAGAGGGGTTGAAACAGAGGGTCTGAATCAGTGGGGCTGAAACAGAGGGCGAGAAATAGAGGGGCTGAAACAGAGGGCGAGAAACAGAGGGGCTGAAAGAGAGGGGCTGAAACAGAGGGCGAGAAACAGAGGGGCTGAAACAGAGGGGCTGAAACAGACGGGCTGAAACAGAGAGCCTGAAACAGAGGGGCTGAAACAGAGGGGCTGAAATAGAGGGGCTGAAACAGAGGGGCTGAATCAGAGGGGCTGAAACAGAGGGGCTGAATCAGAGGGGCTGTAAAAGAGGGCGAGAAACAGAGGGGCTGAATCAGAGGGGCTAAATCAGAGGGGCTGAATCAGAGGGGTTGAAACAGAGGGTCTGAATCAGAGGGGCTGAAACAGAGGTCGAGAAACAGAGGGGCTGAAACAGAGGGGCTGAAACAGAGGGTCTGAAACAGAGGGGCTGAATCAGAGGGGCTGATTCAGAGGGGCTGAAACAGAGGGGCTAAATCAGCGGGGCTGAAACAGAGGGCGAGAAACTGAGGGGCTGAAACAGATGGCGAGAAACTGAGGGGCAGAAACAGCGGGCGAGAAACAGAGGGTCTGAAACAGAGGGGCTGAAACAGAGGGCGAGAAACAGATTGGCTGAAACAGAGGGCTAGGAACAGAGGGGCTGAAACAGAGGGCGAGAAACAGAGGGGCTGAAACAGAGGGCGCGAAACAGAGGGGCTGAAACAGAGGGCGAGAAACAGAGGGGCTGAATCAGAGGGGCTGAAACAGAGGGCGAGAAACAGAGGGGCTGAAACAGTGGGCTGAAACAGAGGGGCTGAAAAAGAGGGCGAAAGACAGAGGGGCTGAAACAGAGGGCGAGAAACAGAGGGGGTGAAACAGAGGTGCTGAAACAGAGGGGCTGAGACAGAGGGCAAAAAACAGAGGGGCTGAAACAGAGGGCGAGAAACAGAGGGGGTGAAACAGAGGGGCTGAAACAGAGGGGCTGAAACAGGGTGGCTGAAACAGAGGGTCTGAAACAGAGGTGCTGAAACAGAGGGGCTGAAACAGAGGGCGAGAAACGGAGGGGCTGAAACAGAGGGCGAGAAACAGAGGGCCAGAAACAGAGGGGCTGAAACAGAGGGGCTGAAACAGAGGGGCTGACACAGAGGGGCTGAAACAGAGGGCGAGAAACAGAGGGCGAGAAACAGAGGGGCTGAAACAGAGGGGCTGAAACAGAGGGGCTGAAACAGAGGGGCTGAAACAGAGGGCGAGAAACAGAGGGTCTGAATCAGAGGGGCTGAATCAGAGGGGCTGAAACAGAGGAACTGAAACCGAGGGCGAGAAACAAAGGAGCTGAAACAGCGGGCGAGAAACAGAGGGCCAGAAACAGAGGGGCTTAAACAGAGGGGCTGAAACAGACGGGCTGAAACAGAGAGCCTGAAACAGAGGGCGAGAAACAGAGGGGCTGAAACAGAGGGCGAAAAACAGAGGGGCTGAAACAGAGGGCGAGAAACAGAGGGGATGAAACAGAGGGGCTGGAACAGAGGGGTTGAAACAGAGGGGCTGAATCAGAGGGGCTGAAACAGAGGGGCTGAATCAGAGGGGCTGAAACAGAGGTCGAGAAACAGAGGGGCTGAAACAGAGGGTGAGAAACAGAGGGGCTGAAACAGAGGGCGAGAAACAGAGTGGCTGAAACAGACGGGCTGAAACAGAGGGGCTGAAAAAGAGGGCGAAAAACAGAGGGGCTGAAACTGAGGGCGAGAAACAGAGGGGCTGAATCAGAGGGCTAAATCAGAGGGGCTGAATCAGAGGGGCTGAAACAAAGGGCGAGAAACAGAGGGGCTGAATCAGAGGGCAAGAAACAGAGGGGCTGAAACAGAAGGGCTGAAACAGAGTGCGAGAAACAAAGGGGCTGAATCAGAGGGGCTAAATCAGAGGGGCTGAATCAGAGGGGTTGAAACAGAGGGTCTGAATCAGAGGTGCTGAAACAGAGGGCGAGAAATAGAGGGGCTGAAACAGCGGGCGAGAAACAGAGGGGCTGAAACAGAGGGGCTGAAACAGTGGGTCTGAAACAGAGGGGCTGAATCAGAGGGGCTGATTCAGTGAGGCTGAAACAGAGGGGCTGAATCAGAGGGGCTGAAACAGAGGGCGAGAAACTGAGGGGCTGAAACAGAGGGCGAGAAACAGAGGGGCTGAAACAGAGGGCGAGAAATACAGGGGCTGAAACAGAGGGCGAGAAACAGAGGGGCTGAAACATAGGGGCTGAATGAGTGGGGCTGAATCAGAGGGGCTGAATCAGAGGGGTTGAAACAGAGGGTCTGAATCAGAGGGGCTGAAACAGAGGGCGAGAAACAGAGGGCGAGAAACAGAAGGGCTGAAACAGAGGGGCTGAAACAGAGGGGCTGAAACAAAGCGGCTGATACAGAGGGCGAGAAACAGAGGGGCTGAAACAGAGGGCGAGAAACAGAGTGGCTGAAACATGGCGAAAAACAGATGGGCTGAAACAGAGGGGCTGAAACTGAGGGGCTGAAATAGAGGGGCTGAAACAGAGGGGCTCAAACAGAGGGGCTGAAACAGAGGGCAAGAAACTGAGGGGCTGGAACAGAGGGCGAGAAACAGAGGGGCTGAAACAGAGGGCGAGAATCAGAGGGGCTGAAACAGAGGGGCTGAAAAAGAGGGGCTGAAACAGAGGGCGAGAAACAGAGAGGCTGAAACAGAGGGCGAGAAACAGAGTGCCTGAAACAGAGGGCAAGAAACAGAGGGGCTGAAACAGAGGGCGAGAAACAGAGGGGCTGAAACAGAGGGCGAGAAACAGAGGGGCTGAAACAGAGGGCGAGAAACAGAGGGGCTGAAACAGAGGGCGAGAAACAAAGGGGCTGAAACATAGGGGCTGAATGAGTGGGGCTGAATCAGAGGGGCTGAAACAGAGGGGCTGAAACAGAGAGCGAGAAACAGAGGGGCTTAATCAGAGGGCTAAATCAGAGGGGCTGAAACAGAGGGCGAGAAACAGAGGGGCTGAATCAGAGGGGTTGAAACAGAGGGCGAGAAACAGAGGGGCTGAAACAGAGGGCAAGAAACAGAGGGGCTGAAACAGAAGGGCTGAAACAGAGGGCGAGAAACAGAGGGGCTGAATCAGAGGGGCTAAATCAGAGGGGCTGAATCAGAGGGGTTGAAACAGAGGGTCTGAATCAGAGGGGCTGAAACAGGGGGCGAGAAACAAAGGGGCTGAAACAGAGGGCGAGAAACATAGGGGCTGAAACAGAGGGCGAGAAACAGAGGGGCTGAAACAGAGAGCGAGAAACATAGGGGCTGAAACAGAGGGCGAGAAACAGAGGGGAAGAAACAGAGGGGCTGAAACAGAGGGTCTGAAACAGACGGGCTGAATCAGAGGGGCTGATTCAGAGGGGCTGAAACAGAGGGGCTGAATCAGCGGGGCTGAAACAGAGGGCGAGAAACTGAGCGGCTGAAACAGAGGGCGAGAAACAGAGGGGCAGAAACAGAGGGCGAGAAACAGAGCGGCTGAAACAGAGGGGCTGAAACAGAGGGCGAGAAACAGAGGGGCTGAAACAGAGGGCGAGAAACATAGGGGCTGAAACAGAGGGCGAGAAACAGAGGGGAAGAAACAGAGGGGCTGAAACAGAGGGTCTGAAACAGACGGGCTGAATCAGAGGGGCTGATTCAGAGGGGCTGAAACAGAGGGGCTGAATCAGCGGGGCTGAAACAGAGGGCGAGAAACTGAGGGGCTGAAACAGAGGGCGAGAAACAGAGGGGCTGAAACAGAGGGCGAGAAACAGAGGGGCTGAATCAGAGGGGCTAAAACAGAGGGGCTGAATCAGAGGGGTTGAAACAGAGGATCTGAATCAGAGGCGCTGAAACAGAGGGCGAGAAATAGAGGGGCTGAAACAGAGGGCGAGAAACAGAGGGGCTGAAACAGAGGGGCTGAAACAGAGGGTCTGAAACAGAGCGGCTGAATCAGAGGGGCTGATTCAGTGGGGCTGAAACAGAGGGTTTGAATCAGCGGGGCTGAAACAGAGGGCTAGATACTGAGGGGCTGAAACAGAGGGTGAGAAACAGAGGGGCTGAAACAGAGGGGCTGAAACAGAAGGGCTGAAACAGAGGGCGAGAAACAGAGGTGCTGAATCAGAGGGCTAAATCAGAGGGCCTGAATCAGAGGGGCTGAAACAGAGGGGCTGAATCAGAGGGGCTGAAACAGAGGGCGAAAAACAGAGGGGCTGAAACAAAGGGCAAGAAACAGAGGGGCTGAAACAGAAGGGCTGAAACAGAAGGGGAGAAACAGAGGGGCTGAAACAGAGGGTCTGAATCAGAGGGGCTGAAACAGAGGGCGAGAAACAGAGGGGCTGAAACAGAGGGGCTGAAACAGAGGGTCTGAAACAGAGGGGCTGAATCAGAGGGGCTGATTCAGAGGGGCTGAAACAGAGGGGCTGAATCATCGGGGCTGAAAGAGTGGGCGAGAAACTGAGGGGCTGAAACAGAGGGCGAGAAACAGAGGGGCAGAAACAGCGGGCGAGAAGCAGAGGGGCTGAAACAGAGGGGCTGAAACAGAGGACGAGAAACAGAGTGGCTGAAACAGAGGGCTAGAAACAGAGGGGCTGAAACAGAGGGGTTGAAACAGAGGGGCTGAAACAGAGGGGCTGAAACAGTGGGGCTGAAACAGAGGGCAAGAAACAGAGGGGCTGAAACAGAGGGCGCGAAACAGAGGGGCTGAAACAGAGGGCGAGAAACAGAGTGGCTGAATCAGAGGGGCTGAAACAGAGGGTGAGAAACAGAGGGGCTGAAACAGAGGGCTGAAACAGAGGGGCTGAAAAAGAGGGCGAAAAACAGAGGGGCTGAAACAGAGGGCGAGAAACAGAGGGGGTGAAACAGAGGGGCTGAAACAGAGGGGCTGAAACAGAGGGGCTGAAACAGGGTGGCTGAAACAGGGGGGCTGAAACAGAGGTGCTGAAACAGAGGGGCTGAAACAGAGGGCGAGAAACAGAGGGGCTGAAACAGAGGGCGAGAAACAGAGGGGCTGAAACAGAGGGGCTGAAACAGAGGGCGAGAAACAGAGGGGCTGAAACAGAGGGGGAGAAACTAAGGGACTGAAACAGCGGGCGAGAAACAGAGGGGCTGAAACAGAGGGGCTGAAACAGACGGGCTAAAACAGAGAGCCTGAAACAGAGGGGCTGAAACAGAGGGGCTGAAATAGAGGGGCTAAATCAGAGGGGCTGAATCAGAGCGGTTGAAACAGAGGGTCTGAATCAGAGGGGCTGAAACAGAGGTCGAGAAACAGAGGGGCTGAAACAGAGGGGCTGAAACAGAGGGTCTGAAACAGAGGGGCTGAATCAGAGGGGCTGATTCAGAGGGGCTGAAACAGAGGGGTTGAAACAGTGAGGCTGAAAGAGAGGGCGAGAAACAGAGGGGCTGAAACAGAGGGCGCGAAACAGAGGGGCTGAAACAGAGGGCGAGAAACAGAGGGGCTGAATCAGAGGGGCTGAAACAGAGGGTGAGAAACAGAGGGGCTGAAACAGAGGGCTGAAACAGAGGGGCTGAAAAAGAGGGCGAAAAACAGAGGGGCTGAAACAGAGGGCGAGAAACAGAGAGGGTGAAACAGAGGGGCTGAAACAGAGGGGCTGAAACAGAGGGGCTGAAACAGAGTGGCTGAAACAGAGGGGCTGAAACAGAGGTGCTGAAACAGAGGGGCTGAAACAGAGGGCGAGAAACAGAGGGGCTGAAACAGAGGGCGAGAAACAGAGGGGCTGAAACAGAGGGGCTGAAACAGAGGGGCTGAAACAGAGGGGCTGAAACAGAGGGCGAGAAACAGAGGGGCTGAAACAGAGGGCGAGAAACAGAGGGGCTGAAATAGAGGGCGAGAAACAGAGGGGCTGAAACAGAGGGGCTGAAACAGAGGGGCTGAAACAGAGGGGCTGAAACAGAGGGCGAGAAACAGAGGGGCTGAATCAGAGGCGCTGAATCAGAGGGGCTGAAACAGAGGAACTGAAACAGAGGGCGAGAAACAAAGGGGCTGAAACAGCGGGCGAGAAACAGAGGGCCAGAAACAGAGGGGCTGAAACAGAGGGGCTGAAACAGACGGGCTGAAACAGAGAGCCTGAAACAGAGGGCGAGAAACAGAGGGGCTGAAACAGAGGGCGAAAAACAGAGGGGCTAAACAGAGGGCGAGAAATAGAGGGGCTGAAACAGAGGGCGAGAAACAGAGTGGCTGAAACAGACGGGCTGAAACAGAGGGGCTGAAAAAGAGGGCGAAAAACTGAGGGGCTGAAACTGAGGGCGAGAAACAGAGGGTCTGAATCAGAGGTCTAAATCAGAGGGGCTGAATCAGAGGAGCTGAAACAGAGGGTGAGAAACAGAGGGGCTGAAACAGAGGGCGAGAAACAGAGGGGCTGAAACAGAGGGCAAGAAACAGAGGGGCTGAAACAGAAGGGCTGAAACAGAGGGCGAGAAACAGAGGGGCTGAATCAGAGGGGCTAAATCAGAGGGGCTGAATCAGAGGGGTTGAAACAGAGGGTCTGAATCAGTGGGGCTGAAACAGAGGGCGAGAAATAGAGGGGCTGAAACAGAGGGCGAGAAACAGAGGGGCTGAAACAGAGGGGCTGAAACAGAGGGTCTGAAACAGAGGGGCTGAATCAGAGGGGCTGATTCAGAGGGGCTGAAACAGAGGGGCTGAATCAGCGGGGCTGAAACAGAGGGCGAGAAACTGAGGGGCTGAAACAGAGGGCGAGAAACAGAGGGGCTGAAACAGAGGGCGAGAAACAGAGGGGCTGAATCAGAGAGGCTGATTCAGAGGGGCTGAAACAGAGGGGCTGAATCAGAGGGGTTGAAACAGAGGGTCTGAATCAGAGGGGCTGAAACAGAGGGCGAGAAACAGAGGGGCTGAAACAGAGGGGCTGAAACAGAGGGTCTTAAACAGAGGGGCTGAATCAGAGGGGCTGAATCAGAGGAGCTGAAACAGAGGGGCTGAATCAGAGGGGCTGAAACAGAGGTCGAGAAACAGAGGGGCTGAGACAGAGGGCGAGAAACAGAGGGGCTGAAACAGAGGGCGAGAAACAGAGGGTTTGAAACAGAGGAGCTGAAACAGAGTGGCTGAAACAGAGGGCGAGAAACAGAGAGGTTGAAACAGAGGGCGAGAAACAGAGGGGCTGAAACAGAGGGCGAGAAACAGAGGGGCTGAAACAGAGGGCGAGAAACAGAGGGGCTGAAACAGAGGGGCTGAAACAGACGGGCTGAAACAGAGGGCAAAAAACAGAGGGTCTGAAACAGAGGGCGAGAAACAGAGGGTGAGAAACAGAGGGCAAGAAACAGAGGGGCTGAAACAGAGGGCAAAAAACAGAGGGGCTGAAACAGAGGGCGAGAAACAGAGGGTGAGAAACAGAGGGCAAGAAACAGAGGGGCTGAAACAGAGGGCAAATAACAGAGGGGCTGAAACAGAGGGCGAGAAACAGAGGGTGAGAAACAGAGGGCGAGAAACAGAGGGGATGAAACAGAGGGGCTGAAACAGAGGGGCTGAAATAGAGGGGCTGAAACAGAGGGGCTGAATCAGAGGGGCTGCAACAGAGGGGCTGAATCAGAGGGGCTGACACAGAGTGCGAGAAACAGAGGGGCTGAAACAGAGGGCGAGAAACAGAGGGGCTGAAACAGAGGGCGAGAAACAGAGGGGCTGAAACAGAGGGGCTGAAACAAAGGGGCTGAAACAGAGGGGCTGATTCAGAGGGGCTGAAACAGAGGGGCTGAATCAGCGGGGCTGAAACAGAGGGCGAGAAACTGAGGGTCTGAAACAGAGGGCGAGAAACAGAGGGGCAGAAACAGCGGGCGAGAAACAGAGGGTCTGAAACAGAGGGGCAGAAACAGAGGGCGAGAAACAGATTGGCTGAAACAGAGGGCTAGAAACAGAGGGGCTGTAACAGAGGGGTTGAAACTGAGGGGCTGAAACAGAGGGGCTGAAACAGTGGGGCTGAAACAGAGGGTGAGAAACAGAGGGGCTGAAACAGAGGGCTGAAACAGAGGGGCTGAAAAAGAGGGCGAAAAACAGAGGGGCTGAAACCGAGGGCGAGAAACAGAGAGGGTGAAACAGAGGGGCTGAAACAGAGGGGCTGAAACAGAGGGGCTGAAACAGAGTGGCTGAAACAGAGGGGCTGAAACAGAGGTGCTGAAACAGAGGGGCTGAAACAGAGGGCGAGAAACAGAGGGGCTGAAACAGAGGGCGAGAAACAGAGGGGCTGAAACCGAGGGGCTGAAACAGAGGGGCTGAAACAGAGGGGCTGAAACAGAGGGCGAGAAACAGAGGGGCTGAAACAGAGGGCGATAAACAGAGGGGCTGAAATTGAGGGCGAGAAACAGAGGGGCTGAAACAGAGGGGCTGAAACAGAGGGGCTGAAACAGAGGGCGAGAAACAGAGGGGCTGAAACAGAGGGCGCGAAACAGAGGGGCTGAAACAGAGGGCGAGAAACAGAGGGGCTGAATCAGAGGGGCTGAAACAGAGGGTGAGAAACAGAGGGGCTGAAACAGAGGGCTGAAACAGAGGGGCTGAAAAAGAGGGCGAAAAACAGAGGGGCTGAAACAGAGGGCGAGAAACAGAGGGGGTGAAACAGAGGGGCTGAAACAGAGGGGCTGAAACAGAGGGGCTGAAACAGGGTGGCTGAAACAGGGGGGCTGAAACAGAGGTGCTGAAACAGAGGGGCTGAAACAGAGGGCGAGAAACAGAGGGGCTGAAACAGAGGGCGAGAAACAGAGGGGCTGAAACAGAGGGGCTGAAACAGAGGGCGAGAAACAGAGGGGCTGAAACAGAGGGGCTGAAACAGAGGTGCTGAAACAGAGGTGCTGAAACAGAGGGCGAGAAACAGAGGGGCTGAAACAGAGGGCGAGAAACAGAGGGGCTGAAACCGAGGGGCTGAAACAGAGGGGCTGAAACAGAGGGCGAGAAACAGAGGGGCTGAAACAGAGGGCGAGAAACAGAGGGGCTGAAACAGAGGGCGAGAAACAAAGGGGCTGAAACATAGGGGCTGAATGAGTGGGGCTGAATCAGAGGGGCTGAATCAGAGGGGCTTAAACAGAGGGTGAGAAACAGAGGGGCTGAAACAGAGGGGCTGAAACAGAGGGGCTGAAACAGAGAGCGAGAAACAGAGGGGCTTAATCAGAGGGCTAAATCAGAGGGGCTGAATCAGAGGGGCTGAAACAGAGGGGCTGAATCAGAGGGGTTGAAACAGAGGGCGAGAAACAGAGGGGCTGAAACAGAGGGCAAGAAACAGAGGGGCTGAAACAGAAGGGCTGAAACAGAGGGCGAGAAACAGAGGGGCTGAATCAGAGGGGCTAAATCAGAGGGGCTGAATCAGAGGGGTTGAAACAGAGGGTCTGAATCAGAGGGGCTGAAACAGGGGGCGAGAAACAAAGGGGCTGAAACAGAGGGCGAGAAACATAGGGGCTGAAACAGAGGGCGAGAAACAGAGGGGCTGAAACAGAGAGCGAGAAACATAGGGGCTGAAACAGAGGGCGAGAAACAGAGGGGAAGAAACAGAGGGGCTGAAACAGAGGGTCTGAAACAGACGGGCTGAATCAGAGGGGCTGATTCAGAGGGGCTGAAACAGAGGGGCTGAATCAGCGGGGCTGAAACAGAGGGCGAGAAACTGAGCGGCTGAAACAGAGGGCGAGAAACAGAGGGGCAGAAACAGAGGGCGAGAAACAGAGCGGCTGAAACAGAGGGGCTGAAACAGAGGGCGAGAAACAGAGGGGCTGAAACAGAGGGCGAGAAACATAGGGGCTGAAACAGAGGGCGAGAAACAGAGAGGAAGAAACAGAGGGGCTGAAACAGAGGGTCTGAAACAGACGGGCTGAATCAGAGGGGCTGATTCAGAGGGGCTGAAACAGAGGGACTGAATCAGCGGGGCTGAAACAGAGGGCGAGAAACTGAGGGGCTGAAACAGAGGGCGAGAAACAGAGGGGCTGAAACAGAGGGCGAGAAACAGAGGGGCTGAATCAGAGGGGCTAAATCAGAGGGGCTGAATCAGAGGGGTTGAAACAGAGGATCTGAATCAGAGGCGCTGAAACAGAGGGCGAGAAATAGAGGGGCTGAAACAGAGGGCGAGAAACAGAGGGGCTGAAACAGAGGGGCTGAAACAGAGGATCTGAAACAGAGCGGCTGAATCAGAGGGGCTGATTCAGTGGGGCTGAAACAGAGGGTTTGAATCAGCGGGGCTGAAACAGAGGGCTAGATACTGAGGGGCTGAAACAGAGGGTGAGAAACAGAGGGGCTGAAACAGAGGGGCTGAAACAGAAGGGCTGAAACAGAGGGCGAGAAACAGAGGTGCTGAATCAGAGGGCTAAATCAGAGGGCCTGAATCAGAGGGGCTGAAACAGAGGGGCTGAATCAGAGGGGCTGAAACAGAGGGCGAAAAACAGAGGGGCTGAAACAAAGGGCAAGAAACAGAGGGGCTGAAACAGAAGGGCTGAAACAGAAGGGGAGAAACAGAGGGGCTGAAACAGAGGGTCTGAATCAGAGGGGCTGAAACAGAGGGCGAGAAACAGAGGGGCTGAAACAGAGGGGCTGAAACAGAGGGTCTGAAACAGAGGGGCTGAATCAGAGGGGCTGATTCAGAGGGGCTGAAACAGAGGGGCTGAATCATCGGGGCTGAAAGAGAGGGCGAGAAACTGAGGGGCTGAAACAGAGGGCGAGAAACAGAGGGGCAGAAACAGCGGGCGAGAAGCAGAGGGGCTGAAACAGAGGGGCTGAAACAGAGGACGAGAAACAGAGTGGCTGAAACAGAGGGCTAGAAACAGAGGGGCTGAAACAGAGGGGTTGAAACAGAGGGGCTGAAACAGAGGGGCTGAAACAGTGGGGCTGAAACAGAGGGCAAGAAACAGAGGGGCTGAAACAGAGGGCGCGAAACAGAGGGGCTGAAACAGAGGGCGAGAAACAGAGTGGCTGAATCAGAGGGGCTGAATCAGAGGGGCTGAAACAGAGGGGCTGAAACAGAGGGCTGAAACAGAGGGGCTGAAAAAGAGGGCGAAAAACAGAGGGGCTGAAACAGAGGGCGAGAAACAGAGGGGGTGAAACAGAGGGGCTGAAACAGAGGGGCTGAAACAGAGGGGCTGAAACAGGGTGGCTGAAACAGGGGGGCTGAAACAGAGGTGCTGAAACAGAGGGGCTGAAACAGAGGGCGAGAAACAGAGGGGCTGAAACAGAGGGCGAGAAACAGAGGGGCTGAAACAGAGGGGCTGAAACAGAGGGCGAGAAACAGAGGGGCTGAAACAGAGGGGGAGAAACTAAGGGACTGAAACAGCGGGCGAGAAACAGAGGGGCTGAAACAGAGGGGCTGAGACAGACGGGCTGAAACAGAGAGCCTGAAACAGAGGGGCTGAAACAGAGGGGCTGAAATAGAGGGGCTAAATCAGAGGGGCTGAATCAGAGCGGTTGAAACAGAGGGTCTGAATCAGAGGGGCTGAAACAGAGGTCGAGAAACAGAGGGGCTGAAACAGAGGGGCTGAAACAGAGGGTCTGAAACAGAGGGGCTGAATCAGAGGGGCTGATTCAGAGGGGCTGAAACAGAGGGGTTGAAACAGTGAGGCTGAAAGAGAGGGCGAGAAACAGAGGGGCTGAAACAGAGGGCGCGAAACAGAGGGGCTGAAACAGAGGGCGAGAAACAGAGGGGCTGAATCAGAGGGGCTGAAACAGAGGGTGAGAAACAGAGGGGCTGAAACAGAGGGCTGAAACAGAGGGGCTGAAAAAGAGGGCGAAAAACAGAGGGGCTGAAACAGAGGGCGAGAAACAGAGAGGGTGAAACAGAGGGGCTGAAACAGAGGGGCTGAAACAGAGGGGCTGAAACAGAGTGGCTGAAACAGAGGGGCTGAAACAGAGGTGCTGAAACAGAGGGGCTGAAACAGAGGGCGAGAAACAGAGGGGCTGAAACAGAGGGCGAGAAACAGAGGGGCTGAAACAGAGGGGCTGAAACAGAGGGGCTGAAACAGAGGGGCTGAAACAGAGGGCGAGAAACAGAGGGGCTGAAACAGAGGGCGAGAAACAGAGGGGCTGAAATAGAGGGCGAGAAACAGAGGGGCTGAAACAGAGGGGCTGAAACAGAGGGGCTGAAACAGAGGGGCTGAAACAGAGGGCGAGAAACAGAGGGGCTGAATCAGAGGCGCTGAATCAGAGGGGCTGAAACAGAGGAACTGAAACAGAGGGCGAGAAACAAAGGGGCTGAAACAGCGGGCGAGAAACAGAGGGCCAGAAACAGAGGGGCTGAAACAGAGGGGCTGAAACAGACGGGCTGAAACAGAGAGCCTGAAACAGAGGGCGAGAAACAGAGGGGCTGAAACAGAGGGCGAAAAACAGAGGGGCTAAACAGAGGGCGAGAAATAGAGGGGCTGAAACAGAGGGCGAGAAACAGAGTGGCTGAAACAGACGGGCTGAAACAGAGGGGCTGAAAAAGAGGGCGAAAAACTGAGGGGCTGAAACTGAGGGCGAGAAACAGAGGGTCTGAATCAGAGGTCTAAATCAGAGGGGCTGAATCAGAGGAGCTGAAACAGAGGGTGAGAAACAGAGGGGCTGAAACAGAGGGCGAGAAACAGAGGGGCTGAAACAGAGGGCAAGAAACAGAGGGGCTGAAACAGAAGGGCTGAAACAGAGGGCGAGAAACAGAGGGGCTGAATCAGAGGGGCTAAATCAGAGGGGCTGAATCAGAGGGGTTGAAACAGAGGGTCTGAATCAGTGGGGCTGAAACAGAGGGCGAGAAATAGAGGGGCTGAAACAGAGGGCGAGAAACAGAGGGGCTGAAACAGAGGGGCTGAAACAGAGGGTCTGAAACAGAGGGGCTGAATCAGAGGGGCTGATTCAGAGGGGCTGAAACAGAGGGGCTGAATCAGCGGGGCTGAAACAGAGGGCGAGAAACTGAGGGGCTGAAACAGAGGGCGAGAAACAGAGGGGCTGAAACAGAGGGCGAGAAACAGAGGGGCTGAATCAGAGAGGCTGATTCAGAGGGGCTGAAACAGAGGGGCTGAATCAGAGGGGTTGAAACAGAGGGTCTGAATCAGAGGGGCTGAAACAGAGGGCGAGAAACAGAGGGGCTGAAACAGAGGGGCTGAAACAGAGGGTCTTAAACAGAGGGGCTGAATCAGAGGGGCTGAATCAGAGGAGCTGAAACAGAGGGGCTGAATCAGAGGGGCTGAAACAGAGATCGAGAAACAGAGGGGCTGAGACAGAGGGCGAGAAACAGAGGGGCTGAAACAGAGGGCGAGAAACAGAGGGTTTGAAACAGAGGAGCTGAAACAGAGTGGCTGAAACAGAGGGCGAGAAACAGAGAGGTTGAAACAGAGGGCGAGAAACAGAGGGGCTGAAACAGAGGGCGAGAAACAGAGGGGCTGAAACAGAGGGCGAGAAACAGAGGGGCTGAAACAGAGGGGCTGAAACAGACGGGCTGAAACAGAGGGCAAAAAACAGAGGGTCTGAAACAGAGGGCGAGAAACAGAGGGTGAGAAACAGAGGGCAAGAAACAGAGGGGCTGAAACAGAGGGCAAAAAACAGAGGGGCTGAAACAGAGGGCGAGAAACAGAGGGTGAGAAACAGAGGGCAAGAAACAGAGGGGCTGAAACAGAGGGCAAATAACAGAGGGGCTGAAACAGAGGGCGAGAAACAGAGGGTGAGAAACAGAGGGCGAGAAACAGAGGGGATGAAACAGAGGGGCTGAAACAGAGGGGCTGAAATAGAGGGGCTGAAACAGAGGGGCTGAATCAGAGGGGCTGCAACAGAGGGGCTGAATCAGAGGGGCTGACACAGAGTGCGAGAAACAGAGGGGCTGAAACAGAGGGCGAGAAACAGAGGGGCTGAAACAGAGGGCGAGAAACAGAGGGGCTGAAACAGAGGGGCTGAAACAAAGGGGCTGAAACAGAGGGGCTGATTCAGAGGGGCTGAAACAGAGGGGCTGAATCAGCGGGGCTGAAACAGAGGGCGAGAAACTGAGGGTCTGAAACAGAGGGCGAGAAACAGAGGGGCAGAAACAGCGGGCGAGAAACAGAGGGTCTGAAACAGAGGGGCAGAAACAGAGGGCGAGAAACAGATTGGCTGAAACAGAGGGCTAGAAACAGAGGGGCTGTAACAGAGGGGTTGAAACTGAGGGGCTGAAACAGAGGGGCTGAAACAGTGGGGCTGAAACAGAGGGTGAGAAACAGAGGGGCTGAAACAGAGGGCTGAAACAGAGGGGCTGAAAAAGAGGGCGAAAAACAGAGGGGCTGAAACCGAGGGCGAGAAACAGAGAGGGTGAAACAGAGGGGCTGAAACAGAGGGGCTGAAACAGAGGGGCTGAAACAGAGTGGCTGAAACAGAGGGGCTGAAACAGAGGTGCTGAAACAGAGGGGCTGAAACAGAGGGCGAGAAACAGAGGGGCTGAAACAGAGGGCGAGAAACAGAGGGGCTGAAACCGAGGGGCTGAAACAGAGGGGCTGAAACAGAGGGGCTGAAACAGAGGGCGAGAAACAGAGGGGCTGAAACAGAGGGCGATAAACAGAGGGGCTGAAATTGAGGGCGAGAAACAGAGGGGCTGAAACAGAGGGGCTGAAACAGAGGGCGAGAAACAGAGGGGCTGAAACAGAGGGCGCGAAACAGAGGGGCTGAAACAGAGGGCGAGAAACAGAGGGGCTGAATCAGAGGGGCTGAAACAGAGGGTGAGAAACAGAGGGGCTGAAACAGAGGGCTGAAACAGAGGGGCTGAAAAAGAGGGCGAAAAACAGAGGGGCTGAAACAGAGGGCGAGAAACAGAGGGGGTGAAACAGAGGGGCTGAAACAGAGGGGCTGAAACAGAGGGGCTGAAACAGGGTGGCTGAAACAGGGGGGCTGAAACAGAGGTGCTGAAACAGAGGGGCTGAAACAGAGGGCGAGAAACAGAGGGGCTGAAACAGAGGGCGAGAAACAGAGGGGCTGAAACAGAGGGGCTGAAACAGAGGGCGAGAAACAGAGGGGCTGAAACAGAGGGGCTGAAACAGAGGTGCTGAAACAGAGGGGCTGAAACAGAGGGCGAGAAACAGAGGGGCTGAAACAGAGGGCGAGAAACAGAGGGGCTGAAACCGAGGGGCTGAAACAGAGGGGCTGAAACAGAGGGGCTGAAACAGAGGGCGAGAAACAGAGCGGCTGAAACAGAGGGCGATAAACAGAGGGGCTGAAATTGAGGGCGAGAAACAGAGGGGCTGAAACAGAGGGGCTGAAACAGAGGGGCTGAAACAGAGGGCGAGAAATAGAGGGGCTGAAACAGAGGGCGAGAAACAGAGTGGCTGAAACAGACGGGCTGAAACAGAGGGGCTGAAAAAGAGGGCGAAAAACAGAGGGGCTGAAACTGAGGGCGAGAAACAGAGGGTCTGAATCAGAGGTCTAAATCAGAGGGGCTGAATCAGAGGAGCTGAAACAGAGGGTGAGAAACAGAGGGGCTGAAACAGAGGGCGAGAAACAGAGGGGCTGAAACAGAGGGCAAGAAACAGAGGGGCTGAAACAGAAGGGCTGAAACAGAGGGCGAGAAACAGAGGGGCTGAATCAGAGGGGCTAAATCAGAGGGGCTGAATCAGAGGGGTTGAAACAGAGGGTCTGAATCAGTGGGGCTGAAACAGAGGGCGAGAAATAGAGGGGCTGAAACAGAGGGCGAGAAACAGAGGGGCTGAAACAGAGGGGCTGAAACAGAGGGTCTGAAACAGAGGGGCTGAATCAGAGGGGCTGATTCAGAGGGGCTGAAACAGAGGGGCTGAATCAGTGGGGCTGAAACAGAGGGCGAGAAACTGAGGGGCTGAAACAGAGGGTGAGAAACAGAGGGGCTGAAACAGAGGGCGAGAAACAGAGGGGCTGAATCAGAGAGGCTGATTCAGAGGGGCTGAAACAGAGGGCTAGATACTGAGGGGCTGAAACAGAGGGTGAGAAACAGAGGGGCTGAAACAGAGGGGCTGAAACAGAAGGGCTGAAACAGAGGGCGAGAAACAGAGGTGCTGAATCAGAGGGCTAAATCAGAGGGCCTGAATCAGAGGGGCTGAAACAGAGGGGCTGAATCAGAGGGGCTGAAACAGAGGGCGAAAAACAGAGGGGCTGAAACAAAGGGCAAGAAACAGAGGGGCTGAAACAGAAGGGCTGAAACAGAAGGGGAGAAACAGAGGGGCTGAAACAGAGGGTCTGAATCAGAGGGGCTGAAACAGAGGGCGAGAAACAGAGGGGCTGAAACAGAGGGGCTGAAACAGAGGGTCTGAAACAGAGGGGCTGAATCAGAGGGGCTGATTCAGAGGGGCTGAAACAGAGGGGCTGAATCATCGGGGCTGAAAGAGAGGGCGAGAAACTGAGGGGCTGAAACAGAGGGCGAGAAACAGAGGGGCAGAAACAGCGGGCGAGAAGCAGAGGGGCTGAAACAGAGGGGCTGAAACAGAGGACGAGAAACAGAGTGGCTGAAACAGAGGGCTAGAAACAGAGGGGCTGAAACAGAGGGGTTGAAACAGAGGGGCTGAAACAGAGGGGCTGAAACAGTGGGGCTGAAACAGAGGGCAAGAAACAGAGGGGCTGAAACAGAGGGCGCGAAACAGAGGGGCTGAAACAGAGGGCGAGAAACAGAGTGGCTGAATCAGAGGGGCTGAATCAGAGGGGCTGAAACAGAGGGGCTGAAACAGAGGGCTGAAACAGAGGGGCTGAAAAAGAGGGCGAAAAACAGAGGGGCTGAAACAGAGGGCGAGAAACAGAGGGGGTGAAACAGAGGGGCTGAAACAGAGGGGCTGAAACAGAGGGGCTGAAACAGGGTGGCTGAAACAGGGGGGCTGAAACAGAGGTGCTGAAACAGAGGGGCTGAAACAGAGGGCGAGAAACAGAGGGGCTGAAACAGAGGGCGAGAAACAGAGGGGCTGAAACAGAGGGGCTGAAACAGAGGGCGAGAAACAGAGGGGCTGAAACAGAGGGGGAGAAACTAAGGGACTGAAACAGCGGGCGAGAAACAGAGGGGCTGAAACAGAGGGGCTGAGACAGACGGGCTGAAACAGAGAGCCTGAAACAGAGGGGCTGAAACAGAGGGGCTGAAATAGAGGGGCTAAATCAGAGGGGCTGAATCAGAGCGGTTGAAACAGAGGGTCTGAATCAGAGGGGCTGAAACAGAGGTCGAGAAACAGAGGGGCTGAAACAGAGGGGCTGAAACAGAGGGTCTGAAACAGAGGGGCTGAATCAGAGGGGCTGATTCAGAGGGGCTGAAACAGAGGGGTTGAAACAGTGAGGCTGAAAGAGAGGGCGAGAAACAGAGGGGCTGAAACAGAGGGCGCGAAACAGAGGGGCTGAAACAGAGGGCGAGAAACAGAGGGGCTGAATCAGAGGGGCTGAAACAGAGGGTGAGAAACAGAGGGGCTGAAACAGAGGGCTGAAACAGAGGGGCTGAAAAAGAGGGCGAAAAACAGAGGGGCTGAAACAGAGGGCGAGAAACAGAGAGGGTGAAACAGAGGGGCTGAAACAGAGGGGCTGAAACAGAGGGGCTGAAACAGAGTGGCTGAAACAGAGGGGCTGAAACAGAGGTGCTGAAACAGAGGGGCTGAAACAGAGGGCGAGAAACAGAGGGGCTGAAACAGAGGGCGAGAAACAGAGGGGCTGAAACAGAGGGGCTGAAACAGAGGGGCTGAAACAGAGGGGCTGAAACAGAGGGCGAGAAACAGAGGGGCTGAAACAGAGGGCGAGAAACAGAGGGGCTGAAATAGAGGGCGAGAAACAGAGGGGCTGAAACAGAGGGGCTGAAACAGAGGGGCTGAAACAGAGGGGCTGAAACAGAGGGCGAGAAACAGAGGGGCTGAATCAGAGGCGCTGAATCAGAGGGGCTGAAACAGAGGAACTGAAACAGAGGGCGAGAAACAAAGGGGCTGAAACAGCGGGCGAGAAACAGAGGGCCAGAAACAGAGGGGCTGAAACAGAGGGGCTGAAACAGACGGGCTGAAACAGAGAGCCTGAAACAGAGGGCGAGAAACAGAGGGGCTGAAACAGAGGGCGAAAAACAGAGGGGCTAAACAGAGGGCAAGAAATAGAGGGGCTGAAACAGAGGGCGAGAAACAGAGTGGCTGAAACAGACGGGCTGAAACAGAGGGGCTGAAAAAGAGGGCGAAAAACTGAGGGGCTGAAACTGAGGGCGAGAAACAGAGGGTCTGAATCAGAGGTCTAAATCAGAGGGGCTGAATCAGAGGAGCTGAAACAGAGGGTGAGAAACAGAGGGGCTGAAACAGAGGGCGAGAAACAGAGGGGCTGAAACAGAGGGCAAGAAACAGAGGGGCTGAAACAGAAGGGCTGAAACAGAGGGCGAGAAACAGAGGGGCTGAATCAGAGGGGCTAAATCAGAGGGGCTGAATCAGAGGGGTTGAAACAGAGGGTCTGAATCAGTGGGGCTGAAACAGAGGGCGAGAAATAGAGGGGCTGAAACAGAGGGCGAGAAACAGAGGGGCTGAAACAGAGGGGCTGAAACAGAGGGTCTGAAACAGAGGGGCTGAATCAGAGGGGCTGATTCAGAGGGGCTGAAACAGAGGGGCTGAATCAGCGGGGCTGAAACAGAGGGCGAGAAACTGAGGGGCTGAAACAGAGGGCGAGAAACAGAGGGGCTGAAACAGAGGGCGAGAAACAGAGGGGCTGAATCAGAGAGGCTGATTCAGAGGGGCTGAAACAGAGGGGCTGAATCAGAGGGGTTGAAACAGAGGGTCTGAATCAGAGGGGCTGAAACAGAGGGCGAGAAACAGAGGGGCTGAAACAGAGGGGCTGAAACAGAGGGTCTTAAACAGAGGGGCTGAATCAGAGGGGCTGAATCAGAGGAGCTGAAACAGAGGGGCTGAATCAGAGGGGCTGAAACAGAGATCGAGAAACAGAGGGGCTGAGACAGAGGGCGAGAAACAGAGGGGCTGAAACAGAGGGCGAGAAACAGAGGGTTTGAAACAGAGGAGCTGAAACAGAGTGGCTGAAACAGAGGGCGAGAAACAGAGAGGTTGAAACAGAGGGCGAGAAACAGAGGGGCTGAAACAGAGGGCGAGAAACAGAGGGGCTGAAACAGAGGGCGAGAAACAGAGGGGCTGAAACAGAGGGGCTGAAACAGACGGGCTGAAACAGAGGGCAAAAAACAGAGGGTCTGAAACAGAGGGCGAGAAACAGAGGGTGAGAAACAGAGGGCAAGAAACAGAGGGGCTGAAACAGAGGGCAAAAAACAGAGGGGCTGAAACAGAGGGCGAGAAACAGAGGGTGAGAAACAGAGGGCAAGAAACAGAGGGGCTGAAACAGAGGGCAAATAACAGAGGGGCTGAAACAGAGGGCGAGAAACAGAGGGTGAGAAACAGAGGGCGAGAAACAGAGGGGATGAAACAGAGGGGCTGAAACAGAGGGGCTGAAATAGAGGGGCTGAAACAGAGGGGCTGAATCAGAGGGGCTGCAACAGAGGGGCTGAATCAGAGGGGCTGACACAGAGTGCGAGAAACAGAGGGGCTGAAACAGAGGGCGAGAAACAGAGGGGCTGAAACAGAGGGCGAGAAACAGAGGGGCTGAAACAGAGGGGCTGAAACAAAGGGGCTGAAACAGAGGGGCTGATTCAGAGGGGCTGAAACAGAGGGGCTGAATCAGCGGGGCTGAAACAGAGGGCGAGAAACTGAGGGTCTGAAACAGAGGGCGAGAAACAGAGGGGCAGAAACAGCGGGCGAGAAACAGAGGGTCTGAAACAGAGGGGCAGAAACAGAGGGCGAGAAACAGATTGGCTGAAACAGAGGGCTAGAAACAGAGGGGCTGTAACAGAGGGGTTGAAACTGAGGGGCTGAAACAGAGGGGCTGAAACAGTGGGGCTGAAACAGAGGGTGAGAAACAGAGGGGCTGAAACAGAGGGCTGAAACAGAGGGGCTGAAAAAGAGGGCGAAAAACAGAGGGGCTGAAACCGAGGGCGAGAAACAGAGAGGGTGAAACAGAGGGGCTGAAACAGAGGGGCTGAAACAGAGGGGCTGAAACAGAGTGGCTGAAACAGAGGGGCTGAAACAGAGGTGCTGAAACAGAGGGGCTGAAACAGAGGGCGAGAAACAGAGGGGCTGAAACAGAGGGCGAGAAACAGAGGGGCTGAAACCGAGGGGCTGAAACAGAGGGGCTGAAACAGAGGGGCTGAAACAGAGGGCGAGAAACAGAGGGGCTGAAACAGAGGGCGATAAACAGAGGGGCTGAAATTGAGGGCGAGAAACAGAGGGGCTGAAACAGAGGGGCTGAAACAGAGGGCGAGAAACAGAGGGGCTGAAACAGAGGGCGCGAAACAGAGGGGCTGAAACAGAGGGCGAGAAACAGAGGGGCTGAATCAGAGGGGCTGAAACAGAGGGTGAGAAACAGAGGGGCTGAAACAGAGGGCTGAAACAGAGGGGCTGAAAAAGAGGGCGAAAAACAGAGGGGCTGAAACAGAGGGCGAGAAACAGAGGGGGTGAAACAGAGGGGCTGAAACAGAGGGGCTGAAACAGAGGGGCTGAAACAGGGTGGCTGAAACAGGGGGGCTGAAACAGAGGTGCTGAAACAGAGGGGCTGAAACAGAGGGCGAGAAACAGAGGGGCTGAAACAGAGGGCGAGAAACAGAGGGGCTGAAACAGAGGGGCTGAAACAGAGGGCGAGAAACAGAGGGGCTGAAACAGAGGGGCTGAAACAGAGGTGCTGAAACAGAGGGGCTGAAACAGAGGGCGAGAAACAGAGGGGCTGAAACAGAGGGCGAGAAACAGAGGGGCTGAAACCGAGGGGCTGAAACAGAGGGGCTGAAACAGAGGGGCTGAAACAGAGGGCGAGAAACAGAGCGGCTGAAACAGAGGGCGATAAACAGAGGGGCTGAAATTGAGGGCGAGAAACAGAGGGGCTGAAACAGAGGGGCTGAAACAGAGGGGCTGAAACAGAGGGCGAGAAATAGAGGGGCTGAAACAGAGGGCGAGAAACAGAGTGGCTGAAACAGACGGGCTGAAACAGAGGGGCTGAAAAAGAGGGCGAAAAACAGAGGGGCTGAAACTGAGGGCGAGAAACAGAGGGTCTGAATCAGAGGTCTAAATCAGAGGGGCTGAATCAGAGGAGCTGAAACAGAGGGTGAGAAACAGAGGGGCTGAAACAGAGGGCGAGAAACAGAGGGGCTGAAACAGAGGGCAAGAAACAGAGGGGCTGAAACAGAAGGGCTGAAACAGAGGGCGAGAAACAGAGGGGCTGAATCAGAGGGGCTAAATCAGAGGGGCTGAATCAGAGGGGTTGAAACAGAGGGTCTGAATCAGTGGGGCTGAAACAGAGGGCGAGAAATAGAGGGGCTGAAACAGAGGGCGAGAAACAGAGGGGCTGAAACAGAGGGGCTGAAACAGAGGGTCTGAAACAGAGGGGCTGAATCAGAGGGGCTGATTCAGAGGGGCTGAAACAGAGGGGCTGAATCAGTGGGGCTGAAACAGAGGGCGAGAAACTGAGGGGCTGAAACAGAGGGCGAGAAACAGAGGGGCTGAAACAGAGGGCGAGAAACAGAGGGGCTGAATCAGAGAGGCTGATTCAGAGGGGCTGAAACAGAGGGCTAGATACTGAGGGGCTGAAACAGAGGGTGAGAAACAGAGGGGCTGAAACAGAGGGGCTGAAACAGAAGGGCTGAAACAGAGGGCGAGAAACAGAGGTGCTGAATCAGAGGGCTAAATCAGAGGGCCTGAATCAGAGGGGCTGAAACAGAGGGGCTGAATCAGAGGGGCTGAAACAGAGGGCGAAAAACAGAGGGGCTGAAACAAAGGGCAAGAAACAGAGGGGCTGAAACAGAAGGGCTGAAACAGAAGGGGAGAAACAGAGGGGCTGAAACAGAGGGTCTGAATCAGAGGGGCTGAAACAGAGGGCGAGAAACAGAGGGGCTGAAACAGAGGGGCTGAAACAGAGGGTCTGAAACAGAGGGGCTGAATCAGAGGGGCTGATTCAGAGGGGCTGAAACAGAGGGGCTGAATCATCGGGGCTGAAAGAGAGGGCGAGAAACTGAGGGGCTGAAACAGAGGGCGAGAAACAGAGGGGCAGAAACAGCGGGCGAGAAGCAGAGGGGCTGAAACAGAGGGGCTGAAACAGAGGACGAGAAACAGAGTGGCTGAAACAGAGGGCTAGAAACAGAGGGGCTGAAACAGAGGGGTTGAAACAGAGGGGCTGAAACAGAGGGGCTGAAACAGTGGGGCTGAAACAGAGGGCAAGAAACAGAGGGGCTGAAACAGAGGGCGCGAAACAGAGGGGCTGAAACAGAGGGCGAGAAACAGAGTGGCTGAATCAGAGGGGCTGAATCAGAGGGGCTGAAACAGAGGGGCTGAAACAGAGGGCTGAAACAGAGGGGCTGAAAAAGAGGGCGAAAAACAGAGGGGCTGAAACAGAGGGCGAGAAACAGAGGGGGTGAAACAGAGGGGCTGAAACAGAGGGGCTGAAACAGAGGGGCTGAAACAGGGTGGCTGAAACAGGGGGGCTGAAACAGAGGTGCTGAAACAGAGGGGCTGAAACAGAGGGCGAGAAACAGAGGGGCTGAAACAGAGGGCGAGAAACAGAGGGGCTGAAACAGAGGGGCTGAAACAGAGGGCGAGAAACAGAGGGGCTGAAACAGAGGGGGAGAAACTAAGGGACTGAAACAGCGGGCGAGAAACAGAGGGGCTGAAACAGAGGGGCTGAGACAGACGGGCTGAAACAGAGAGCCTGAAACAGAGGGGCTGAAACAGAGGGGCTGAAATAGAGGGGCTAAATCAGAGGGGCTGAATCAGAGCGGTTGAAACAGAGGGTCTGAATCAGAGGGGCTGAAACAGAGGTCGAGAAACAGAGGGGCTGAAACAGAGGGGCTGAAACAGAGGGTCTGAAACAGAGGGGCTGAATCAGAGGGGCTGATTCAGAGGGGCTGAAACAGAGGGGTTGAAACAGTGAGGCTGAAAGAGAGGGCGAGAAACAGAGGGGCTGAAACAGAGGGCGCGAAACAGAGGGGCTGAAACAGAGGGCGAGAAACAGAGGGGCTGAATCAGAGGGGCTGAAACAGAGGGTGAGAAACAGAGGGGCTGAAACAGAGGGCTGAAACAGAGGGGCTGAAAAAGAGGGCGAAAAACAGAGGGGCTGAAACAGAGGGCGAGAAACAGAGAGGGTGAAACAGAGGGGCTGAAACAGAGGGGCTGAAACAGAGGGGCTGAAACAGAGTGGCTGAAACAGAGGGGCTGAAACAGAGGTGCTGAAACAGAGGGGCTGAAACAGAGGGCGAGAAACAGAGGGGCTGAAACAGAGGGCGAGAAACAGAGGGGCTGAAACAGAGGGGCTGAAACAGAGGGGCTGAAACAGAGGGGCTGAAACAGAGGGCGAGAAACAGAGGGGCTGAAACAGAGGGCGAGAAACAGAGGGGCTGAAATAGAGGGCGAGAAACAGAGGGGCTGAAACAGAGGGGCTGAAACAGAGGGGCTGAAACAGAGGGGCTGAAACAGAGGGCGAGAAACAGAGGGGCTGAATCAGAGGCGCTGAATCAGAGGGGCTGAAACAGAGGAACTGAAACAGAGGGCGAGAAACAAAGGGGCTGAAACAGCGGGCGAGAAACAGAGGGCCAGAAACAGAGGGGCTGAAACAGAGGGGCTGAAACAGACGGGCTGAAACAGAGAGCCTGAAACAGAGGGCGAGAAACAGAGGGGCTGAAACAGAGGGCGAAAAACAGAGGGGCTAAACAGAGGGCGAGAAATAGAGGGGCTGAAACAGAGGGCGAGAAACAGAGTGGCTGAAACAGACGGGCTGAAACAGAGGGGCTGAAAAAGAGGGCGAAAAACTGAGGGGCTGAAACTGAGGGCGAGAAACAGAGGGTCTGAATCAGAGGTCTAAATCAGAGGGGCTGAATCAGAGGAGCTGAAACAGAGGGTGAGAAACAGAGGGGCTGAAACAGAGGGCGAGAAACAGAGGGGCTGAAACAGAGGGCAAGAAACAGAGGGGCTGAAACAGAAGGGCTGAAACAGAGGGCGAGAAACAGAGGGGCTGAATCAGAGGGGCTAAATCAGAGGGGCTGAATCAGAGGGGTTGAAACAGAGGGTCTGAATCAGTGGGGCTGAAACAGAGGGCGAGAAATAGAGGGGCTGAAACAGAGGGCGAGAAACAGAGGGGCTGAAACAGAGGGGCTGAAACAGAGGGTCTGAAACAGAGGGGCTGAATCAGAGGGGCTGATTCAGAGGGGCTGAAACAGAGGGGCTGAATCAGCGGGGCTGAAACAGAGGGCGAGAAACTGAGGGGCTGAAACAGAGGGCGAGAAACAGAGGGGCTGAAACAGAGGGCGAGAAACAGAGGGGCTGAATCAGAGAGGCTGATTCAGAGGGGCTGAAACAGAGGGGCTGAATCAGAGGGGTTGAAACAGAGGGTCTGAATCAGAGGGGCTGAAACAGAGGGCGAGAAACAGAGGGGCTGAAACAGAGGGGCTGAAACAGAGGGTCTTAAACAGAGGGGCTGAATCAGAGGGGCTGAATCAGAGGAGCTGAAACAGAGGGGCTGAATCAGAGGGGCTGAAACAGAGATCGAGAAACAGAGGGGCTGAGACAGAGGGCGAGAAACAGAGGGGCTGAAACAGAGGGCGAGAAACAGAGGGTTTGAAACAGAGGAGCTGAAACAGAGTGGCTGAAACAGAGGGCGAGAAACAGAGAGGTTGAAACAGAGGGCGAGAAACAGAGGGGCTGAAACAGAGGGCGAGAAACAGAGGGGCTGAAACAGAGGGCGAGAAACAGAGGGGCTGAAACAGAGGGGCTGAAACAGACGGGCTGAAACAGAGGGCAAAAAACAGAGGGTCTGAAACAGAGGGCGAGAAACAGAGGGTGAGAAACAGAGGGCAAGAAACAGAGGGGCTGAAACAGAGGGCAAAAAACAGAGGGGCTGAAACAGAGGGCGAGAAACAGAGGGTGAGAAACAGAGGGCAAGAAACAGAGGGGCTGAAACAGAGGGCAAATAACAGAGGGGCTGAAACAGAGGGCGAGAAACAGAGGGTGAGAAACAGAGGGCGAGAAACAGAGGGGATGAAACAGAGGGGCTGAAACAGAGGGGCTGAAATAGAGGGGCTGAAACAGAGGGGCTGAATCAGAGGGGCTGCAACAGAGGGGCTGAATCAGAGGGGCTGACACAGAGTGCGAGAAACAGAGGGGCTGAAACAGAGGGCGAGAAACAGAGGGGCTGAAACAGAGGGCGAGAAACAGAGGGGCTGAAACAGAGGGGCTGAAACAAAGGGGCTGAAACAGAGGGGCTGATTCAGAGGGGCTGAAACAGAGGGGCTGAATCAGCGGGGCTGAAACAGAGGGCGAGAAACTGAGGGTCTGAAACAGAGGGCGAGAAACAGAGGGGCAGAAACAGCGGGCGAGAAACAGAGGGTCTGAAACAGAGGGGCAGAAACAGAGGGCGAGAAACAGATTGGCTGAAACAGAGGGCTAGAAACAGAGGGGCTGTAACAGAGGGGTTGAAACTGAGGGGCTGAAACAGAGGGGCTGAAACAGTGGGGCTGAAACAGAGGGTGAGAAACAGAGGGGCTGAAACAGAGGGCTGAAACAGAGGGGCTGAAAAAGAGGGCGAAAAACAGAGGGGCTGAAACCGAGGGCGAGAAACAGAGAGGGTGAAACAGAGGGGCTGAAACAGAGGGGCTGAAACAGAGGGGCTGAAACAGAGTGGCTGAAACAGAGGGGCTGAAACAGAGGTGCTGAAACAGAGGGGCTGAAACAGAGGGCGAGAAACAGAGGGGCTGAAACAGAGGGCGAGAAACAGAGGGGCTGAAACCGAGGGGCTGAAACAGAGGGGCTGAAACAGAGGGGCTGAAACAGAGGGCGAGAAACAGAGGGGCTGAAACAGAGGGCGATAAACAGAGGGGCTGAAATTGAGGGCGAGAAACAGAGGGGCTGAAACAGAGGGGCTGAAACAGAGGGCGAGAAACAGAGGGGCTGAAACAGAGGGCGCGAAACAGAGGGGCTGAAACAGAGGGCGAGAAACAGAGGGGCTGAATCAGAGGGGCTGAAACAGAGGGTGAGAAACAGAGGGGCTGAAACAGAGGGCTGAAACAGAGGGGCTGAAAAAGAGGGCGAAAAACAGAGGGGCTGAAACAGAGGGCGAGAAACAGAGGGGGTGAAACAGAGGGGCTGAAACAGAGGGGCTGAAACAGAGGGGCTGAAACAGGGTGGCTGAAACAGGGGGGCTGAAACAGAGGTGCTGAAACAGAGGGGCTGAAACAGAGGGCGAGAAACAGAGGGGCTGAAACAGAGGGCGAGAAACAGAGGGGCTGAAACAGAGGGGCTGAAACAGAGGGCGAGAAACAGAGGGGCTGAAACAGAGGGGCTGAAACAGAGGTGCTGAAACAGAGGGGCTGAAACAGAGGGCGAGAAACAGAGGGGCTGAAACAGAGGGCGAGAAACAGAGGGGCTGAAACCGAGGGGCTGAAACAGAGGGGCTGAAACAGAGGGGCTGAAACAGAGGGCGAGAAACAGAGCGGCTGAAACAGAGGGCGATAAACAGAGGGGCTGAAATTGAGGGCGAGAAACAGAGGGGCTGAAACAGAGGGGCTGAAACAGAGGGGCTGAAACAGAGGGCGAGAAATAGAGGGGCTGAAACAGAGGGCGAGAAACAGAGTGGCTGAAACAGACGGGCTGAAACAGAGGGGCTGAAAAAGAGGGCGAAAAACAGAGGGGCTGAAACTGAGGGCGAGAAACAGAGGGTCTGAATCAGAGGTCTAAATCAGAGGGGCTGAATCAGAGGAGCTGAAACAGAGGGTGAGAAACAGAGGGGCTGAAACAGAGGGCGAGAAACAGAGGGGCTGAAACAGAGGGCAAGAAACAGAGGGGCTGAAACAGAAGGGCTGAAACAGAGGGCGAGAAACAGAGGGGCTGAATCAGAGGGGCTAAATCAGAGGGGCTGAATCAGAGGGGTTGAAACAGAGGGTCTGAATCAGTGGGGCTGAAACAGAGGGCGAGAAATAGAGGGGCTGAAACAGAGGGCGAGAAACAGAGGGGCTGAAACAGAGGGGCTGAAACAGAGGGTCTGAAACAGAGGGGCTGAATCAGAGGGGCTGATTCAGAGGGGCTGAAACAGAGGGGCTGAATCAGTGGGGCTGAAACAGAGGGCGAGAAACTGAGGGGCTGAAACAGAGGGCGAGAAACAGAGGGGCTGAAACAGAGGGCGAGAAACAGAGGGGCTGAATCAGAGAGGCTGATTCAGAGGGGCTGAAACAGAGGGGCTGAATCAGAGGGGTTGAAACAGAGGGTCTGAATCAGAGGGGCTGAAACAGAGGGCGAGAAACAGAGGGGCTGAAACAGAGGGGCTGAAACAGAGGGTCTTAAACAGAGGGGCTGAATCAGAGGGGCTGAATCAGAGGAGCTGAAACAGAGGGGCTGAATCAGAGGGGCTGAAACAGAGGTCGAGAAACAGAGGGGCTGAGACAGAGGGCGAGAAACAGAGGGGCTGAAACAGAGGGCGAGAAACAGAGGGTTTGAAACAGAGGAGCTGAAACAGAGTGGCTGAAACAGAGGGCGAGAAACAGAGAGGTTGAAACAGAGGGCGAGAAACAGAGGGGCTGAAACAGAGGGCGAGAAACAGAGGGGCTGAAACAGAGGGCGAGAAACAGAGGGGCTGAAACAGAGGGGCTGAAACAGACGGGCTGAAACAGAGGGCAAAAAACAGAGGGTCTGAAACAGAGGGCGAGAAACAGAGGGTGAGAAACAGAGGGCAAGAAACAGAGGGGCTGAAACAGAGGGCAAAAAACAGAGGGGCTGAAACAGAGGGCGAGAAACAGAGGGTGAGAAACAGAGGGCAAGAAACAGAGGGGCTGAAACAGAGGGCAAATAACAGAGGGGCTGAAACAGAGGGCGAGAAACAGAGGGTGAGAAACAGAGGGCGAGAAACAGAGGGGATGAAACAGAGGGGCTGAAACAGAGGGGCTGAAATAGAGGGGCTGAAACAGAGGGGCTGAATCAGAGGGGCTGCAACAGAGGGGCTGAATCAGAGGGGCTGACACAGAGTGCGAGAAACAGAGGGGCTGAAACAGAGGGCGAGAAACAGAGGGGCTGAAACAGAGGGCGAGAAACAGAGGGGCTGAAACAGAGGGGCTGAAACAAAGGGGCTGAAACAGAGGGGCTGATTCAGAGGGGCTGAAACAGATGGGCTGAATCAGCGGGGCTGAAACAGAGGGCGAGAAACTGAGGGTCTGAAACAGAGGGCGAGAAACAGAGGGGCAGAAACAGCGGGCGAGAAACAGAGGGTCTGAAACAGAGGGGCAGAAACAGAGGGCGAGAAACAGATTGGCTGAAAGAGAGGGCTAGAAACAGAGGGGCTGTAACAGAGGGGTTGAAACTGAGGGGCTGAAACAGAGGGGCTGAAACAGTGGGGCTGAAACAGAGGGTGAGAAACAGAGGGGCTGAAACAGAGGGCTGAAACAGAGGGGCTGAAAAAGAGGGCGAAAAACAGAGGGGCTGAAACCGAGGGCGAGAAACAGAGAGGGTGAAACAGAGGGGCTGAAACAGAGGGGCTGAAACAGAGGGGCTGAAACAGAGTGGCTGAAACAGAGGGGCTGAAACAGAGGTGCTGAAACAGAGGGGCTGAAACAGAGGGCGAGAAACAGAGGGGCTGAAACAGAGGGCGAGAAACAGAGGGGCTGAAACCGAGGGGCTGAAACAGAGGGGCTGAAACAGAGGGGCTGAAACAGAGGGCGAGAAACAGAGGGGCTGAAACAGAGGGCGATAAACAGAGGGGCTGAAATTGAGGGCGAGAAACAGAGGGGCTGAAACAGAGGGGCTGAAACAGAGGGGCTGAAACAGAGGGCGAGAAACAGAGGGGCTGAAACAGAGGGCGCGAAACAGAGGGGCTGAAACAGAGGGCGAGAAACAGAGGGGCTGAATCAGAGGGGCTGAAACAGAGGGTGAGAAACAGAGGGGCTGAAACAGAGGGCTGAAACAGAGGGGCTGAAAAAGAGGGCGAAAAACAGAGGGGCTGAAACAGAGGGCGAGAAACAGAGGGGGTGAAACAGAGGGGCTGAAACAGAGGGGCTGAAACAGAGGGGCTGAAACAGGGTGGCTGAAACAGGGGGGCTGAAACAGAGGTGCTGAAACAGAGGGGCTGAAACAGAGGGCGAGAAACAGAGGGGCTGAAACAGAGGGCGAGAAACAGAGGGGCTGAAACAGAGGGGCTGAAACAGAGGGCGAGAAACAGAGGGGCTGAAACAGAGGGGCTGAAACAGAGGTGCTGAAACAGAGGGGCTGAAACAGAGGGCGAGAAACAGAGGGGCTGAAACAGAGGGCGAGAAACAGAGGGGCTGAAACCGAGGGGCTGAAACAGAGGGGCTGAAACAGAGGGGCTGAAACAGAGGGCGAGAAACAGAGCGGCTGAAACAGAGGGCGATAAACAGAGGGGCTGAAATTGAGGGCGAGAAACAGAGGGGCTGAAACAGAGGGGCTGAAACAGAGGGGCTGAAACAGAGGGCGAGAAACAGAGGGGCTGAAACAGAGGGCGCGAAACAGAGGGGCTGAAACAGAGGGCGAGAAACAGAGGGGCTGAATCAGAGGGGCTGAAACAGAGGGTGAGAAACAGAGGGGCTGAAACAGAGGGCTGAAACAGAGGGGCTGAAAAAGAGGGCGAAAAACAGAGGGGCTGAAACAGAGGGCGAGAAACAGAGGGGGTGAAACAGAGGGGCTGAAACAGAGGGGCTGAAACAGAGGGGCTGAAACAGGGTGGCTGAAACAGGGGGGCTGAAACAGAGGTGCTGAAACAGAGGGGCTGAAACAGAGGGCGAGAAACAGAGGGGCTGAAACAGAGGGCGAGAAACAGAGGGGCTGAAACAGAGGGGCTGAAACAGAGGGCGAGAAACAGAGGGGCTGAAACAGAGGGGGAGAAACTAAGGGACTGAAACAGCGGGCGAGAAAAAGTGGGGCTGAAACAGAGGGGCTGAAACAGACGGGCTGAAACAGAGAGCTTGAAACAGAGGGGCTAAAACAGAGGGGCTGAAATAGAGGGGCTAAATCAGAGGGGCTGAATCAGAGCGGTTGAAACAGAGGGTCTGAATCAGAGGGGCTGAAACAGAGGTCGAGAAACAGAGGGGCTGAAACAGAGGGGCTGAAACAGAGGGTCTGAAACAGAGGGGCTGAATCAGAGGGGCTGATTCAGAGGGGCTGAAACAGAGGGGCTGAAACAGTGGGGCTGAAACAGAGGGCGAGAAACAGAGGGGCTGAAACAGAGGGCGCGAAACAGAGGGGCTGAAACAGAGGGCGAGAAACAGAGGGGCTGAATCAGAGGGGCTGAAACAGAGGGTGAGAAACAGAGGGGCTGAAACAGAGGGCTGAAACAGAGGGGCTGAAAAAGAGGGCGAAAAACAGAGGGGCTGAAACAGAGGGCGAGAAACAGAGAGGGTGAAACAGAGGGGCTGAAACAGAGGGGCTGAAACAGAGGGGCTGAAACAGAGTGGCTGAAACAGAGGGGCTGAAACAGAGGTGCTGAAACAGAGGGGCTGAAACAGAGGGCGAGAAACAGAGGGGCTGAAACAGAGGGCGAGAAACAGAGGGGCTGAAACAGAGGGGCTGAAACAGAGGGGCTGAAACAGAGGGGCTGAAACAGAGGGCGAGAAACAGAGGGGCTGAAACAGAGGGCGAGAAACAGAAAGGCTGAAATAGAGGGCGAGAAACAGAGGGGCTGAAACAGAGGGGCTGAAACAGAGGGGCTGAAACAGAGGGGCTGAAACAGAGGGCGAGAAACAGAGGGGCTGAATCAGAGGGGCTGAATCAGAGGGGCTGAAACAGAGGAACTGAAACAGAGGGGCTGAAACAGAGGGGCTGAAACTGAGGGCGAGAAACAGAGAGCCTGAAACAGAGGGCGAGAAACAGAGGGGCTGAAACAGAGGGCGAAAAACAGAGGGGCTAAACAGAGGGCGAGAAATAGAGGGGCTGAAACAGAGGGCGAGAAACAGAGTGGCTGAAACAGACGGGCTGAAACAGAGGGGCTGAAAAAGAGGGCGAGAAACAGAGGGTCTGAATCAGAGGTCTAAATCAGAGGGGCTGAATCAGAGGAGCTGAAACAGAGGGTGAGAAACAGAGGGGCTGAAACAGAGGGCGAGAAACAGAGGGGCTGAAACAGAGGGCAAGAAACAGAGGGGCTGAAACAGAAGGGCTGAAACAGAGGGCGAGAAACAGAGGGGCTGAATCAGAGGGGCTAAATCAGAGGGGCTGAATCAGAGGGGTTGAAACAGAGGGTCTGAATCAGTGGGGCTGAAACAGAGGGCGAGAAATAGAGGGGCTGAAACAGAGGGCGAGAAACAGAGGGGCTGAAACAGAGGGTCTGAAACAGAGGGGCTGAATTAGAGGGGCTGATTCAGAGGGGCTGAAACAGAGGGGCTGAATCAGCGGGGCTGAAACAGAGGGCGAGAAACTGAGGGGCTGAAACAGAGGGCGCGAAACAGAGGGGCTGAAACAGAGGGCGAGAAACAGAGGGGCTGAATCAGAGAGGCTGAAACAGAGGGTGAGAAACAGAGGGGCTGAAACAGAGGGCTGAAACAGAGGGGCTGAAAAAGAGGGCGAAAAACAGAGGGGCTGAAACAGAGGGCGAGAAACAGAGGGGGTGAAACAGAGGGGCTGAAACAGAGGGGCTGAAACAGAGGGGCTGAAACAGGGTGGCTGAAACAGGGGGGCTGAAACAGAGGTGCTGAAACAGAGGGGCTGAAACAGAGGGCGAGAAACAGAGGGGCTGAAAAAGAGGGCGAGAAACAGAGGGGCTGAAACAGAGGGGCTGAAACAGAGGGCGAGAAACAGAGGGGCTGAAACAGAGGGGGAGAAACTAAGGGACTGAAACAGCGGGCGAGAAACAGAGGGGCTGAAACAGAGGGGCTGAAACAGACGGGCTGAAACAGAGAGCCTGAAACAGAGGGGCTGAAACAGAGGGGCTGAAATAGAGGGGCTAAATCAGAGGGGCTGAATCAGAGCGGTTGAAACAGAGGGTCTGAATCAGAGGGGCTGAAACAGAGGTCGAGAAACAGAGGGGCTGAAACAGAGGGGCTGAAACATAGGGGCTGAAACAGAGGGGCTGAATCAGAGGGGCTGATTCAGAGGGGCTGAAACAGAGGGGTTGAAACAGTGAGGCTCAAAGAGAGGGCGAGAAACAGAGGGGCTGAAACAGAGGGCGCGAAACAGAGGGGCTGAAACAGAGGGCGAGAAACAGAGGGGCTGAATCAGAGGGGCTGAAACAGAGGGTGAGAAACAGAGGGGCTGAAACAGAGGGCTGAAACAGAGGGGCTGAAAAAGAGGGCGAAAAACAGAGGGGCTGAAACAGAGGGCGAGAAACAGAGAGGGTGAAACAGAGGGGCTGAAACAGAGGGGCTGAAAAAGAGGGCGAGAAACAGAGGGGCTGAAACAGAGGGCGAGAAACAGAGAGGGTGAAACAGAGGGGCTGAAACAGAGGGGCTGAAACAGAGGGGCTGAAACAGAGTGGCTGAAACAGAGGGGCTGAAACAGAGGTGCTGAAACAGAGGGGCTGAAACAGAGGGCGAGAAACAGAGGGGGTGAAACAGAGGGCGAGAAACAGAGGGGCTGAAACAGAGGGGCTGAAACAGAGGGGCTGAAACAGAGGGGCTGAAACAGAGGGCGAGAAACAGAGGGGCTGAAACAGAGGGCGAGAAACAGAGGGGCTGAAATAGAGGGCGAGAAACAGAGGGGCTGAAACAGAGGGGCTGAAACAGAGGGGCTGAAACAGAGGGGCTGAAACAGAGGGCGAGAAACAGAGGGGCTGAATCAGAGGGGCTAAATCAGAGGGGCTGAATCAGAGGGGTTGAAACAGAGGGTCTGAATCAGAGGGGCTGAAACAGAGGTCGAGAAACAGAGGGACTGAAACAGAGGGGCTGAAACAGAGGGTCTGAAACAGAGGGGCTGAATCAGAGGGGCTGATTCAGAGGGGCTGAAACAGAGGGGCTAAATCAGCGGGGCTGAAACAGAGGGCGAGAAACTGAGGGGCTGAAACAGATGGCGAGAAACTGAGGGGCAGAAACAGCGGGCGAGAAACAGAGGGTCTGAAACAGAGGGGCTGAAACAGAGGGCGAGAAACAGATTGGCTGAAACAGAGGGCTAGGAACAGAGGGGCTGAAACAGAGGGCGAGAAACAGAGGGGCTGATACAGAGGGGCTGAAACAGTGGGGCTGAAACAGAGGGCGAGAAACAGAGGGGCTGAAACAGAGGGCGCGAAACAGAGGGGCTGAAACAGAGGGCGAGAAACAGAGGGGCTGAATCAGAGGGGCTGAAACAGAGGGCGAGAAACAGAGGGGCTGAAACAGTGGGCAGAAACAGAGGGGCTGAAAAAGAGGGCGAAAAACAGAGGGGCTGAAACAGAGGGCGAGAAACAGAGGGGGTGAAACAGAGGTGCTGAAACAGAGGGGCTGAAACAGAGGGGCTGAAACAGGGTGGCTGAAACAGAGGGTCTGAAACAGAGGTGCTGAAACAGAGGGGCTGAAACAGAGGGCGAGAAACGGAGGGGCTGAAACAGAGGGCGAGAAACAGAGGGCCAGAAACAGAGGGGCTGAAACAGAGGGGCTGAAACAGAGGGGCTGACACAGAGGGGCTGAAACAGAGGGCGAGAAACAGAGGGCGAGAAACAGAGGGGCTGAAACAGAGGGGCTGAAACAGAGGGGCTGAAACAGAGGGCGAGAAACAGAGGGTCTGAATCAGAGGGGCTGAATCAGAGGGGCTGAAACAGAGGAACTGAAACCGAGGGCGAGAAACAAAGGAGCTGAAACAGCGGGCGAGAAACAGAGGGCCAGAAACAGAGGGGCTTAAACAGAGGGGCTGAAACAGACGGGCTGAAACAGAGAGCCTGAAACAGAGGGCGAGAAACAGAGGGGCTGAAACAGAGGGCGAAAAACAGAGGGGCTGAAACAGAGGGCGAGAAACAGAGGGGATGAAACAGAGGGGCTGGAACAGAGGGGTTGAAACAGAGGGGCTGAATCAGAGGGGCTGAAACAGAGGGGCTGAATCAGAGGGGCTGAAACAGAGGTCGAGAAACAGAGGGGCTGAAACAGAGGGTGAGAAACAGAGGGGCTGAAACAGAGGGCGAGAAACAGAGTGGCTGAAACAGACGGGCTGAAACAGAGGGGCTGAAAAAGAGGGCGAAAAACAGAGGGGCTGAAACTGAGGGCGAGAAACAGAGGGGCTGAATCAGAGGGCTAAATCAGAGGGGCTGAATCAGAGGGCAAGAAACAGAGGGGCTGAAACAGAAGGGCTGAAACAGAGTGCGAGAAACAAAGGGGCTGAATCAGAGGGGCTAAATCAGAGGGGCTGAATCAGAGGGGTTGAAACAGAGGGTCTGAATCAGAGGTGCTGAAACAGAGGGCGAGAAATAGAGTGGCTGAAACAGACGGGCTGAAACAGAGGGGCTGAAAAAGAGGGCGAAAAACAGAGGGGCTGAAACTGAGGGCGAGAAACAGAGGGGCTGAATCAGAGGGCAAGAAACAGAAGGGCTGAAACAGAAGGGCTGAAACAGAGTGCGAGAAACAAAGGGGCTGAATCAGAGGGGCTAAATCAGAGGGGCTGAATCAGAGGGGTTGAAACAGAGGGTCTGAATCAGAGGTGCTGAAACAGAGGGCGAGAAATAGAGGGGCTGAAACAGCGGGCGAGAAACAGAGGGGCTGAAACAGAGGGGATGAAACAGTGGGTCTGAAACAGAGGGGCTGAATCAGAGGGGCTGATTCAGTGAGGCTGAAACAGAGGGGCTGAATCAGAGGGGCTGAATCAGAGGGGTTGAAACAGAGGGTCTGAATCAGAGGTGCTGAAACAGAGGGCGAGAAATAGAGGGGCTGAAACAGCGGGCGAGAAACAGAGGGGCTGAAACAGAGGGGATGAAACAGTGGGTCTGAAACAGAGGGGCTGAATCAGAGGGGCTGATTCAGTGAGGCTGAAACAGAGGGGCTGAATCAGAGGGGCTGAAACAGAGGGCGAGAAACTGAGGGGCTGAAACAGAGTGCGAGAAACAGAGGGGCTGAAACAGAGGGCGAGAAATACAGGGGCTGAAACAGAGGGCGAGAAACAGAGGGGCTGAAACATAGGGGCTGAATGAGTGGGGCTGAATCAGAGGGGCTGAATCAGAGGGGTTGAAACAGAGGGTCTGAATCAGAGGGGCTGAAACAGAGGGCGAGAAACAGAGGGCGAGAAACAGAAGGGCTGAAACAGAGGGGCTGAAACAGAGGGGCTGAAACAAAGCGGCTGATACAGAGGGCGAGAAACAGAGGGGCTGAAACAGAGGGCGAGAAACAGAGTGGCTGAAACATGGCGAAAAACAGATGGGCTGAAACAGAGCGGCTGAAACTGAGGGGCTGAAATAGAGGGGCTGAAACAGAGGGGCTCAAACAGAGGGGCTGAAACAGAGGGCAAGAAACTGAGGGGCTGGAACAGAGGGCGAGAAACAGAGGGGCTGAAACAGAGGGCGAGAATCAGAGGGGCTGAAACAGAGGGGCTGAAAAAGAGGGGCTGAAACAGAGGGCGAGAAACAGAGAGGCTGAAACAGAGGGCGAGAAACAGAGTGGCTGAAACAGAGGGCAAGAAACAGAGGGGCTGAAACAGAGGGCGAGAAACAGAGGGGCTGAAACAGAGGGCGAGAAACAGAGGGGCTGAAACAGAGGGCGAGAAACAGAGGGGCTGAAACAGAGGGCGAGAAACAAAGGGGCTGAAACATAGGGGCTGAATGAGTGGGGCTGAATCAGAGGGGCTGAATCAGAGCGGCTTAAACAGAGGGTGAGAAACAGAGGGGCTGAAACAGAGGGGCTGAAACAGAGGGGCTGAAACAGAGAGCGAGAAACAGAGGGGCTTAATCAGAGGGCTAAATCAGAGGGGCTGAATCAGAGGGGCTGAAACAGAGGGGCTGAATCAGAGGGGTTGAAACAGAGGGCGAGAAACAGAGGGGCTGAAACAGAGGGCAAGAAACAGAGGGGCTGAAACAGAAGGGCTGAAACAGAGGGCGAGAAACAGAGGGGCTGAATCAGAGGGGCTAAATCAGAGGGGCTGAATCAGAGGGGTTGAAACAGAGGGTCTGAATCAGAGGGGCTGAAACAGGGGGCGAGAAACAAAGGGGCTGAAACAGAGGGCGAGAAACATAGGGGCTGAAACAGAGGGCGAGAAACAGAGGGGCTGAAACAGAGAGCGAGAAACATAGGGGCTGAAACAGAGGGCGAGAAACAGAGGGGAAGAAACAGAGGGGCTGAAACAGAGGGTCTGAAACAGACGGGCTGAATCAGAGGGGCTGATTCAGAGGGGCTGAAACAGAGGGGCTGAATCAGCGGGGCTGAAACAGAGGGCGAGAAACTGAGCGGCTGAAACAGAGGGCGAGAAACAGAGGGGCAGAAACAGAGGGCGAGAAACAGAGCGGCTGAAACAGAGGGGCTGAAACAGAGGGCGAGAAACAGAGGGGCTGAAACAGAGGGCGGGAAACATAGGGGCTGAAACAGAGGGCGAGAAGCAGAGGGGAAGAAACAGAGGGGCTGAAACAGAGGGTCTGAAACAGACGGGCTGAATCAGAGGGGCTGTTTCAGAGGGGCTGAAACAGAGGGACTGAATCAGCGGGGCTGAAACAGAGGGCGAGAAACTGAGGGGTGAAACAGAGGGCGAGAAACAGAGGGGCTGAAACAGAGGGCGAGAAACAGAGGGGCTGAATCAGAGGGGCTAAATCAGAGGGGCTGAATCAGAGGGGTTGAAACAGAGGATCTGAATCAGAGGGGCTGAAACAGAGGGCGAGAAATAGAGGGGCTGAAACAGAGGGCGAGAAACAGAGGGGCTGAAACAGAGGGGCTGAAACAGAGGGTCTGAAACAGAGCGGCTGAATCAGAGGGGCTGATTCAGTGGGGCTGAAACAGAGGGTTTGAATCAGCGGGGCTGAAACAGAGGGCTAGATACTGAGGGGCTGAAACAGAGGGTGAGAAACAGAGGGGCTGAAACAGAGGGGCTGAAACAGAAGGGCTGAAACAGAGGGCGAGAAACAGAGGTGCTGAATCAGAGGGCTAAATCAGAGGGCCTGAATCAGAGGGGCTGAAACAGAGGGGCTGAATCAGAGGGGCTGAAACAGAGGGCGAAAAACAGAGGGGCTGAAACAAAGGGCAAGAAACAGAGGGGCTGAAACAGAAGGGCTGAAACAGAAGGGGAGAAACAGAGGGGCTGAAACAGAGGGTCTGAATCAGAGGGGCTGAAACAGAGGGCGAGAAACAGAGGGGCTGAAACAGAGGGGCTGAAACAGAGGGTCTGAAACAGAGGGGCTGAATCAGAGGTGCTGAAACAGAGGGGCTGAAACAGAGGGGCTGAATCATCGGGGCTGAAAGAGAGGGCGAGAAACTGAGGGGCTGAAACAGAGGGCGAGAAACAGAGGGGCTGAAACAGCGGGCGAGAAGCAGAGGGGCTGAAACAGAGGGGCTGAAACAGAGGACGAGAAACAGAGTGGCTGAAACAGAGGGCTAGAAACAGAGGGGCTGAAACAGAGGGGCTGAAACAGTGGGGCTGAAACAGAGGGCAAGAAACAGAGGGGCTGAAACAGAGGGCGCAAAACAGAGGGGCTGAAACAGAGGGCGAGAAACAGAGGGGCTGAATCAGAGGGGCTGAAACAGAGGGTGAGAAACAGAGGGGCTGAAACAGAGGGCTGAAACAGAGGGGCTGAAAAAGAGGGCGAAAAACAGAGGGGCTGAAACAGAGGGCGAGAAACAGAGGGGGTGAAACAGAGGGGCTGAAACAGAGGGGCTGAAACAGAGGGGCTGAAACAGGGTGGCTGAAACAGGGGGGCTGAAACAGAGGTGCTGAAACAGAGGGGCTGAAACAGAGGGCGAGAAACAGAGGGGCTGAAACAGAGGGCGAGAAACAGAGGGGCTGAAACAGAGGGCGAGAAACAGAGGGGCTGAAACAGAGGGGGAGAAACTAAGGGACTGAAACAGCGGGCGAGAAACAGAGGGGCTGAAACAGAGGGGCTGAAACAGACGGGCTGAATCAGAGAGCCTGAAACAGAGGGGCTGAAACAGAGGGGCTGAAATAGAGGGGCTAAATCAGAGGGGCTGAATCAGAGCGGTTGAAACAGAGGGTCTGAATCAGAGGGGCTGAAACAGAGGTCGAGAAACAGAGGGGCTGAAACAGAGGGGCTGAAACAGAGGGTCTGAAACAGAGGGGCTGAATCAGAGGGGCTGATTCAGAGGGGCTGAAACAGAGGGGTTGAAACAGTGAGGCTGAAAGAGAGGGCGAGAAACAGAGGGGCTGAAACAGAGGGCGCAAAACAGAGGGGCTGAAACAGAGGGCGAGAAACAGAGGGGCTGAATCAGAGGGGCTGAAACAGAGGGTGAGAAACAGAGGGGCTGAAACAGAGGGCTGAAACAGAGGGGCTGAAAAAGAGGGCGAAAAACAGAGGGGCTGAAACAGAGGGCGAGAAACAGAGAGGGTGAAACAGAGGGGCTGAAACAGAGGGGCTGAAACAGAGGGGCTGAAACAGAGTGGCTGAAACAGAGGGGCTGAAACAGAGGTGCTGAAACAGAGGGGCTGAAACAGAGGGCGAGAAACAGAGGGGCTGAATCAGAGGGGCTAAATCAGAGGGTCTGAATCAGTGGGGCTGAAACAGAGGGCGAGAAATAGAGGGGCGGAAACAGAGGGCGAGAAACAGAGGGGCTGAAACAGAGGGGCTGAAACAGAGGGTCTGAAACAGACGGGCTGAATCAGAGGGGCTGATTCAGAGGGGCTGAAACAGAGGGGCTGAATCAGCGGGGCTGAAACAGAGGGCGAGAAACTGAGGAGCTGAAACAGAGGGCGCGAAACAGAGGGGCTGAAACAGAGGGCGAGAAACAGAGGGGCTGAATCAGAGGGGCTGAAACAGAGGGTGAGAAACAGAGGGGCTGAAACAGAGGGCTGAAACAGAGGGGCTGAAAAAGAGGGTGAAAAACTGAGGGGCTGAAACAGAGGGCGAGAAACAGAGGGGGTGAAACAGAGGGGCTGAAACAGAGGGGCTGAAACAGAGGGGCTGAAACAGGGTGGCTGAAAAAGGGGGGCTGAAACAGAGGTGCTGAAACAGAGGGGCTGAAACAGAGGGCGAGAAACAGAGGGGCTGAAACAGAGGGCGAGAAACAGAGGGGCTGAAACAGAGGGGCTGAAACAGAGGGCGAGAAACAGAGGGGCTGAAACAGAGGGGGAGAAACTAAGGGACTGAAACAGCGGGCGAGAAACAGAGGGGCTGAAACAGAGGGGCTGAAACAGACGGGCTGAAACAGAGAGCCTGAAACAGAGGGGCTGAAACAGAGGGGCTGAAATAGAGGGGCTAAATCAGAGGGGCTGAATCAGAGCGGTTGAAACAGAGGGTCTGAATCAGAGGGGCTGAAACAGAGGTCGAGAAACAGAGGGGCTGAAACAGAGGGTCTGAAACAGAGGGGCTGAATCAGAGGGGCTGATTCAGAGGGGCTGAAACAGAGGGGCTGAAACAGTGGGGCTGAAACAGAGGGCGAGAAACAGAGGGGCTGAAACAGAGGGCGCGAAACAGAGGGGCTGAAACAGAGGGCGAGAAACAGAGGGGCTGAATCAGAGGGGCTGAAACAGAGGGTGAGAAACAGAGGGGCTGAAACAGAGGGCTGAAACAGAGGGGCTGAAAAAGAGGGCGAAAAACAGAGGGGCTGAAACAGAGGGCGAGAAACAGAGAGGGTGAAACAGAGGGGCTGAAACAGAGGGGCTGAAACAGAGGGGCTGAAACAGAGTGGCTGAAACAGAGGGGCTGAAACAGAGGTGCTGAAACAGAGGGGCTGAAACAGAGGGCGAGAAACAGAGGGGCTGAAACAGAGGGCGAGAAACAGAGGGGCTGAAACAGAGGGGCTGAAACAGAGGGGCTGAAACAGAGGGGCTGAAACAGAGGGCGAGAAACAGAGGGGCTGAAACAGAGGGCGAGAAACAGAGGGGCTGAAATAGAGGGCGAGAAACAGAGGGGCTGAAACAGAGGGGCTGAAACAGAGGGGCTGAAACAGAGGGGCTGAAACAGAGGGCGAGAAACAGAGGGGCTGAATCAGAGGGGCTGAATCAGAGGGGCTGAAACAGAGGAACTGAAACAGAGGGCGAGAAACAAAGGGGCTGAAACAGCGGGCGAGAAACAGAGGGCCAGAAACAGAGGGGCTGAAACAGAGGGGCTGAAACAGACGGGCTGAAACAGAGAGCCTGAAACAGAGGGCGAGAAACAGAGGGGCTGAAACAGAGGGCGAAAAACAGAGGGGCTAAACAGAGGGCGAGAAATAGAGGGGCTGAAACAGAGGGCGAGAAACAGAGTGGTTGAAACAGACGGGCTGAAACAGAGGGGCTGAAAAAGAGGGCGAAAAACAGAGGGGCTGAAACTGAGGGCGAGAAACAGAGGGTCTGAATCAGAGATGCGAGAAACAGAGGGGCTGAATCAGAGGAGGTGAAACAGAGGGTGAGAAACAGAGGGGCTGAAACAGAGGGCGAGAAACAGAGGGGCTGAAACAGAGGGCAAGAAACAGAGGGGCTGAAACAGAAGGGCTGAAACAGAGGGCGAGAAACAGAGGGGCTGAATCAGAGGGGCTAAATCAGAGGGGCTGAATCAGAGGGGTTGAAACAGAGGGTCTGAATCAGTGGGGCTGAAACAGAGGGCGAGAAATAGAGGGGCTGAAACAGAGGGCGAGAAACAGACGGGCAGAAACAGAGGGGCTGAAACAGAGGGTCTGAAACAGAGGCGCTGAATCAGAGGGGCTGATTCAGAGGGGCTGAAACAGAGGGGCTGAATCAGCGGGGCTGAAACAGAGGGCGAGAAACTGAGGTGCTGAAACAGAGGGCGAGAAACAGAGGGGCTGAAACAGAGGGCGAGAAACAGAGGGGCTGAATCAGAGAGGCTGATTTAGTGGGGCTGAAACAGAGGGGCTGAATCAGAGGGGTTGAAACAGAGGGTCTGAATCAGAGGGGCTGAAACAGAGGGCGAGAAACAGAGGGGCTGAAACAGAGGGGCTGAAACAGAGGGTCTGAAACAGAGGGGCTGAATCAGAGGGGCTGAATCAGAGGAGCTGAAACAGAGGGGCTGAATCAGAGGGGCTGAAACAGAGGTCGAGAAACAGAGGGGCTGAGACAGAGGGCGAGAAACAGAGGGGCTGAAACAGAGGGCTGAAACAGAGGGGCTGAAAAAGAGGGTGAAAAACTGAGGGGCTGAAACAGAGGGCGAGAAACAGAGGGGGTGAAACAGAGGGGCTGAAACAGAGGGGCTGAAACAGAGGGGCTGAAACAGGGTGGCTGAAACAGGGGGGCTGAAACAGAGGTGCTGAAACAGAGGGGCTGAAACAGAGGGCGAGAAACAGAGGGGCTGAAACAGAGGGCGAGAAACAGAGGGGCTGAAACAGAGGGGCTGAAACAGAGGGCGAGAAACAGAGGGGCTGAAACAGAGGGGGAGAAACTAAGGGACTGAAACAGCGGGCGAGAAACAGAGGGGCTGAAACAGAGGGGCTGAAACAGACGGGCTGAAACAGAGAGCCTGAAACAGAGGGGCTGAAACAGAGGGGCTGAAATAGAGGGGCTAAATCAGAGGGGCTGAATCAGAGCGGTTGAAACAGAGGGTCTGAATCAGAGGGGCTGAAACAGAGGTCGAGAAACAGAGGGGCTGAAACAGAGGGGCTGAAACAAAGGGTCTGAAACAGAGGGGCTGAATCAGAGGGGCTGATTCAGAGGGGCTGAAACAGAGGGGCTGAAACAGTGGGGCTGAAACAGAGGGCGAGAAACAGAGGGGCTGAAACAGAGGGCGCGAAACAGAGGGGCTGAAACAGAGGGCGAGAAACAGAGGGGCTGAATCAGAGGGGCTGAAACAGAGGGTGAGAAACAGAGGGGCTGAAAAAGAGGGCGAAAAACAGAGGGGCTGAAACAGAGGGCGAGAAACAGAGAGGGTGAAACAGAGGGGCTGAAACAGAGGGGCTGAAACAGAGGGGCTGAAACAGAGTGGCTGAAACAGAGGGGCTGAAACAGAGGTGCTGAAACAGAGGGGCTGAAACAGAGGGCGAGAAACAGAGGGGCTGAAACAGAGGGCGAGAAACAGAGGGGCTGAAACAGAGGGGCTGAAACAGAGGGGCTGAAACAGAGGGGCTGAAACAGAGGGCGAGAAACAGAGGGGCTGAAACAGAGGGCGAGAAACAGAGGGGCTGAAATAGAGGGCGAGAAACAGAGGGGCTGAAACAGAGGGGCTGAAACAGAGGGGCTGAAACAGAGGGGCTGAAACAGAGGGCGAGAAACAGAGGGGCTGAATCAGAGGGGCTGAATCAGAGGGGCTGAAACAGAGGAACTGAAACAGAGGGCGAGAAACAAAGGGGCTGAAACAGCGGGCGAGAAACAGAGGGCCAGAAACAGAGGGGCTGAAACAGAGGGGCTGAAACAGACGGGCTGAAACAGAGAGCCTGAAACAGAGGGCGAGAAACAGAGGGGCTGAAACAGAGGGCGAAAAACAGAGGGGCTAAACAGAGGGCGAGAAATAGAGGGGCTGAAACAGAGGGCGAGAAACAGAGTGGTTGAAACAGACGGGCTGAAACAGAGGGGCTGAAAAAGAGGGCGAAAAACAGAGGGGCTGAAACTGAGGGCGAGAAACAGAGGGTCTGAATCAGAGATGCGAGAAACAGAGGGGCTGAATCAGAGGAGGTGAAACAGAGGGTGAGAAACAGAGGGGCTGAAACAGAGGGCGAGAAACAGAGGGGCTGAAACAGAGGGCAAGAAACAGAGGGGCTGAAACAGAAGGGCTGAAACAGAGGGCGAGAAACAGAGGGGCTGAATCAGAGGGGCTAAATCAGAGGGGCTGAATCAGAGGGGTTGAAACAGAGGGTCTGAATCAGTGGGGCTGAAACAGAGGGCGAGAAATAGAGGGGCTGAAACAGAGGGCGAGAAACAGACGGGCAGAAACAGAGGGGCTGAAACAGAGGGTCTGAAACAGAGGCGCTGAATCAGAGGGGCTGATTCAGAGGGGCTGAAACAGAGGGGCTGAATCAGCGGGGCTGAAACAGAGGGCGAGAAACTGAGGTGCTGAAACAGAGGGCGAGAAACAGAGGGGCTGAAACAGAGGGCGAGAAACAGAGGGGCTGAATCAGAGAGGCTGATTCAGAGGGCCTGAAACAGAGGGGCTGAATCAGAGGGGTTGAAACAGAGGGTCTGAATCAGAGGGGCTGAAACAGAGGGCGAGAAACAGAGGGGCTGAAACAGAGGGGCTGAAACAGAGGGTCTGAAACAGAGGGGCTGAATCAGAGGGGCTGAATCAGAGGAGCTGAAACAGAGGGGCTGAATCAGAGGGGCTGAAACAGAGGTCGAGAAACAGAGGGGCTGAGACAGAGGGCGAGAAACAGAGGGGCTGAAACAGAGGGCGAGAAACAGAGGGTTTGAAACAGAGGAGCTGAAACAGAGTGGCTGAAACAGAGGGCGAGAAACAGAGAGGTTGAAACAGAGGGCGAGAAACAGAGGGGCTGAAACAGAGGGCGAGAAACAGAGGGGCTGAAACAGAGGGCGAGAAACAGAGGGGCTGAAACAGAGGGGCTGAAACAGAGGGCAAAAACAGAGGGGCTGAAACAGAGGGCGAGAAACAGAGGGCGAGAAACAGAGGGGCTGAAACAGAGGGGCTGAAACAGAGGGGCTGAAACAGAGGGGCTGATTCAGAGGGGCTGAAACAGAGGGGCTGAATCAGCGGGGCTGAAACAGAGGGCGAGAAACTGAGGGTCTGAAACAGAGGGCGAGAAACAGAGGGGCAGAAACAGCGGGCGAGAAACAGAGGGTCTGAAACAGAGGGGCTGAAACAGAGGGCGAGAAACAGATTGGCTGAAACAGAGGGCTAGAAACAGAGGGGCTGTAACAGAGGGGTTGAAACAGAGGGGCTGAAACAGAGGGGCTGAAACAGTGGGGCTGAAACAGAGGTTGAGAAACAGAAGGGCTGAAACAGAGGGCGCGAAACAGAGGGGCTGAAACAGCGGGCGAGAAACAGAGGGGCTGAAACAGAGGGCGAGAAACAGAGGGGCTGAAACAGAGGGGCTGAAACAGAGGGGCTGAAACAGAGGGGCTGAAACAGAGGGCGAGAAACAGAGGGGCTGAAACAGAGGGCGAGAAACAGAGGGGCTGAAATTGAGGGCGAGAAACAGAGGGGCTGAAACAGAGGGGCTGAAACAGAGGGGCTGAAACAGAGGGCGAGAAACAGAGGGGCTGAATCAGAGGGGCTGGATCAGAGGGGCTGAAACAGAGGAACTGAAACAGAGGGCGAGAAACAAAGGGGCTGAAACAGCGGGGGAGAAACAGAGGGCCAGAAACAGAGGGGCTGAAACAGAGGGGTTCAAAGAGACGGGCTGAAACAGAGAGCCTGAAACAGAGGGCGAGAAACAGAGGGGCTGAAACAGAGGGCGAAAAACAGAGGGGCTGAAACAGAGGGCGAGAAACAGAGGGGCTGAAACAGAGGGTGAGAAACAGAGGGGCTGAAACAGAGGGCGAGAAACAGAGTGGCTGAAACAGACGGGCTGAAACAGAGGGGCTGAAAAAGAGGGCGAAAAACAGAGGGGCTGAAACTGAGGGCGAGAAACAGAGGGGCTGAATCAGAGGTCTAAATCAGAGGGGCTGAATCAGAGGAGCTGAAACAGAGGGCGAGAAACAGAGGGGCTGAAACAGAGGGCGAGAAACAGAGGGGCTGAAACAGAGGGCAAGAAACAGAGGGGCTGAAACAGAGGGTGAGAAACAGAGGGCGAGAAACAGAGGGGATGAAACAGAGGGGCTGAAACAGAGGGGCTGAAATAGAGGGGCCGAAACAGAGGGGCTGAATCAGAGGGGCTGACACAGAGTGCGAGAAACAGAAGGGCTGAAACAGAGGGCGAGAAACAGAGTGGCTGAAGCAGAGGGCGAGAAAAAGAGGGGCTGAAACAGAGGGGCTGAAATAGAGGGGCTGAAACAGATGGCGAGAAACAGAGAGGCTGAAACAGCGGGCGAGAAACAGAGGGGCTGAAACAGAGGGCAAGAAACAGAGGGGCTGAATCAGAGATGCGAGAAACAGAGGGGCTGAAGCAGAGGGGCTGAAACAGAGGGGCTGAAACAGAGGGGCTGAAACAGAGGGCGAGAAACAGAGGGGCTGAAACAGAGGGCAAGAAACAGAGGGGCTGAAACAGAAGGGCTGAAACAGAGGGCGAGAAACAGAGGGGCTGAATCAGAGGGGCTAAATCAGAGGGGCTGAATCAGAGGGGTTGAAACAGAGGGTCTGAATCAGTGGGGCTGAAACAAAGGGCGAGAAATAGAGGGGCTGAAACAGAGGGCGAGAAACAGAGGGGCTGAAACAGAGGGGCTGAAACAGAGGGTCTGAAACAGAGGGGCTGAATCAGAGGGGCTGATTCAGAGGGGCTGCAACAGAGGGGCTGAATCAGAGGGGCTGACACAGAGTGCGAGAAACAGAGGGGCTGAAACATAGGGCGAGAAACAGAGGGGCTGAAACAGAGGGCGAGAAACAGAGGGGCTGAAACAGAGGGGCTGAAACAGAGGGGCTGAAACAGAGGGGCTGATTCAGAGGGGCTGAAACAGAGGGGCTGAATCAGCGGGGCTGAAACAGAGGGCGAGAAACTGAGGGTCTGAAACAGAGGGCGAGAAACAGAGGGGCAGAAACAGCGGGCGAGAAACAGAGGGTCTGAAACAGAGGGGCTGAAACATAGGGCGAGAAACAGATTGGCTGAAACAGAGGGCTAGAAACAGAGGGGCTGTAACAGAGGGGTTGAAACAGAGGGGCTGAAACAGAGGGGCTGAAACAGTGGGGCTGAAACAGAGGTTGAGAAACAGAGGGGCTGAAACAGAGGGCGCGAAACAGAGGGGCTGAAACAGCGGGCGAGAAACAGAGGGGCTGAAACAGAGGGCGAGAAACAGAGGGGCTGAAACAGAGGGGCTGAAACAGAGGGGCTGAAACAGAGGGGCTGAAACAGAGGGCGAGAAACAGAGGGGCTGAAACAGAGGGCGAGAAACAGAGGGGCTGAAATTGAGGGCGAGAAACAGAGGGGCTGAAACAGAGGGGCTGAAACAGAGGGCGAGAAACAGAGGGGCTGAATCAGAGGGGCTGGATCAGAGGGGCCGAAACAGAGGAACTGAAACAGAGGGCGAGAAACAAAGGGTCTGAAACAGCGGGCGAGAAACAGAGGGCCAGAAACAGAGGGGCTGAAACAGAGGGGTTCAAAGAGACGGGCTGAAACAGAGAGCCTGAAACAGAGGGCGAGAAACAGAGGGGCTGAAACAGAGGGCGAAAAACAGAGGGGCTGAAACAGAGGGCGAGAAACAGAGGGGCTGAAACAGAGGGTGAGAAACAGAGGGGCTGAAACAGAGGGCGAGAAACAGAGTGGCTGAAACAGACGGGCTGAAACAGAGGGGCTGAAAAAGAGGGCGAAAAACAGAGGGGCTGAAACAGAGGGGCTGAATCAGAGGTCTAAATCAGAGGGGCTGAATCAGAGGAGCTGAAACAGAGGGCGAGAAACAGAGGGGCTGAAACAGAGGGCGAGAAACAGAGGGGCTGAAACAGAGGGCAAGAAACAGAGGGGCTGAAACAGAGGGTGAGAAACAGAGGGCGAGAAACAGAGGTGATGAAACAGAGGGGCTGAAACAGAGGGGCTGAAATAGAGGGGCTGAAACAGAGGGGCTGAATCAGAGGGGCTGACACAGAGTGCGAGAAACAGAAGGGCTGAAACAGAGGGCGAGAAACAGAGTGGCTGAAGCAGAGGGCGAGAAAAAGAGGGGCTGAAACAGAGGGGCTGAAACAGAGGGGCTGAAACAGAGGGCGAGAAACAGAGAGGCTGAAACAGCGGGCGAGAAACAGAGGGGCTGAAACAGAGGGCAAGAAACAGAGGGGCTGAATCAGAGATGCGAGAAACAGAGGGGCTGAAACAGAGGGGCTGAAACAGAGGGGCTGAAACAGAGGGGCTGAAACAGAGGGCGAGAAACAGAGGGGCTGAAACAGAGGGCAAGAAACAGAGGGGCTGAAACAGAAGGGCTGAAACAGAGGGCGAGAAACAGAGGGGCTGAATCAGAGGGGCTAAATCAGAGGGGCTGAATCAGAGGGGTTGAAACAGAGGGTCTGAATCAGTGGGGCTGAAACAAAGGGCGAGAAATAGAGGGGCTGAAACAGAGGGCGAGAAACAGAGGGGCTGAAACAGAGGGGCTGAAACAGAGGGTCTGAAACAGAGGGGCTGAATCAGAGGGGCTGATTCAGAGGGGCTGAAACAGAGGGGCTGAATCAGCGGGTCTGAAACAGAGGGCGAGAAACTGAGGGGCTGAAACAGAGGGCGAGAAACAGAGGGGCTGAAACAGAGGGCGAGAAACAGAGGGGCTGAATCAGAGAGGCTGATTCAGAGGGGCTGAAACAGAGGGGCTGAATCAGAGGGGTTGAAACAGAGTGTCTGAATCAGAGGGGCTGAAACAGAGGGCGAGAAACAGAGTGGCTGAAACAGAGGGGCTGAAACAGAGGGTCTGAAACAGAGGGGCTGAATCAGAGGGGCTGAATCAGAGGAGCTGAAACAGAGGGGCTGAATCAGAGGGGCTGAAACAGAGGTCGAGAAACAGAGGGGCTGAGACAGAGGGCGAGAAACAGAGGGGCTGAAACAGAGGGCGAGAAACAGAGGGGCTGAAACAGAGGGGCTGAAACAGAGTGGCTGAAACAGAGGGCGAGAAACAGAGAGGTTGAAACAGAGTGCGAGAAACAGAGGGGCTGAAACAGAGGGCGAGAAATAGAGGGGCTGAAACAGAGGGCGAGAAACAGAGGGGCTGAAACAGAGGGGCTGAAACAGAGGGTCTGAAACAGAGGGGCTGAATCAGAGGGGCTGATTCAGAGGGGCTGAAACAGAGGGGCTGAATCAGCGGGTCTGAAACAGAGGGCGAGAAACTGAGGGGCTGAAACAGAGGGCGAGAAACAGAGGGGCTGAAACAGAGGGCGAGAAACAGAGGGGCTGAATCAGAGAGGCTGATTCAGAGGGGCTGAAACAGAGGGGCTGAATCAGAGGGGTTGAAACAGAGTGTCTGAATCAGAGGGGCTGAAACAGAGGGCGAGAAACAGAGTGGCTGAAACAGAGGGGCTGAAACAGAGGGTCTGAAACAGAGGGGCTGAATCAGAGGGGCTGAATCAGAGGAGCTGAAACAGAGGGGCTGAATCAGAGGGGCTGAAACAGAGGTCGAGAAACAGAGGGGCTGAGACAGAGGGCGAGAAACAGAGGGGCTGAAACAGAGGGCGAGAAACAGAGGGGCTGAAACAGAGGGGCTGAAACAGAGTGGCTGAAACAGAGGGCGAGAAACAGAGAGGTTGAAACAGAGTGCGAGAAACAGAGGGGCTGAAACAGAGGGCGAGAAACAGAGGGGCTGAAACAGAGGGCGAGAAACAGAGGGGCTGAAACAGAGGGGCTGAAACAGACGGGCTGAAACAGAGGGCAAAACACAGAGGGGCTGAAACAGAGGGCGAGAAACAGAGGGTGAGAAACAGAGGGCAAGAAACAGAGGGGCTGAAACAGAGAGCAAAAAGCAGAGGGGCTGAAACAGAGGGTGCGAAACAGAGGGTGAGAAACAGAGGGCGAGAAACAGAGGGGATGAAACAGAGGGGCTGAAACAGAGGGGCTGAAATAGAGGGGCTGAAACAGAGGGGCTGAATCAGAGGGGCTGCAACAGAGGGGCTGAATCAGAGGGGCTGACACAGAGTGCGAGAAACAGAGGGGCTGAAACTGAGGGCGAGAAACAGAGGGGCTGAATCAGAGGTCTAAATCAGAGGGGCTGAATCAGAGGAGCTGAAACAGAGGGTGAGAAACAGAGGGGCTGAAACAGAGGGCGAGAAACAGAGGGGCTGAAACAGAGGGCAAGAAACAGAGGGGCTGAAACAGATGGGCTGAAATAGAGGGCGAGAAACAGAGGGGCTGAATCAGAGGGGCTAAATCAGAGGGGCTGAATCAGAGGGGTTGAAACAGTGGGTCTGAATCAGTGGGGCTGAAACAGAGGGCGAGAAATAGAGGGGCTGAAACAGAGGGCGAGAAACATAGGGGCTGAAACAGAGGGGCTGAAACAGATTGTCTGAAACAGAGGGGCTGAATCAGAGGGGCTGATTCAGAGGGGCTGAAACAGAGGGGCTGAATCAGCGGGTCTGAAACAGAGGGGCTAAATCAGAGGGCGAGAAACAGAGGGGCTGAATCAGAGAGGCTGATTCAGAGGGGCTGAAACAGTGGGGCTGAATCAGAGGGTTTGAAACAGAGGGTCTGAATCAGAGGGGCTGAAACAGAGGGCGAGAAACAGAGGGGCTGAAACAGAGGGGCTGAAACAGAGGGTCTGAAACAGAGGGGCTGAATCAGAGGGGCTGAATCTGAGGAGCTGAAACAGAGGGGCTGAATCAGAGGGGCTGAAACAGAGGTCGAGAAACAGAGGGGCTGAGACAGGGGGCGAGAAACAGAGGGGCTGAAACAGAGGGCGAGAAACAGAGGGGCTGAAACAGAGGGGCTGAAACAGAGTGGCTGAAACAGAGGGCGAGAAACAGAGAGGTTGAAACAGAGGGCGAGAAACAGAGGGGCTGAAACAGAGGGCGAAAAACAGAGGGGCTGAAACAGAGGGCGAGAAACAGAGGGGCTGAAACAGAGCGGCTGAAACAGACGGGCTGAAACAGAGGGCTAAAAACAGAGGGGCTGAAACAGAGGGCGAGAAACAGAGGGTGAGAAACAGAGGGCAAGAAACAGAGGGGCAGAAACAGAGGGTAAAAACAGAGGGGCTGAAACAGAGGGCGAGAAACAGAGGGTGAGAAACAGAGGGCGAGAAACAGAGGGGATGAAACAGAGGGGCTAAAACAGTGGGGCTGAAATAGAGGGGCTGAAACAGAGGGGCTGAATCAGAGGGGCTGCAACAGAGGGGCTGAATCAGTGGGGCTGACACAGAGTGCGAGAAACAGAGGGGCTGAAACAGAGGGCGAGAAACAGAGGGGCTGAAGCAGAGGGCGAGAAACAGAGGGGCTGAAACAGAGGGGCTGAAACAGAGGGGCTGAAACAGAGGGCGAGAAACAGAGAGGCTGAAACAGCGGGCGAGAAACAGAGGGGCTGAAACAGAGGGCAAGAAACAGAGGGGCTGAATCAGAGATGCGAGAAACAGAGGGGCTGAAACAGAGGGGCTGAAACAGAGGGGCTGAAACAGAGGGCGAGAAACAGAGGGGCTGAAACAGAGGGCAAGAAACAGAGGGGCTGAAACAGAAGGGCTGAAACAGAGGGCGAGAAACAGAGGGGCTGAATCAGAGGGGCTAAATCAGAGGGGCTGAATCAGAGGGGTTGAAACAGAGGGTCTGAATCAGTGGGGCTGAAACAAAGGGCGAGAAATAGAGGGGCTGAAACAGAAGGCGAGAAACAGAGGGGCTGAAACAGAGGGGCTGAAACAGAGGGTCTGAAACAGAGGGGCTGAATCAGAGGGGCTGATTCAGAGGGGCTGAAACAGAGGGGCTGAATCAGCGGGGCTGAAACAGAGGGCGAGAAACTGAGGGGCTGAAACAGAGGGCGTGAAACAGAGGGGCTGAAACAGAGGGCGAGACACAGAGGGTCTGAAACAGAGGGGCTGAATCAGAGGGGCTGAATCAGAGGAGCTGAAACAGAGGGGCTGAATCAGAGGGGCTGAAACAGAGGTCGAGAAACAGAGGGGCTGAGACAGAGGGCGAGAAACAGAGGGGCTGAAACAGAGGGCGAGAAACAGAGAGGTTGAATCAGAGGGCGAGAAACAGAGGGGCTGAAACAGAGGGCGAGAAACAGAGGGGCTGAAACAGAGGGCGAAAAACAGAGGGGCTGAAGCAGAGGGGCTGAAACAGTCGGGCTGAAACAGAGGGCAAAAAACAGAGGGGCTGAAACAGACGGCGAGAAACAGAGGGTGAGAAACAGAGGGCAAGAAACAGAGGGGCTGAAACAGAGGGCAAAAAACAGAGGGGCTGAAACAGAGGGCGAGAAACAGAGGGTGAGAAACAGAGGGCAAGAAACAGAGGGGCTGAAACAGAGGGGCTGAAATAGAGGGGCTGAAACAGAGGGGCTGAATGAGAGGGGCTGCAACAAAGGGGCTGAATCAGAGGGGCTGACACAGAGTGCGAGAAACAGAGGGGCTGAAACAGAGGGCGAGAAACAGAGGGGCTGAAACAGAGGGCGAGAAACAGAGGGGCTGAAACAGAGGGGCTGAAACAGAATGGCTGAAACAGAGGGGCTGATTCAGAGGGGCTGAAACAGAGGGGCTGAATCAGCGGGGCTGAAACAGAGGGCGAGAAACTGAGGGTCTGAAACAGAGGGCGAGAAACAGAGGGGCAGAAACAGCGGGCGAGAAACAGAGGGTCTGAAACAGAGGGCGAGAAACAGAGGGGCTGAAACAGAGGGTGAGAAACAGAGGGGCTGAAACAGAGGGCGAGAAACAGAGTTGCTGAAACAGATGGGCTGAAACAGAGGGGCTGAAAAAGAGGGCGAAATACAGAGGGGCTGAAACTGAGGGCGAGAAACAGAGGGGCTGAATCAGAGGGCAAGAAACAGAGGGGCTGAAACAGATGGGCTGAAACAGAGGGCGAGAAACAGAGGGGCTGAATCAGAGGGGCTAAATCAGAGGGGCTGAATCAGAGGGGTTGAAACAGAGGGCGAGAAACAGAGGGGCTGAAACAGAGGGCGAGAAACAGAGGGGCTGAAACAGAGGGCAAGAAACAGAGGGGCTGAAACAGATGGGCTGAAACAGAGGGCGAGAAACAGAGGGGCTGAATCAGAGGGGCTAAATCAGAGGGGCTGAATCAGAGGGGTTGAAACAGAGGGTCTGAATCAGTGGGGCTGAAACAGAGGGCGAGAAATAGAGGGGCTGAAACAGAGGGCGAGAAACATAGGGGCTGAAACAGAGGGGCTGAAACAGAGGGGCTGAAACAGAGGGGCTGAATCAGAGGGGCTGATTCAGAGGGGCTGAAACAGGGGGGCTGAATCAGCGGGGCTGAAACAGAGGGCGAGAAACTGAGGGGCTGAAACAGAGGGCGAGAAACAGAGGGGCTGAAACAGAGGGCGAGAAACAGAGGGGCTGAATCAGAGAGGCTGATTCAGAGGGGCTGAAACAGAGGGGCTGAATCAGAGGGGTTGAAACAGAGGGTCTGAATCAGAGGGGCTGAAACAGAGGGCGAGAAACAGAGGGGCTGAAACAGAGGGGCTGAAACAGATGGTCTGAAACAGAGGGGCTGAATCAGAGGGGCTGAATCAGAGGAGCTGAAACAGAGGGGCTGAATCAGAGTGGCTGAAACAGAGGTCGAGAAACAGAGGGGCTGAGACAGAGGGCGAGAAACAGAGGGGCTGAAACAGAGGGCGAGAAACAGAGGGGCTGAAACAGAGGGGCTGAAACAGAGAGGCTGAAACAGAGGGTGAGAAACATAGAGGTTGAAACAGAGGGCGAGAAACAGAGGGGCTGAAACAGAGGGCGAAAAACAGAGGGGCTGAAACAGAGGACGAGAAACAGGGGGGCTGAAACAGAGGGGCTGAAACAGACGGGCTGAAACAGAGGGCTAAAAACAGAGGGGCTGAAACAGAGGGCGAGAAACAGAGGGTGAGAAACAGAGGGCAAAAAACAGAGGGGCTGAAACAGAGGGCAAAAAACAGAGGGCGAGAAACAGAGGGTTAGAAACAGAGGGCGAGAAACAGAGGGGATGAAACAGAGGGGCTGAAACAGAGGGGCTGAAATAGAGGGGCTGAAGCAGAGGGGCTGAATCAGAGGGGCTGCAACAGAGGGGCTGAATCAGAGGGGCTGACACAGAGTGCGAGAAACAGAGGGGCTGAAACAGAGGGCGAGAAACAGAGGGGCTGAAACAGAGGGGCTGAAACAGAGGGGCTGAAACAGAGGGCGAGAAACAGAGGGTGAGAAACAGAGGGCAAGAAACAGAGGGGCTGAAACAGAGGGCAAAAAACAGAGGGGCTGAAACAGAGGGCGAGAAACAGAGGGTGAGAAACAGAGGGCAAGAAACAGAGGGGCTGAAACAGAGGGGCTGAAATAGAGGGGCTGAAACAGAGGGGCTGAATGAGAGGGGCTGCAACAAAGGGGCTGAATCAGAGGGGCTGACACAGAGTGCGAGAAACAGAGGGGCTGAAACAGAGGGCGAGAAACAGAGGGGCTGAAACAGAGGGCGAGAAACAGAGGGGCTGAAACAGAGGGGCTGAAACAGAATGGCTGAAACAGAGGGGCTGATTCAGAGGGGCTGAAACAGAGGGGCTGAATCAGCGGGGCTGAAACAGAGGGCGAGAAACTGAGGGTCTGAAACAGAGGGCGAGAAACAGAGGGGCAGAAACAGCGGGCGAGAAACAGAGGGTCTGAAACAGAGGGCGAGAAACAGAGGGGCTGAAACAGAGGGTGAGAAACAGAGGGGCTGAAACAGAGGGCGAGAAACAGAGTTGCTGAAACAGATGGGCTGAAACAGAGGGGCTGAAAAAGAGGGCGAAATACAGAGGGGCTGAAACTGAGGGCGAGAAACAGAGGGGCTGAATCAGAGGGCAAGAAACAGAGGGGCTGAAACAGATGGGCTGAAACAGAGGGCGAGAAACAGAGGGGCTGAATCAGAGGGGCTAAATCAGAGGGGCTGAATCAGAGGGGTTGAAACAGAGGGCGAGAAACAGAGGGGCTGAAACAGAGGGCGAGAAACAGAGGGGCTGAAACAGAGGGCAAGAAACAGAGGGGCTGAAACAGATGGGCTGAAACAGAGGGCGAGAAACAGAGGGGCTGAATCAGAGGGGCTAAATCAGAGGGGCTGAATCAGAGGGGTTGAAACAGAGGGTCTGAATCAGTGGGGCTGAAACAGAGGGCGAGAAATAGAGGGGCTGAAACAGAGGGCGAGAAACATAGGGGCTGAAACAGAGGGGCTGAAACAGAGGGGCTGAAACAGAGGGGCTGAATCAGAGGGGCTGATTCAGAGGGGCTGAAACAGGGGGGCTGAATCAGCGGGGCTGAAACAGAGGGCGAGAAACTGAGGGGCTGAAACAGAGGGCGAGAAACAGAGGGGCTGAAACAGAGGGCGAGAAACAGAGGGGCTGAATCAGAGAGGCTGATTCAGAGGGGCTGAAACAGAGGGGCTGAATCAGAGGGGTTGAAACAGAGGGTCTGAATCAGAGGGGCTGAAACAGAGGGCGAGAAACAGAGGGGCTGAAACAGAGGGGCTGAAACAGATGGTCTGAAACAGAGGGGCTGAATCAGAGGGGCTGAATCAGAGGAGCTGAAACAGAGGGGCTGAATCAGAGTGGCTGAAACAGAGGTCGAGAAACAGAGGGGCTGAGACAGAGGGCGAGAAACAGAGGGGCTGAAACAGAGGGCGAGAAACAGAGGGGCTGAAACAGAGGGGCTGAAACAGAGAGGCTGAAACAGAGGGTGAGAAACATAGAGGTTGAAACAGAGGGCGAGAAACAGAGGGGCTGAAACAGAGGGCGAAAAACAGAGGGGCTGAAACAGAGGACGAGAAACAGGGGGGCTGAAACAGAGGGGCTGAAACAGACGGGCTGAAACAGAGGGCTAAAAACAGAGGGGCTGAAACAGAGGGCGAGAAACAGAGGGTGAGAAACAGAGGGCAAAAAACAGAGGGGCTGAAACAGAGGGCAAAAAACAGAGGGCGAGAAACAGAGGGTTAGAAACAGAGGGCGAGAAACAGAGGGGATGAAACAGAGGGGCTGAAACAGAGGGGCTGAAATAGAGGGGCTGAAGCAGAGGGGCTGAATCAGAGGGGCTGCAACAGAGGGGCTGAATCAGAGGGGCTGACACAGAGTGCGAGAAACAGAGGGGCTGAAACAGAGGGCGAGAAACAGAGGGGCTGAAACAGAGGGGCTGAAACAGAGGGGCTGAAACAGAGGGCGAGAAACAGAGAGGCTGAAACAGCGGGCGAGAAACAGAGGGGCTGAAACAGAGGGCTAAAAACAGAGGGGCTGAAACAGAGGGCGAGAAACAGAGGGTGAGAAACAGAGGGCAAGAAACAGAGGGGCTGAAACAGAGGGCAAAAAACAGAGGGGCTGAAACAGAGGGCGAGAAACAGAGGGTGAGAAACAGAGGGCGAGAAACAGAGGGGATGAAACAGAGGGGCTGAAACAGTGGGGCTGAAATAGAGGGGCTGAAACAGAGTGGCTGAATCAGAGGGGCTGCAACAGAGGGGCTGAATCAGAGGGGCTGACACAGAGTGCGAGAAACAGAGGGGCTGAAGCAGAGGGCGAGAAACAGAGGGGCTGAAACAGATGGGCTGAAACAGAGGGGCTGAAACAGAGGGCGAGAAACAGAGAGGCTGAAACAGCGGGCGAGAAACAGAGGGGCTGAAACAGAGGGCAAGAAACAGAGGGGCTGAATCAGAGATGCGAGAAACAGAGGGGCTGAAACAGAGGGGCTGAAACAGAGGGGCTGAAACAGAGGGGCTGAAACAGAGGGCGAGAAACAGAGGGGCTGAAACAGAGGGCAAGAAACAGAGGGGCTGAAACAGAAGGGCTGAAACAGAGGGCGAGAAACAGAGGGGCTGAATCAGAGGGGCTAAATCAGAGGGGCTGAATCAGAGGGGTTGAAACAGAGGGTCTGAATCAGTGGGGCTGAAACAGAGGGCGAGAAATAGAGGGGCTGAAACAGAGGGCGAGAAACAGAGTGGCTGAAACAGAGGGGCTGAAACAGAGGGTCTGAAACAGAGGGGCTGAATCAGAGGGGCTGATTCAGAGGGGCTGAGACAGAGGGGCTGAATCAGCGGGGCTGAAACAGAGGGCGAGAAACTGAGGGGCTGAAACAGAGGGCGAGAAACAGAGGGGCTGAAACAGAGGGCGAGAAACAGAGGGGCTGAATCAGAGAGGCTGATTCAGAGGGGCTGAAACAGAGGGGCTGACTCAGAGGGGTTGAAACAGAGGGCGAGAAACAGAGTGGCTGAAACAGAGGGGCTGAATCAGAGGGTCTGAAACAGAGGGGCTGAATCAGAGGGGCTGAATCAGAGGAGCTGAAACAGAGGGGCTGAATCAGAGGGGCTGAAACAGAGGTCGAGAAACAGAGGGGCTGAGACAGAGGGCGAGAAACAGAGGGGCTGAAACAGAGGGGCTGAAACAGAGTGGCTGAAACAGAGGGCGAGAAACAGAGAGGTTGAAACAGAGGGCGAGAAACAGAGGGGCTGAAACAGAGGGCGAGAAACAGAGGGGCTGAATCAGAGGGCGAGAAACAGAGGGGCTGAAACAGAGGGGCTGAAACAGACGGGCTGAAACAGAGGGCAAAAAACAGAGGGGCTGAAACAGAGGGCGAGAAACAGAGGGTGAGAAACAGAGGGCAAGAAACAGAGGGGCTGAAACAGAGGGCAAATAACAGAGGGGCTGAAACAGAGGGCGAGAAACAGAGGGTGAGAAACAGAGGGCGAGAAACAGAGGGGATGAAACAGAGGGGCTGAAACAGAGGGGCTGAAATAGAGGGGCTGAAACAGAGGGGCTGAATGAGAGGGGCTGCAACAGAGGGCCTGAATCAGAGGGGCTGACACAGAGTGCGAGAAACAGAGGGGCTGAAACAGAGGGCGAGAAACAGAGGGGCTGAAACAGAGGGCGAGAAACAGAGGGGCTGAAACAGAGGGGCTGAAACAGAGGGGCTGAAACAGAGGGGCTGATTCAGAGGGGCTGAAACAGAGGGGCTGAATCAGCGGGGCTGAAACAGAGGGCGAGAAACTGAGGGTCTGAAACAGAGGGCGAGAAACAGAGGGGCAGAAACAGCGGGCGAGAAACAGAGGGGCTGAAACAGAGGGCGAGAAACAGATTGGCTGAAACAGAGGGCTAGAAACAGAGGGGCTGTAAAGGAGGGGCTGAAACAGTGGGGCTAAAACAGAGGTTGAGAAACAGAGGGGCTGAAACAGAGGGCGCAAAACAGAGGGGCTGAAACAGAGGGCGAGAAACAGAGGGGCTGAATCAGAGGGGCTGAAACAGAGGGTGAGAAACAGAGGAGCTGAAACAGAGGGCTGAAACAGAGGGGCTGAAAAAGAGGGCGAAAAACAGAGGGGCTGAAACAGAGGGCGAGAAACAGAGAGTGTGAAAAAGCGGGGCTGAAACAGAGGGGCTGAAACAGAGGGGCTGAAGCAGAGGGCGAGAAACAGAGGGGCTGAAACAGAGGGGCTGAAACAGAGGGGCTGAAACAGAGGGCGAGAAACAGAGAGGCTGAAACAGCGGGCGAGAAACAGAGGGGCTGAAACAGAGGGCTAAAAACAGAGGGGCTGAAACAGAGGGCGAGAAACAGAGGGTGAGAAACAGAGGGCAAGAAACAGAGGGGCTGAAACAGAGGGCAAAAAACAGAGGGGCTGAAACAGAGGGCGAGAAACAGAGGGTGAGAAACAGAGGGCGAGAAACAGAGGGAATGAAACAGAGGGGCTGAAACAGTGGGGCTGAAATAGAGGGGCTGAAACAGAGGGGCTGAATCAGAGGGGCTGCAACAGAGGGGCTGAATCAGAGGGGCTGACACAGAGTGCGAGAAACAGAGGGGCTGAAGCAGAGGGCGAGAAACAGAGGGGCTGAAACAGAGGGGCTGAAACAGAGGGGCTGAAACAGAGGGCGAGAAACAGAGACGCTGAAACAGCGGGCGAGAAACAGAGGGGCTGAAACAGAGGGCAAGAAACAGAGGGGCTGAATCAGAGATGCGAGAAACAGAGGGGCTGAAACAGAGGGGCTGAAACTGAGGGGCTGAAACAGAGGGGCTGAAACCGAGGGCGAGAAACAGAGGGGCTGAAACAGAGGGCAAGAAACAGAGGGGCTGAAACAGAAGGGCTGAAACAGAGGGCGAGAAACAGAGGGGCTGAATCAGAGGGGCTAAATCAGAGGGGCTGAATCAGAGGGGTTGAAACAGAGGGTCTGAATCAGTGGGGCTGAAACAGAGGGCGAGAAATAGAGGGGCTGAAACAGAGGGCGAGAAACAGAGGGGCTGGAACAGAGGGGCTGAAACAGAGGGTCTGAAACAGAGGGGCTGAATCAGAGGGGCTGATTCAGAGGGGCTGAAACAGAGGGGCTGAATCAGCGGGGCTGAAACAGAGGGCGAGAAACTGAGGGGCTGAAACAGAGGGCGAGAAACAGAGGGGCTGAAACAGAGGGCGAGAAACAGAGGGGCTGAATCAGAGAGGCTGATTCAGAGGGGCTGAAACAGAGGGGCTGACTCAGAGGGGTTGAAACAGAGGGTCTGAATCAGAGGGGCTGAAACAGAGGGCGAGAAACAGAGGGGCTGAAACAGAGGGTCTGAAACAGAGGGGCTGAATCAGAGGGGCTGAATCAGAGGAGCTGAAACAGAGGGGCTGAATCAGAGGGGCTGAAACAGAGGTCGAGAAACAGAGGGGCTGAGACAGAGGGCGAGAAACAGAGGGGCTGAAACAGAGGGCGAGAAACAGAGGGGCTGAAACAGAGGGGCTGAAACAGAGTGGCTGAAACAGAGGGCGAGAAACAGAGAGGTTGAAACAGAGGGCGAGAAACAGAGGGGCTGAAACAGAGGGCGAGAAACAGAGGGGCTGAAACAGAGGGCGAGAAACAGAGGGGATGAAACAGAGGGGCTGAAACAGACGGGCTGAAACAGAGGGCAAAAAACAGAGGGGCTGAAACAGAGGGCGAGAAACAGAGGGTGAGAAACAGAGGGCAAGAAACAGAGGGGCTGAAACAGAGGGCAAAAAACAGAGGGGCTGAAACAGAGGGCGTGAAACAGAGGCTGAGAAACAGAGGGCGAGAAACAGAGGGGATGAAACAGAGGGGCTGAAACAGAGGGGCTTAAATAGAGGGGCTGAAACAGAGGGGCTGAATGAGAGGGGCTGCAACAGAGGGGCTGAATCAGAGGGGCTGACACAGAGTGCGAGAAACAGAGGGGCTGAAACAGAGGGCGAGAAACAGAGGGGCTGAAACAGAGGGCGAGAAACAGAGGGGCTGAAACAGAGGGGCTTAAACAGAGGGGCTGAAACAGAGGGGCTGATTCTGAGGGGCTGAAACAGAGGGGCTGAATCAGCGGGGCTGAAACAGAGGGCGAGAAACTGAGGGTCTGAAACAGAGGGCGAGAAACAGAGGGGCAGAAACAGCGGGCGAGAAACAGAGGGTCTGAAACAGAGGGGCTGAAACAGAGGGCGAGAAACAGATTGGCTGAAACAGAGGGCTAGAAACAGAGGGGCTGTAACAGAGGGGTTGAAACAGAGGGGCTGAAACAGAAGGGCTGAAACAGAGGGCGAGAAACAGAGGGGCTGAATCAGAGGGGCTAAATCAGAGGGGCTGAATCAGAGGGGTTGAAACAGAGGTTCTGAAACAGAGGGGCTGAAACAGAGGGCGAGAAACAGAGGGGCTGAAACAGAGGGCAAGAAACAGAGGGGCTGAAACAGAAGGGCTGAAACAGAGGGCGAGAAACAGAGGGGCTGAATCAGAGGGGCTAAATCAGAGGGGCTGAATCAGAGGGGTTGAAACAGAGGGTCTGAATCAGTGGGGCTGAAACAAAGGGCGAGAAATAGAGGGGCTGAAACAGAGGGCGAGAAACAGAGGGGCTGAAACAAAGGGGCTGAAACAGAGGGTCTGAAACAGAGGGGCTGAATCAGAGGGGCTGATTCAGAGGGGCTGAAACAGAGGGGCTGAATCTGCGGGTCTGAAACAGAGGGCGAGAAACTGAGGGGCTGAAACAGAGGGCGAGAAACAGAGGGGCTGAAACAGAGGGCGAGAAACAGAGGGGCTGAATCAGAGAGGCTGATTCAGAGGGGCTGAAACAGAGGGGCTGAATCAGAGGGGTTGAAACAGAGTGTCTGAATCAGAGGGGCTGAAACAGAGGGCGAGAAACAGAGTGGCTGAAACAGAGGGGCTGAAACAGAGGGTCTGAAACAGAGGGGCTGAATCAGAGGGGCTGAATCAGAGGAGTTGAAACAGAGGGGCTGAATCAGAGGGGCTGAAACAGAGGTCGAGAAACAGAGGGGCTGAGACAGAGGGCGAGAAACAGAGGGGCTGAAACAGAGGGCGAGAAACAGAGGGGCTGAAACAGAGGGGCTGAAACAGAGTGGCTGAAACAGAGGGCGAGAAACAGAGAGGTTGAAACAGAGTGCGAGAAACAGAGGGGCTGAAACAGAGGGCGAGAAATAGAGGGGCTGAAACAGAGGGCGAGAAACAGAGGGGCTGAAACAGAGGGGCTGAAACAGAGGGTCTGAAACAGAGGGGCTGAATCAGAGGGGCTGATTCAGAGGGGCTGAAACAGAGGGGCTGAATCAGCGGGTCTGAAACAGAGGGCGAGAAACTGAGGGGCTGAAACAGAGGGCGAGAAACAGAGGGGCTGAAACAGAGGGCGAGAAACAGAGGGGCTGAATCAGAGAGGCTGATTCAGAGGGGCTGAAACAGAGGGGCTGAATCAGAGGGGTTGAAACAGAGTGTCTGAATCAGAGGGGCTGAAACAGAGGGCGAGAAACAGAGTGGCTGAAACAGAGGGGCTGAAACAGAGGGTCTGAAACAGAGGGGCTGAATCAGAGGGGCTGAATCAGAGGAGCTGAAACAGAGGGGCTGAATCAGAGGGGCTGAAACAGAGGTCGAGAAACAGAGGGGCTGAGACAGAGGGCGAGAAACAGAGGGGCTGAAACAGAGGGCGAGAAACAGAGGGGCTGAAACAGAGGGGCTGAAACAGAGTGGCTGAAACAGAGGGCGATAAACAGAGAGGTTGAAACAGAGTGCGAGAAACAGAGGGGCTGAAACAGAGGGCGAGAAACAGAGGGGCTGAAACAGAGGGCGAGAAACAGAGGGGCTGAAACAGAGGGGCTGAAACAGACGGGCTGAAACAGAGGGCAAAACACAGAGGGCGAGAAACAGAGGGTGAGAAACAGAGGGCAAGAAACAGAGGGGCTGAAACAGAGAGCAAAAAGCAGAGGGGCTGAAACAGAGGGTGAGAAACAGAGGGTGAGAAACAGAGGGCGAGAAACAGAGGGGATGAAACAGAGGGGCTGAAACAGAGGGGCTGAAATAGAGGGGCTGAAACAGAGGGGCTGAATCAGAGGGGCTGCAACAGAGGGGCTGAATCAGAGGGGCTGACACAGAGTGCGAGAAACAGAGGGGCTGAAACTGAGGGCGAGAAACAGAGGGGCTGAATCAGAGGTCTAAATCAGAGGGGCTGAATCAGAGGAGCTGAAACAGAGGGCGAGAAACAGAGGGGCTGAAACAGAGGGCGAGAAACAGAGGGGCTGAAACAGAGGGCAAGAAACAGAGGGGCTGAAACAGATGGGCTGAAATAGAGGGCGAGAAACAGAGGGGCTGAATCAGAGGGGCTAAATCAGAGGGGCTGAATCAGAGGGGTTGAAACAGTGGGTCTGAATCAGTGGGGCTGAAACAGAGGGCGAGAAATAGAGGGGCTGAAACAGAGGGCGAGAAACATAGGGGCTGAAACAGAGGGGCTGAAACAGATTGTCTGAAACAGAGGGGCTGAATCAGAGGGGCTGATTCAGAGGGGCTGAAACAGAGGGGCTGAATCAGCGGGTCTGAAACAGAGGGGCTAAATCAGAGGGCGAGAAACAGAGGGGCTGAATCAGAGAGGCTGATTCAGAGGGGCTGAAACAGTGGGGCTGAATCAGAGGGTTTGAAACAGAGGGTCTGAATCAGAGGGGCTGAAACAGAGGGCGAGAAACAGAGGGGCTGAAACAGAGGGGCTGAAACAGAGGGTCTGAAACAGAGGGGCTGAATCAGAGGGGCTGAATCTGAGGAGCTGAAACAGAGGGGCTGAATCAGAGGGGCTGAAACAGAGGTCGAGAAACAGAGGGGCTGAGACAGGGGGCGAGAAACAGAGGGGCTGAAACAGAGGGCGAGAAACAGAGGGGCTGAAACAGAGGGGCTGAAACAGACGGGCTGAAACAGAGGGCAAAAAACAGAGGGGCTGAAACAGAGGGCGAGAAACAGAGGGTGAGAAACAGAGGGCAAGAAACAGAGGGGCTGAAACAGAGGGCGAGAAACAGAGGGGCTGAAACAGAGCGGCTGAAACAGACGGGCTGAAACAGAGGGCTAAAAACAGAGGGGCTGAAACAGAGGGCGAGAAACAGAGGGTGAGAAACAGAGGGCAAGAAACAGAGGGGCAGAAACAGAGGGTAAAAACAGAGGGGCTGAAACAGAGGGCGAGAAACAGAGGGTGAGAAACAGAGGGCGAGAAACAGAGGGGATGAAACAGAGGGGCTAAAACAGTGGGGCTGAAATAGAGGGGCTGAAACAGAGGGGCTGAATCAGAGGGGCTGCAACAGAGGGGCTGAATCAGAGGGGCTGACACAGAGTGCGAGAAACAGAGGGGCTGAAACAGAGGGCGAGAAACAGAGGGGCTGAAGCAGAGGGCGAGAAACAGAGGGGCTGAAACAGAGGGGCTGAAACAGAGGGGCTGAAACAGAGGGCGAGAAACAGAGAGGCTGAAACAGCGGGCGAGAAACAGAGGGGCTGAAACAGAGGGCAAGAAACAGAGGGGCTGAATCAGAGATGCGAGAAACAGAGGGGCTGAAACAGAGGGGCTGAAACAGAGGGGCTGAAACAGAGGGCGAGAAACAGAGGGGCTGAAACAGAGGGCAAGAAACAGAGGGGCTGAAACAGAAGGGCTGAAACAGAGGGCGAGAAACAGAGGGGCTGAATCAGAGGGGCTAAATCAGAGGGGCTGAATCAGAGGGGTTGAAACAGAGGGTCTGAATCAGTGGGGCTGAAACAAAGGGCGAGAAATAGAGGGGCTGAAACAGAGGGCGAGAAACAGAGGGGCTGAAACAGAGGGGCTGAAACAGAGGGTCTGAAACAGAGGGGCTGAATCAGAGGGGCTGATTCAGAGGGGCTGAAACAGAGGGGCTGAATCAGCGGGGCTGAAACAGAGGGCGAGAAACTGAGGGGCTGAAACAGAGGGCGTGAAACAGAGGGGCTGAAACAGAGGGCGAGACACAGAGGGTCTGAAACAGAGGGGCTGAATCAGAGGGGCTGAATCAGAGGAGCTGAAACAGAGGGGCTGAATCAGAGGGGCTGAAACAGAGGTCGAGAAACAGAGGGGCTGAGACAGAGGGCGAGAAACAGAGGGGCTGAAACAGAGGGCGAGAAACAGAGAGGTTGAATCAGAGGGCGAGAAACAGAGGGGCTGAAACAGAGGGCGAGAAACAGAGGGGCTGAAACAGAGGGCGAAAAACAGAGGGGCTGAAGCAGAGGGGCTGAAACAGTCGGGCTGAAACAGAGGGCAAAAAACAGAGGGGCTGAAACAGACGGCGAGAAACAGAGGGTGAGAAACAGAGGGCAAGAAACAGAGGGGCTGAAACAGAGGGCAAAAAACAGAGGGGCTGAAACAGAGGGCGAGAAACAGAGGGTGAGAAACAGAGGGCAAGAAACAGAGGGGCTGAAACAGAGGGGCTGAAATAGAGGGGCTGAAACAGAGGGGCTGAATGAGAGGGGCTGCAACAAAGGGGCTGAATCAGAGGGGCTGACACAGAGTGCGAGAAACAGAGGGGCTGAAACAGAGGGCGAGAAACAGAGGGGCTGAAACAGAGGGCGAGAAACAGAGGGGCTGAAACAGAGGGGCTGAAACAGAATGGCTGAAACAGAGGGGCTGATTCAGAGGGGCTGAAACAGAGGGGCTGAATCAGCGGGGCTGAAACAGAGGGCGAGAAACTGAGGGTCTGAAACAGAGGGCGAGAAACAGAGGGGCAGAAACAGCGGGCGAGAAACAGAGGGTCTGAAACAGAGGGCGAGAAACAGAGGGGCTGAAACAGAGGGTGAGAAACAGAGGGGCTGAAACAGAGGGCGAGAAACAGAGTTGCTGAAACAGATGGGCTGAAACAGAGGGGCTGAAAAAGAGGGCGAAATACAGAGGGGCTGAAACTGAGGGCGAGAAACAGAGGGGCTGAATCAGAGGGCAAGAAACAGAGGGGCTGAAACAGATGGGCTGAAACAGAGGGCGAGAAACAGAGGGGCTGAATCAGAGGGGCTAAATCAGAGGGGCTGAATCAGAGGGGTTGAAACAGAGGGCGAGAAACAGAGGGGCTGAAACAGAGGGCGAGAAACAGAGGGGCTGAAACAGAGGGCAAGAAACAGAGGGGCTGAAACAGATGGGCTGAAACAGAGGGCGAGAAACAGAGGGGCTGAATCAGAGGGGCTAAATCAGAGGGGCTGAATCAGAGGGGTTGAAACAGAGGGTCTGAATCAGTGGGGCTGAAACAGAGGGCGAGAAATAGAGGGGCTGAAACAGAGGGCGAGAAACATAGGGGCTGAAACAGAGGGGCTGAAACAGAGGGTCTGAAACAGAGGGGCTGAATCAGAGGGGCTGATTCAGAGGGGCTGAAACAGAGGGGCTGAATCAGCGGGGCTGAAACAGAGGGCGAGAAACTGAGGGGCTGAAACAGAGGGCGAGAAACAGAGGGGCTGAAACAGAGGGCGAGAAACAGAGGGGCTGAATCAGAGAGGCTGATTCAGAGGGGCTGAAACAGAGGGGCTGAATCAGAGGGGTTGAAACAGAGGGTCTGAATCAGAGGGGCTGAAACAGAGGGCGAGAAACAGAGGGGCTGAAACAGAGGGGCTGAAACAGATGGTCTGAAACAGAGGGGCTGAATCAGAGGGGCTGAATCAGAGGAGCTGAAACAGAGGGGCTGAATCAGAGGGGCTGAAACAGAGGTCGAGAAACAGAGGGGCTGAGACAGAGGGCGAGAAACAGAGGGGCTGAAACAGAGGGCGAGAAACAGAGGGGCTGAAACAGAGGGGCTGAAACAGAGAGGCTGAAACAGAGGGTGAGAAACATAGAGGTTGAAACAGAGGGCGAGAAACAGAGGGGCTGAAACAGAGGGCGAAAAACAGAGGGGCTGAAACAGAGGACGAGAAACAGGGGGGCTGAAACAGAGGGGCTGAAACAGACGGGCTGAAACAGAGGGCTAAAAACAGAGGGGCTGAAACAGAGGGCGAGAAACAGAGGGTGAGAAACAGAGGGCAAGAAACAGAGGGGCTGAAACAGAGGGCAAAAAACAGAGGGGCTGAAACAGAGGGCGAGAAACAGAGGGTTAGAAACAGAGGGCGAGAAACAGAGGGGATGAAACAGAGGGGCTGAAACAGAGGGGCTGAAATAGAGGGGCTGAAGCAGAGGGGCTGAATCAGAGGGGCTGCAACAGAGGGGCTGAATCAGAGGGGCTGACACAGAGTGCGAGAAACAGAGGGGCTGAAACAGAGGGCGAGAAACAGAGGGGCTGAAACAGAGGGGCTGAAACAGAGGGGCTGAAACAGAGGGCGAGAAACAGAGAGGCTGAAACAGCGGGCGAGAAACAGAGGGGCTGAAACAGAGGGCTAAAAACAGAGGGGCTGAAACAGAGGGCGAGAAACAGAGGGTGAGAAACAGAGGGCAAGAAACAGAGGGGCTGAAACAGAGGGCAAAAAACAGAGGGGCTGAAACAGAGGGCGAGAAACAGAGGGTGAGAAACAGAGGGCGAGAAACAGAGGGGATGAAACAGAGGGGCTGAAACAGTGGGGCTGAAATAGAGGGGCTGAAACAGAGTGGCAGAATCAGAGGGGCTGCAACAGAGGGGCTGAATCAGAGGGGCTGACACAGAGTGCGAGAAACAGAGGGGCTGAAGCAGAGGGCGAGAAACAGAGGGGCTGAAACAGATGGGCTGAAACAGAGGGGCTGAAACAGAGGGCGAGAAACAGAGAGGCTGAAACAGCGGGCGAGAAACAGAGGGGCTGAAACAGAGGGCAAGAAACAGAGGGGCTGAATCAGAGATGCGAGAAACAGAGGGGCTGAAACAGAGGGGCTGAAACAGAGGGGCTGAAACAGAGGGGCTGAAACAGAGGGCGAGAAACAGAGGGGCTGAAACAGAGGGCAAGAAACAGAGGGGCTGAAACAGAAGGGCTGAAACAGAGGGCGAGAAACAGAGGGGCTGAATCAGAGGGGCTAAATCAGAGGGGCTGAATCAGAGGGGTTGAAACAGAGGGTCTGAATCAGTGGGGCTGAAACAGAGGGCGAGAAATAGAGGGGCTGAAACAGAGGGCGAGAAACAGAGGGGCTGAAACAGAGGGGCTGAAACAGAGGGTCTGAAACAGAGGGGCTGAATCAGAGGGGCTGATTCAGAGGGGCTGAGACAGAGGGGCTGAATCAGCGGGGCTGAAACAGAGGGCGAGAAACTGAGGGGCTGAAACAGAGGGCGAGAAACAGAGGGGCTGAAACAGAGGGCGAGAAACAGAGGGGCTGAATCAGAGAGGCTGATTCAGAGGGGCTGAAACAGAGGGGCTGACTCAGAGGGGTTGAAACAGAGGGCGAGAAACAGAGTGGCTGAAACAGAGGGGCTGAATCAGAGGGTCTGAAACAGAGGGGCTGAATCAGAGGGGCTGAAGCAGAGGGCGAGAAACAGAGGGGCTGAAACAGAGGGGCTGAAACAGAGGGGCTGAAACAGAGGGCGAGAAACAGAGAGGCTGAAACAGCGGGCGAGAAACAGAGGGGCTGAAACAGAGGGCTAAAAACAGAGGGGCTGAAACAGAGGGCGAGAAACAGAGGGTGAGAAACAGAGGGCAAGAAACAGAGGGGATGAAACAGAGGGCAAAAAACAGAGGGGCTGAAACAGAGGGCGAGAAACAGAGGGTGAGAAACAGAGGGCGAGAAACAGAGGGAATGAAACAGAGGGCGAGAAACAGAGGGGCTGAAACAGAGGGCGAGAAACAGAGGGGCTGAAACAGAGGGGCTGAAACAGAGGGGCTGAAACAGAGGGGCTGAAACAGAGGGGCTGAATGAGAGGGGCTGCAACAGAGGGCCTGAATCAGAGGGGCTGACACAGAGTGCGAGAAACAGAGGGGCTGAAACAGAGGGTCTGAATCAGAGGGGCTGAAACAGAGGGCGAGAAACAGAGGGGCTGAAACAGAGGGGCTGAAACAGATGGTCTGAAACAGAGGGGCTGAATCAGAGGGGCTGAATCAGAGGAGCTGAAACAGAGGGGCTGAATCAGAGGGGCTGAAACAGAGGTCGAGAAACAGAGGGGCTGAGACAGAGGGCGAGAAACAGAGGGGCTGAAACAGAGGGCGAGAAACAGAGGGGCTGAAACAGAGGGGCTGAAACAGAGAGGCTGAAACAGAGGGTGAGAAACATAGAGGTTGAAACAGAGGGCGAGAAACAGAGGGGCTGAAACAGAGGGCGAAAAACAGAGGGGCTGAAACAGAGGACGAGAAACAGGGGGGCTGAAACAGAGGGGCTGAAACAGACGGGCTGAAACAGAGGGCTAAAAACAGAGGGGCTGAAACAGAGGGCGAGAAACAGAGGGTGAGAAACAGAGGGCAAGAAACAGAGGGGCTGAAACAGAGGGCAAAAAACAGAGGGGCTGAAACAGAGGGCGAGAAACAGAGGGTTAGAAACAGAGGGCGAGAAACAGAGGGGATGAAACAGAGGGGCTGAAACAGAGGGGCTGAAATAGAGGGGCTGAAGCAGAGGGGCTGAATCAGAGGGGCTGCAACAGAGGGGCTGAATCAGAGGGGCTGACACAGAGTGCGAGAAACAGAGGGGCTGAAACAGAGGGCGAGAAACAGAGGGGCTGAAACAGAGGGGCTGAAACAGAGGGGCTGAAACAGAGGGCGAGAAACAGAGAGGCTGAAACAGCGGGCGAGAAACAGAGGGGCTGAAACAGAGGGCTAAAAACAGAGGGGCTGAAACAGAGGGCGAGAAACAGAGGGTGAGAAACAGAGGGCAAGAAACAGAGGGGCTGAAACAGAGGGCAAAAAACAGAGGGGCTGAAACAGAGGGCGAGAAACAGAGGGTGAGAAACAGAGGGCGAGAAACAGAGGGGATGAAACAGAGGGGCTGAAACAGTGGGGCTGAAATAGAGGGGCTGAAACAGAGTGGCAGAATCAGAGGGGCTGCAACAGAGGGGCTGAATCAGAGGGGCTGACACAGAGTGCGAGAAACAGAGGGGCTGAAGCAGAGGGCGAGAAACAGAGGGGCTGAAACAGATGGGCTGAAACAGAGGGGCTGAAACAGAGGGCGAGAAACAGAGAGGCTGAAACAGCGGGCGAGAAACAGAGGGGCTGAAACAGAGGGCAAGAAACAGAGGGGCTGAATCAGAGATGCGAGAAACAGAGGGGCTGAAACAGAGGGGCTGAAACAGAGGGGCTGAAACAGAGGGGCTGAAACAGAGGGCGAGAAACAGAGGGGCTGAAACAGAGGGCAAGAAACAGAGGGGCTGAAACAGAAGGGCTGAAACAGAGGGCGAGAAACAGAGGGGCTGAATCAGAGGGGCTAAATCAGAGGGGCTGAATCAGAGGGGTTGAAACAGAGGGTCTGAATCAGTGGGGCTGAAACAGAGGGCGAGAAATAGAGGGGCTGAAACAGAGGGCGAGAAACAGAGGGGCTGAAACAGAGGGGCTGAAACAGAGGGTCTGAAACAGAGGGGCTGAATCAGAGGGGCTGATTCAGAGGGGCTGAGACAGAGGGGCTGAATCAGCGGGGCTGAAACAGAGGGCGAGAAACTGAGGGGCTGAAACAGAGGGCGAGAAACAGAGGGGCTGAAACAGAGGGCGAGAAACAGAGGGGCTGAATCAGAGAGGCTGATTCAGAGGGGCTGAAACAGAGGGGCTGACTCAGAGGGGTTGAAACAGAGGGCGAGAAACAGAGTGGCTGAAACAGAGGGGCTGAATCAGAGGGTCTGAAACAGAGGGGCTGAATCAGAGGGGCTGAAGCAGAGGGCGAGAAACAGAGGGGCTGAAACAGAGGGGCTGAAACAGAGGGGCTGAAACAGAGGGCGAGAAACAGAGAGGCTGAAACAGCGGGCGAGAAACAGAGGGGCTGAAACAGAGGGCTAAAAACAGAGGGGCTGAAACAGAGGGCGAGAAACAGAGGGTGAGAAACAGAGGGCAAGAAACAGAGGGGATGAAACAGAGGGCAAAAAACAGAGGGGCTGAAACAGAGGGCGAGAAACAGAGGGTGAGAAACAGAGGGCGAGAAACAGAGGGAATGAAACAGAGGGCGAGAAACAGAGGGGCTGAAACAGAGGGCGAGAAACAGAGGGGCTGAAACAGAGGGGCTGAAACAGAGGGGCTGAAACAGAGGGGCTGAAACAGAGGGGCTGAATGAGAGGGGCTGCAACAGAGGGCCTGAATCAGAGGGGCTGAAACAGAGGGCGAGAAACAGAGGGGCAGAAACAGAGGGGCTGAAACAGAGGGGCTGAAACAGAGGGGCTGATTCAGAGGGGCTGAAACAGAGGGGCTGAATCAGCGGGGCTGAAACAGAGGGCGAGAAACTGAGGGTCTGAAACAGAGGGCGAGAAACAGAGGGGCAGAAACAGCGGGCGAGAAACAGAGGGGCTGAAACAGAGGGCGAGAAACAGATTGGCTGAAACAGAGGGCTAGAAACAGAGGGGCTGTAAAGGAGGGGCTGAAACAGTGGGGCTAAAACAGAGGTTGAGAAACAGAGGGGCTGAAACAGAGGGCGCAAAACAGAGGGGCTGAAACAGAGGGCGAGAAACAGAGGGGCTGAATCAGAGGGGCTGAAACAGAGGGTGAGAAACAGAGGAGCTGAAACAGAGGGCTGAAACAGAGGGGCTGAAAAAGAGGGCGAAAAACAGAGGGGCTGAAACAGAAGGCGAGAAACAGAGAGTGTGAAAAAGCGGGGCTGAAACAGAGGGGCTGAAACAGAGGGGCTGAAGCAGAGGGCGAGAAACAGAGGGGCTGAAACAGAGGGGCTGAAACAGAGGGGCTGAAACAGAGGGCGAGAAACAGAGAGGCTGAAACAGCGGGCGAGAAACAGAGGGGCTGAAACAGAGGGCTAAAAACAGAGGGGCTGAAACAGAGGGCGAGAAACAGAGGGTGAGAAACAGAGGGCAAGAAACAGAGGGGATGAAACAGAGGGCAAAAAACAGAGGGGCTGAAACAGAGGGCGAGAAACAGAGGGTGAGAAACAGAGGGCGAGAAACAGAGGGAATGAAACAGAGGGGCTGAAACAGTGGGGCTGAAATAGAGGGGCTGAAACAGAGGGGCTGAATCAGAGGGGCTGCAACAGAGGGGCTGAATCAGAGGGGCTGACACAGAGTGCGAGAAACAGAGGGGCTGAAGCAGAGGGCGAGAAACAGAGGGGCTGAAACAGAGGGGCTGAAACAGAGGGGCTGAAACAGAGGGCGAGAAACAGAGACGCTGAAACAGCGGGCGAGAAACAGAGGGGCTGAAACAGAGGGCGAGAAACAGAGGGGCTGAATCAGAGATGCAAGAAACAGAGGGGCTGAAACAGAAGGGCTGAAACAGAGGGCGAGAAACAGAGGGGCTGAATCAGAGGGGCTAAATCAGAGGGGCTGAATCAGAGGGGTTGAAACAGAGGGTCTGAATCAGTGGGGCTGAAACAGAGGGCGAGAAATAGAGGGGCTGAAACAGAGGGCGAGAAACAGAGGGGCTGGAACAGAGGGGCTGAAACAGAGGGTCTGAAACAGAGGGGCTGAATCAGAGGGGCTGATTCAGAGGGGCTGAAACAGAGGGGCTGAATCAGCGGGGCTGAAACAGAGGGCGAGAAACTGAGGGGCTGAAACAGAGGGCGAGAAACAGAGGGGCTGAAACAGAGGGCGAGAAACAGAGGGGCTGAATCAGAGAGTCTGATTCAGAGGGGCTGAAACAGAGGGGCTGACTCAGAGGGGTTGAAACAGAGGGTCTGAATCAGAGGGGCTGAAACAGAGGGCGAGAAACAGAGGGGCTGAAACAGAGGGTCTGAAACAGAGGGGCTGAATCAGAGGGGCTGAATCAGAGGAGCTGAAACAGAGGGGCTGAATCAGAGGGGCTGAAACAGAGGTCGAGAAACAGAGGGGCTGAGACAGAGGGCGAGAAACAGAGGGGCTGAAACAGAGGGCGAGAAACAGAGGGGCTGAAACAGAGGGGCTGAAACAGAGTGGCTGAAACAGAGGGCGAGAAACAGAGAGGTTGAAACAGAGGGCGAGAAACAGAGGGGCTGAAACAGAGGGCGAGAAACAGAGGGGCTGAAACAGAGGGCGAGAAACAGAGGGGATGAAACAGAGGGGCTGAAACAGACGGGCTGAAACAGAGGGCAAAAAACAGAGGGGCTGAAACAGAGGGCGAGAAACAGAGGGTGAGAAACAGAGGGCAAGAAACAGAGGGGCTGAAACAGAGGGCAAAAAACAGAGGGGCTGAAACAGAGGGCGTGAAACAGAGGCTGAGAAACAGAGGGCGAGAAACAGAGGGGATGAAACAGAGGGGCTGAAACAGAGGGGCTTAAATAGAGGGGCTGAAACAGAGGGGCTGAATGAGAGGGGCTGCAACAGAGGGGCTGAATCAGAGGGGCTGACACAGAGTGCGAGAAACAGAGGGGCTGAAACAGAGGGCGAGAAACAGAGGGGCTGAAACAGAGGGCGAGAAACAGAGGGGCTGAAACAGAGGGGCTTAAACAGAGGGGCTGAAACAGAGGGGCTGATTCAGAGGGGCTGAAACAGAGGGGCTGAATCAGCGGGGCTGAAACAGAGGGCGAGAAACTGAGGGTCTGAAACAGAGGGCGAGAAACAGAGGGGCAGAAACAGCGGGCGAGAAACAGAGGGTCTGAAACAGAGGGGCTGAAACAGAGGGCGAGAAACAGATTGGCTGAAACAGAGGGCTAGAAACAGAGGGGCTGTAACAGAGGGGTTGAAACAGAGGGGCTGAAACAGAGGGGCTGAAACAGTGGGGCTGAAACAGAGGTTGAGAAACAGAGGGGCTGAAACAGAGGGCGCGAAACAGAGGGGCTGAAACAGAGGGCGAGAAACAGAGGGGCTGAATCAGAGGGGCTGAAACAGAGGGTGAGAAACAGAGGAGCTGAAACAGAGGGCTGAAACAGAGGGGCTGAAAAAGAGGGCGAAAAACAGAGGGGCTGAAACAGAGGGCGAGAAACAGAGAGGGTGAAACAGAGGGGCTGAAACAGAGGGGCTGAAACAGAGGGGCTGAAACAGAGTGGCTGAAACAGAGGGGCTGAAACAGAGGTGCTGAAACAGAGGGGCTGAAACAGAGGGCGAGAAACAGAGGGGCTGAAACAGAGGGCGAGAAACAGAGGGGCTGAAACAGAGGGGCTGAAACAGAGGGGCTGAAACAGAGGGGCTGAAACAGAGGGCGAGAAACAGAGGGGCTGAAACAGAGGGCGAGAAACAGAGGGGCTGAAATAGAGGGCGAGAAACAGAGGGGCTGAAACAGAGGGGCTGATACAGAGGGGCTGAAACAGAGGGGCTGAAACAGAGGGCGAGAAACAGAGGGGCGGAATCAGAGGGGCTGAATCTGAGGGGCTGAAACAGAGGAACTGAAACAGAGGGCGAGAAACAAAGGGGCTGAAACAGCGGGCGAGAAACAGAGGGCCAGAAACAGAGAGGCTGAAACAGAGGGGCTGAAAGAGACGGGCTGAAACAGAGAGCCTGAAACAGAGGGCGAGAAACAGAGGGGCTGAAACAGAGGGCGAAAAACAGAGGGGCTGAAACAGAGGGCGAGAAACAGAGGGGCTGAAACAGAGGGTGAGAAACAGAGTGGCTGAGACAGAGGGCGAGAAACAGAGTGGCTGAAACAGACGGGCTGAAACAGAGGGGCTGAAAAAGAGGGCGAAAAACAGAGGGGCTGAAACTGAGGGCGAGAAACAGAGGGGCTGAATCAGAGGTCTAAATCAGAGGGGCTGAATCAGAGGAGCTGAAACAGAGGGCGAGAAACAGAGGAGCTGAAACAGAGGAGCTGAAACAGAGGGCGAGAAACAGAGGGGCTGAAACAGAGGGCAAGAAACAGAGGGGCTGAAATAGATGGGCTGAAACAGAGGGCGAGAAACACAGGGGCTGAATCAGAGGGGCTAAATCAGAGGGGCTGAATCAGAGGGGTTGAAACAGAGGGTCTGAATCAGTGGGGCTGAAACAGCGGGCGAGAAATAGAGGGGCTGAAACAGAGGGCGAGAATCATAGGGGCTGAAAAAGAGGTCTAAATCAGAGGGGCTGAATCAGAGGAGCTGAAACAGAGGGCGAGAAACAGAGGGGCTGAAACAGAGGGCGAGAAACAGAGGGGCTGAAACAGAGGGCAAGAAACAGAGGGGCTGAAACAGATGGGCTGAAACAGAGGGCGAGAAACAGAGGGGCTGAATCAGAGGGGCTGAAACAGAGGGTGAGAAACAGAGGAGCTGAAACAGAGGGCTGAAACAGAGGGGCTGAAAAAGAGGGCGAAAAACAGAGGGGCTGAAACAGAGGGCGAGAAACAGAGAGGGTGAAAAAGCGGGGCTGAAACAGAGGGTCTGAAACAGAGGGGCTGAAGCAGAGGGCGAGAAACAGAGGGGCTGAAACAGAGGGGCTGAAACAGAGGGGCTGAAACAGAGGGCGAGAAACAGAGAGGCTGAAACAGCGGGCGAGAAACAGAGGGGCTGAAACAGAGGGCTAAAAACAGAGGGGCTGAAACAGAGGGCGAGAAACAGAGGGTGAGAAACAGAGGGCAAGAAACAGAGGGGCTGAAACAGAGGGCAAAAAACAGAGGGGCTGAATCAGAGGGCGAGAAACAGAGGGTGAGAAACAGAGGGCGAGAAACAGAGGGAATGAAACAGAGGGGCTGAAACAGTGGGGCTGAAATAGAGGGGCTGAAACAGAGGGGCTGAATCAGAGGGGCTGCAACAGAGGGGCTGAATCAGAGGGGCTGACACAGAGTGCGAGAAACAGAGGGGCTGAAGCAGAGGGCGAGAAACAGAGGGGCTGAAACAGAGGGGCTGAAACAGAGGGCGAGAAACAGAGACGCTGAAACAGCGGGCGAGAAACAGAGGGGCTGAAACAGAGGGCAAGAAACAGAGGGGCTCAATCAGAGATGCGAGAAACAGAGGGGCTGAAACAGAGGGGCTGAAACAGAGGGGCTGAAACAGAGGGGCTGAAACAGAGGGCGAGAAACAGAGGGGCTGAAACAGAGGGCAAGAAACAGAGGGGCTGAAACAGAAGGGCTGAAACAGAGGGCGAGAAACAGAGGGGCTGAATCAGAGGGGCTAAATCAGAGGGGCTGAATCAGAGGGGTTGAAACAGAGGGTCTGAATCAGTGGGGCTGAAACAGAGGGCAAGAAATAGAGGGACTGAAACAGAGGGCGAGAAACAGAGGGGCTGAAACAGAGGGGCTGAAACAGAGGGTCTGAAACAGAGGGGCTGAATCAGAGGGGCTGATTCAGAGGGGCTGAAACAGAGGGGCTGAATCAGCGGGGCTGAAACAGAGGGCGAGAAACTGAGGGGCTGAAACAGAGGGCGAGAAACAGAGGGGCTGAAACAGAGGGCGAGAAACAGAGGGGCTGAATCAGAGAGGCTGATTCAGAGGGGCTGAAACAGAGGGGCTGACTCAGAGGGGTTGAAACAGAGGGTCTGAATCAGAGGGGCTGAAACAGAGGGCGAGAAACAGAGTGGCTGAAACAGAGGGGCTGAAACAGAGGGTCTGAAACAGAGGGGCTGAATCAGAGAGGCTGAATCAGAGGAGCTGAAACAGAGGGGCTGAATCAGAGGGGCTGAAACAGAGGTCGAGAAACAGAGGGGCTGAGACAGAGGGCGAGAAACAGAGGGGCTGAAACAGAGGGCGAGAAACAGAGGGGCTGAAACAGAGGGGCTGAAACAGAGTGGCTGAAACAGAGGGCGAGAAACAGAGAGGTTGAAACAGAGGGCGAGAAACAGAGGGGCTGAAACAGAGGGCGAGAAAAAGAGGGGCTGAAACAGAGGGCGAGAAACAGAGGGGATGAAACAGAGGGGCTGAAACAGACGGGCTGAAACAGAGGGCAAAAAACAGAGGGGCTGAAACAGAGGGCGAGAAACAGAGGGTGAGAAACAGAGGGCAAGAAACAGAGGGGCTGAAACAGAGGGCAAAAAACAGAGGGGCTGAAACAGAGGGCGAGAAACAGAGGGTGAGAAACAGAGGGCGAGAAACAGAGGGGATGAAACAGAGGGGCTGAAACAGAGGGGCTGAAATAGAGGGGCTGAAACAGAGGGGCTAAATGAGAGGGGCTGCAACAGAGGGGCTGAATCAGAGGGGCTGACACAGAGTGCGAGAAACAGAGGGGCTGAAACAGAGGGCGAGAAACAGAGGGGCTGAAACAGAGGGCGAGAAACAGAGGGGCTGAAACAGAGGGGCTGAAACAGAGGGGCTGAAACAGAGGGGCTGATTCAGAGGGGCTGAAACAGAGGGGCTGAATCAGCGGGGCTGAAACAGAGGGCGAGAAACTGAGGGTCTGAAACAGAGGGCGAGAAACAGAGGGGCAGAAACAGCGGGCGAGAAACAGAGGGTCTGAAACAGAGGGGCTGAAACAGAGGGCGAGAAACAGATTGGCTGAAACAGAGGGCTAGAAACACAGGGGCTGTAACAGAGGGGTTGAAACAGAGGGGCTGAAACAGAGGGGCTGAAACAGTGGGGCTGAAACAGAGGTTGAGAAACAGAGGGGCTGAAACAGGGCGCGAAACAGAGGGGCTGAAACAGAGGGCGAGAAACAGAGGGGCTGAATCAGAGGGGCTGAAACAGAGTGTGAGAAACAGAGGAGCTGAAACAGAGGGCTGAAACAGAGGGGCTGAAAAAGAGGGCGAAAAACAGAGGGGCTGAAACAGAGGGCGAGAAACAGAGAGGGTGAAACAGAGGGGCTGAAACAGAGGGGCTGAAACAGAGGGGCTGAAACAGAGTGGCTGAAACAGAGGGGCTGAAACAGAGGTGCTGAAACAGAGGGGCTGAAACAGAGGGCGAGAAACAGAGGGGCTGAAACAGAGGGCGAGAAACAGAGCGGCTGAAACAGAGGGGCTGAAACAGAGGGGCTGAAACAGAGGGGCTGAAACAGAGGGCGAGAAACAGAGGGGCTGAAACAGAGGGCGAGAAACAGAGGGGCTGAAATAGAGGGCGAGAAACAGAGGGGCTGAAACAGAGGGGCTGATACAGAGGGGCTGAAACAGAGGGGCTGAAACAGAGGGCGAGAAACAGAGGGGCGGAATCAGAGGGGCTGAATCAGAGGGGCTGAAACAGAGGAACTGAAACAGAGGGCGAGAAACAAAGGGGCTGAAACAGCGGGCGAGAAACAGAGGGCCAGAAACAGAGGGGCTGAAACAGAGGGGCTGAAAGAGACGGGCTGAAACAGAGAGCCTGAAACAGAGGGCGAGAAACAGAGGGGCTGAAACAGAGGGCGAAAAAACAGAGGGGCTGAAACAGAGGGCGAGAAACAGAGGGGCTGAAACAGAGGGTGAGAAACAGAGTGGCTGAGACAGAGGGCGAGAAACAGAGTGGCTGAAACAGACGGGCTGAAACAGAGGGGCTGAAAAAGAGGGCGAAAAACAGAGGGGCTTAAACTGAGGGCGAGAAACAGAGGGGCTGAAACAGAGGGCAAGAAACAGAGGGGCTGAATCAGAGATGCGAGAAACAGAGGGGCTGAAACAGAGGGGCTGAAACAGAGGGCGAGAAACAGAGGGGCTGAAACAGAGGGCAAGAAACAGAGGGGCTGAAACAGAAGGGCTGAAACAGAGGGCGAGAAACAGAGGGGCTGAATCAGAGGGGCTAAATCAGAGGGGCTGAATCAGAGGGGTTGAAACAGAGGGTCTGAATCAGTGGGGCTGAAACAGAGGGTGAGAAACAGAGGAGCTGAAACAGAGGGCTGAAACAGAGGGGCTGAAACAGAGGGCGAGAAACAGAGAGGGTGAAACAGAGGGGCTGAAACAGAGGGGCTGAAACAGAGGGGCTGAAACAGAGTGGCTGAAACAGAGGGGCTGAAACAGAGGTGCTGAAACAGAGGGGCTGAAACAGAGGGCGAGAAACAGAGGGGCTGAAACAGAGGGCGAGAAACAGAGCGGCTGAAACAGAGGGGCTGAAACAGAGGGGCTGAAACAGAGGGGCTGAAACAGAGGGCGAGAAACAGAGGGGCTGAAACAGAGGGCGAGAAACAGAGGGGCTGAAATAGAGGGCGAGAAACAGAGGGGCTGAAACAGAGGGGCTGATACAGAGGGGCTGAAACAGAGGGGCTGAAACAGAGGGCGAGAAACAGAGGGGCGGAATCAGAGGGGCTGAATCAGAGGGGCTGAAACAGAGGAACTGAAACAGAGGGCGAGAAACAAAGGGGCTGAAACAGCGGGCGAGAAACAGAGGGCCAGAAACAGAGGGGCTGAAACAGAGGGGCTGAAAGAGACGGGCTGAAACAGAGAGCCTGAAACAGAGGGCGAGAAACAGAGGGGCTGAAACAGAGGGCGAAAAAACAGAGGGGCTGAAACAGAGGGCGAGAAACAGAGGGGCTGAAACAGAGGGTGAGAAACAGAGTGGCTGAGACAGAGGGCGAGAAACAGAGTGGCTGAAACAGACGGGCTGAAACAGAGGGGCTGAAAAAGAGGGCGAAAAACAGAGGGGCTTAAACTGAGGGCGAGAAACAGAGGGGCTGAAACAGAGGGCAAGAAACAGAGGGGCTGAATCAGAGATGCGAGAAACAGAGGGGCTGAAACAGAGGGGCTGAAACAGAGGGCGAGAAACAGAGGGGCTGAAACAGAGGGCAAGAAACAGAGGGGCTGAAACAGAAGGGCTGAAACAGAGGGCGAGAAACAGAGGGGCTGAATCAGAGGGGCTAAATCAGAGGGGCTGAATCAGAGGGGTTGAAACAGAGGGTCTGAATCAGTGGGGCTGAAACAGAGGGTGAGAAACAGAGGAGCTGAAACAGAGGGCTGAAACAGAGGGGCTGAAAAAGAGGGCGAAAAACAGAGGGGCTGAAACAGAGGGCGAGAAACAGAGAGGGTGAAACAGAGGGGCTGAAACAGAGGGGCTGAAACAGAGGGGCTGAAACAGAGTGGCTGAAACAGAGGGGCTGAAACAGAGGTGCTGAAACAGAGGGGCTGAAACAGAGGGCGAGAAACAGAGGGGCTGAAACAGAGGGCGAGAAACAGAGCGGCTGAAACAGAGGGGCTGAAACAGAGGGGCTGAAACAGAGGGGCTGAAACAGAGGGCGAGAAACAGAGGGGCTGAAACAGAGGGCGAGAAACAGAGGGGCTGAAATAGAGGGCGAGAAACAGAGGGGCTGAAACAGAGGGGCTGATACAGAGGGGCTGAAACAGAGGGGCTGAAACAGAGGGCGAGAAACAGAGGGGCGGAATCAGAGGGGCTGAATCAGAGGGGCTGAAACAGAGGAACTGAAACAGAGGGCGAGAAACAAAGGGGCTGAAACAGCGGGCGAGAAACAGAGGGCCAGAAACAGAGGGGCTGAAACAGAGGGGCTGAAAGAGACGGGCTGAAACAGAGAGCCTGAAACAGAGGGCGAGAAACAGAGGGGCTGAAACAGAGGGCGAAAAAACAGAGGGGCTGAAACAGAGGGCGAGAAACAGAGGGGCTGAAACAGAGGGTGAGAAACAGAGTGGCTGAGACAGAGGGCGAGAAACAGAGTGGCTGAAACAGACGGGCTGAAACAGAGGGGCTGAAAAAGAGGGCGAAAAACAGAGGGGCTTAAACTGAGGGCGAGAAACAGAGGGGCTGAAACAGAGGGCAAGAAACAGAGGGGCTGAATCAGAGATGCGAGAAACAGAGGGGCTGAAACAGAGGGGCTGAAACAGAGGGCGAGAAACAGAGGGGCTGAAACAGAGGGCAAGAAACAGAGGGGCTGAAACAGAAGGGCTGAAACAGAGGGCGAGAAACAGAGGGGCTGAATCAGAGGGGCTAAATCAGAGGGGCTGAATCAGAGGGGTTGAAACAGAGGGTCTGAATCAGTGGGGCTGAAACAGAGGGCGAGAAATAGAGGGGCTGAAACAGAGGGCGAGAAACAGAGGGGCTGAAACAGAGGGGCTGAAACAGAGGGTCTGAAACAGAGGGGCTGAATCAGAGGGGCTGATTCAGAGGGGCTGAAACAGAGGGGCTGAATCAGCGGGGCTGAAACAGAGGGCGAGAAACTGAGGGGCTGAAACAGAGGGTGAGAAACAGAGGGGCTGAAACAGAGGGCGAGAAACAGAGGGGCTGAATCAGAGAGGCTGATTCAGAGGGGCTGAAACAGAGGGGCTGACTCAGAGGGGTTGAAACAGAGGGTCTGAATCAGAGGGGCTGAAACAGAGGGCGAGAAACAGAGTGGCTGAAACAGAGGGGCTGAAACAGAGGGTCTGAAACAGAGGGGCTGAATCAGAGGGGCTGAATCAGAGGAGCTGAAACAGAGGGGCTGAATCAGAGGGGCTGAAACAGAGGTCGAGAAACAGAGGGGCTGAGACAGAGGGCGAGAAACAGAGGGGCTGAAACAGAGGGCGAGAAACAGAGGGGCTGAAACAGAGGGGCTGAAACAGAGTGGCTGAAACAGAGGGCGAGAAACAGAGAGGTTGAAACAGAGGGCGAGAAACAGAGGGGCTGAAACAGAGGGCGAGAAACAGAGGGGCTGAAACAGAGGGCGAGAAACAGAGGGGATGAAACAGAGGGGCTGAAACAGACGGGCTGAAACAGAGGGCAAAAAACAGAGGGGCTGAAACAGAGGGCGAGAAACAGAGGGTGAGAAACAGAGGGCAAGAAACAGAGGGGCTGAAACAGAGGGCAAAAAACAGAGGGGCTGAAACAGAGGGCGAGAAACAGAGGGTGAGAAACAGAGTGCGAGAAACAGAGGGGATGAAACAGAGGGGCTGAAACAGAGGGGCTGAAATAGAGGGGCTGAAACAGAGGGGCTGAATGAGAGGGGCTGCAACAGAGGGGCTGAATCAGAGGGGCTGACACAGAGTGCGAGAAACAGAGGGGCTGAAACAGAGGGCGAGAAACAGAGGGGCTGAAACAGAGGGGCTGAAACAGAGGGGCTGAAACAGAGGGGCTGATTCAGAGGGGCTGAAACAGAGGGGCTGAATCAGCGTGGCTGAAACAGAGGGCGAGAAACTGAGGGTCTGAAACAGAGGGCGAGAAACAGAGGGGCAGAAACAGCGGGCGAGAAACAGAGGGTCTGAAACAGAGGGGCTGAAACAGAGGGCGAGAAACAGAGGGGCTGAAACAGAGGGCGCGAAACAGAGGGGCTGAAACAGAGGGCGAGAAACAGAGGGGCTGAATCAGAGGGGCTGAAACAGAGGGTGAGAAACAGAGGAGCTGAAACAGAGGACTGAAACAGAGGGGCTGAAAAAGAGGGCGAAAAACAGAGGGGCTGAAACAGAGGGCGAGAAACAGAGAGGGTGAAACAGAGGGGCTGAAACAGAGGGGCTGAAACAGAGGGGCTGAAACAGAGTGGCTGAAACAGAGGGGCTGAAACAGATGTGCTGAAACAGAGGGGCTGAAACAGAGGGCGAGAAACAGAGGGGCTGAAACAGAGGGCGAGAAACAGAGGGGCTGAAACAGAGGGGCTGAAACAGAGGGGCTGAAACAGAGGGGCTGAAACGGAGGACGAGAAACAGAGGGGCTGTAACAGAGGGCGAGAAACAGAGGGGCTGAAATAGAGGGCGAGAAACAGAGGGGCTGAAACAGAGGGGCTGAAACAGAGGGGCTGAAAAAGAGGGCGAAAAACAGAGGGGCTGAAACTGAGGGCGAGAAACAGAGGGGCTGAAACAGAGGGCAAGAAACCGAGGGGCTGAATCAGAGATGCGAGAAACAGAGGGGCTGAAACAGAGGGGCTGAAACAGAGGGGCTGAAACAGAGGGCAAGAAACAGAGGGGCTGAAACAGAGGGCAAGAAACAGAGGGGCTGAAACAGAAGGGCTGAAACAGAGGGCGAGAAACAGAGGGGCTGAATCAGAGGGGCTAAATCAGAGGGGCTGAATCAGAGGGGTTGAAACAGAGGGTCTGAATCAGTGGGGCTGAAACAGAGGGCGAGAAATAGAGGGGCTGAAACAGAGGGCGAGAAACAGAGGGGCTGAAACAGAGGGGCTGAAACAGAGGGTCTGAAACAGAGGGGCTGAATCAGAGGGGCTGATTCAGAGGGGCTGAAACAGAGGGGCTGAATCAGCGGGGCTGAAACAGAGGGCGAGAAACTGAGGGGCTGAAACAGAGGGTGAGAAACAGAGGGGCTGAAACAGAGGGCGAGAAAGAGAGGGGCTGAATCAGAGAGGCTGATTCAGAGGGGCTGAAACAGAGGGGCTGACTCAGAGGGGTTGAAACAGAGGGTCTGAATCAGAGGGGCTGAAACAGAGGGCGAGAAACAGAGTGGCTGAAACAGAGGGGCTGAAACAGAGGGTCTGAAACAGAGGGGCTGAATCAGAGGGGCTGAATCAGAGGAGCTGAAACAGAGGGGCTGAATCAGAGGGGCTGAAACAGAGGTCGAGAAACAGAGGGGCTGAGACAGAGGGCGAGAAACAGAGGGGCTGAAACAGAGGGCGAGAAACAGAGGGGCTGAAACAGAGGGGCTGAAACAGAGTGGCTGAAACAGAGGGCGAGAAACAGAGAGGTTGAAACAGAGGGCGAGAAACAGAGGGGCTGAAACAGCGGGCGAGAAACAGAGGGGCTGAAACAGAGGGCGAGAAACAGAGGGGATGAAACAGAGGGGCTGAAACAGACGGGCTGAAACAGAGGGCAAAAAACAGAGGGGCTGAAACAGAGGGCGAGAAACAGAGGGTGAGAAAAAGAGGGCGTGAAACAGAGGGGATGAAACAGAGGGGCTGAAACAGAGGGGCTGAAATAGAGGGGCTGAAACAGAGGGGCTGAATGAGAGGGGCTGCAACAGAGGGGCTGAATCAGAGGGGCTGACACAGAGTGCGAGAAACAGAGGGGCTGAAACAGAGGGCGAGAAACAGAGGGGCTGAAACAGAGGGCGAGAAACAGAGGGGCTGAAACAGAGGGGCTGAAACAGAGGGGCTGAAACAGAGGGGCTGATTCAGAGTGGCTGAAACAGAGGGGCTGAATCAGCGTGGCTGAAACAGAGGGCGAGAAACTGAGGGTCTGAAACAGAGGGCGAGAAACAGAGGGGCAGAAACAGCGGGCGAGAAACAGAGGGTCTGAAACAGAGGGGCTGAAACAGAGGGCGAGAAACAGAGGGGCTGAAACAGAGGGCGCGAAACAGAGGGGCTGAAACAGAGGGCGAGAAACAGAGGGGCTGAATCAGAGGGGCTGAAACAGAGGGTGAGAAACAGAGGAGCTGAAACAGAGGGCTGAAACAGAGGGGCTGAAACAGAGGGCGAAAAACAGAGGGGCTGAAACAGAGGGCGAGAAACAGAGAGGGTGAAACAGAGGGGCTGAAACAGAGGGGCTGAAACAGAGGGGCTGAAACAGAGTGGCTGAAACAGAGGGGCTGAAACAGAGGTGCTGAAACAGAGGGGCTAAAAAAAAAGGGCGAGAAACAGAGGGGCTGAAACAGAGGGCGAGAAACAGAGCGGCTGAAACAGAGGGGCTGAAACAGAGGGGCTGAAACAGAGGGGCTGAAACAGAGGACGAGAAACAGAGGGGCTGAAACAGAGGGCGAGAAACAGAGGGGCTGAAATAGAGGGCGAGAAACAGAGGGGCTGAAACAGAGGGGCTGATACAGAGGGGCTGAAACAGAGGGGCTGAAACAGAGGGCGAGAAACAGAGGGGCGGAATCAGAGGGGCTGAATCAGAGGGGCTGAAACAGAGGAACTGAAACAGAGGGCGAGAAACAAAGGGGCTGAAACAGCGGGCGAGAAACAGAGGGCCAGAAACAGAGGGGCTGAAACAGAGGGGCTGAAAGAGACGGGCTGAAACAGAGAGCCTGAAACAGAGGGCGAGAAACAGAGGGGCTGAAACAGAGGGCGAAAAACAGAGGGGCTGAAACAGAGGGCGAGAAACAGAGGGGCTGAAACAGAGGGTGAGAAACAGAGTGGCTGAGACAGAGGGCGAGAAACAGAGTGGCTGAAACAGACGGGCTGAAACAGAGGGGCTGAAAAAGAGGGCGAATAACAGAGGGGCTGAAACTGAGGGCGAGAAACAGAGGGGCTGAATCAGAGGTCTAAATCAGAGGGGCTGAATCAGAGGAGCTGAAACAGAGGGCGAGAAACAGAGGGGCTGAAACAGAGGGCGAGAAACAGAGGGGCTGAAACAGAGGGCAAGAAACAGAGGGGCTGAAACAGATGGGCTGAAACAGAGGGCGAGAAACACAGGGGCTGAATCAGAGGGGCTAAATCAGAGGGGCTGAATCAGAGGGGTTGAAACAGAGGGTCTGAATCAGTGGGGCTGAAACAGAGGGCGAGAAATAGAGGGGCTGAAACAGAGGGCGAGAAACATAGGGGCTGAAAAAGAGGTCTAAATCAGAGGGGCTGAATCAGAGGAGCTGAAACAGAGGGCGAGAAACAGAGGGGCTGAAACAGAGGGCGAGAAACAGAGGGGCTGAAACAGAGGGCAAGAAACAGAGGGGCTGAAACAGATGGGCTGAAACAGAGGGCGAGAAACAGAGGGGCTGAATCAGAGGGGCTAAATCAGAGGGGCTGAATCAGAGGGGTTGAAACAGAGGGTCTGAATCAGTGGGGCTGAAACAGAGGGCGAGAAATAGAGGGGCTGAAACAGAGGGCGAGAAACATAGGGGCTGAAACAGAGGGGCTGAAACAGAGGGTCTGAAACAGAGGGCGAGAAACAGAGGGGCTGATTCAGAGGGGCTGAAACAGAGGGGCTGAATCAGAGGGGCTGAAACAGAGGGCGAGAAACTGAGGGGCTGAAACAGAGGGCGAGAAACTGAGGGGCTGAAACAGAGGGCGAGAAACAGAGGGGCTGAAACAGAGGGCGAGAAACAGAGGGGCTGAATCAGAGAGGCTGATTCAGAGGGGCTGAAACAGAGGGGCTGAATCAGAGGGGTTGAAACAGAGGGTCTGAATCAGAGGGGCTGAAACAGAGGGTGAGAAACAGAGGGGCTGAAACAGAGGGCGAAAAACAGAGGGGCTGAAACAGAGGGGCTGAATCAGAGGGTCTGAATCAGAGGAGCTGAAACAGAGGGGCTGAATCAGAGGGGCTGAAACAGTGGTCGAGAAACAGATGGGCTGAGACAGAGGGCGAGAAACAGAGGGGCTGAAACAGAGGGCGAGAAACAGAGGGGCTGAAACAGAGGGGCTGAAACAGAGTGGCTGAAACAGAGGGCGAGAAACAGAGAGGTTGAAACAGAGGGCGAGAAACAGAGGGGCTGAAACAGAGGGCGAGAAACAGAGGGGCTGAAACAGAGGGCGAGAAACAGAGGGGCTGAAACAGAGGGGCTGAAACAGACGGGCTGAAACAGAGGGCAAAAAACAGAGGGGCTGAAACAGAGGGCGAGAAACAGAGGGTGAGAAACAGAGGGCAAGAAACAGAGGGGCTGAAACAGAGGGCAAAAAACAGAGGGGCTGAAACAGAGGGCGAGAAACAGAGGGTGAGAAACAGAGGGCGAGAAACAGTGGGGATGAAACAGAGGGGCTGAAACAGAGGGGCTGAAATAGAGGGGCTGAAACAGAGGGGCTGAATCAGAGGGGCTGCAACAGAGGGGCTGAATCAGAGGGGCTGACACAGAGTGCGAGAAACAGAGGGGCTGAAACAGAGGGCGAGAAACAGAGGGGCTGAAGCAGAGGGCGAGAAACAGAGGGGCTGAAACAGAGGGGCTGAAACAGAGGGGCTGAAACAGAGGGCGAGAAACAGAGAGGCTGAAACAGCGGGCAAGAAACAGAGGGGCTGAAACAGAGGGCAAGAAACAGAGGGGCTGAATCAGAGATGCGAGAAACAGAGGGGCTGAAACAGAGAGGCTGAAACAGAGGGGCTGAAACAGAGGGCGAGAAACAGAGGGGCTGAACCAGAGGGGCTGAAACAGAGGGGCTGAAACAGAGGGCGAGAAACAGAGGGGCTGAAACAGAGGGCGAGAAACAGAGGGGCTGAAACAGAGGGCGTGAAACAGAGGGGCTGAAACAGAGAGGCTGAAACAGCGGGCCTGAAACAGAGGGCGAGAAACAGAGGGGCTGTAACAGAGGGCGAGAAACAGAGGGGCTGAAACAGAGGGGCTGAAACAGAGGGGCTGAAACAGAGGGCGAGAAACAGAGGGGCTGAAACAGAGGGCGAGAAACAGAGGGGCTGAAACAGAGGGCGAGAAACAGAGGGGCTGAAACAGAGGGGCTGAAACAGTGGGGCTGAATCAGAGGGGCTGAAACAGAGGGGCTGAATCAGAGGGGCTGAATCAGCGGGGCTGAAACAGAGGGCGAGAGACAGAGGGGCTGAATCAGAGGGGCTAAATCAGAGGGGCTGAATCAGAGGGGTTGAAACAGAGGGTCTGAATCAGAGGGGCTGAAACAGAGGTCGAGAAACAGAGGAGCTGAAACAGAGGGGCTGAAACAAAGGGTCTTAAACAGAGGGGCTGAATCAGAGGGGCTGATTCAGAGGGGCTGAAACAGAGGGGCTGAATCAGCGGGGCTGAAACAGAGGGCGAGAAACTGAGGGTCTGAAACAGAGGGCGAGAAACAGAGGGGCAGAAACAGCGGGCGAGAAACAGAGGGTCTGAAACAGAGGGGCTGAAACAGAGGGCGAGAAACAGATTGGCTGAAATAGAGGGCTAGAAACAGAGGGGCTGTAACAGAGGGGTTGAAACAGAGGGGCTGAAACAGAGGTTGAGAAACAGAGGGTCTGAAACAGAGGGCGCGAAACAGAGGGGCTGAAACAGTGGGCGAGAAACAGATGGGCTGAATCAGAGGGGCTGAAACAGAGGGTGAGAAACAGAGGGGCTGAAACAGAGGGCTGAAACAGAGGGGCTGAAAAAGAGGGCGAGAAACAGAGGGGCTGAAACAGAGGGCAAGAAACAGAGAGGGTGAAACAGAGGGGCTGAAACAGAGGGGCTGAAACAGAGGGGCTGAAACAGAGTGGCTGAAACAGAGGGGCTGAAACAGAGGTGCTGAAACAGAGGGGCTGAAACAGAGGGCGAGAAACAGAGGGGCTGAAACAAAGGGCGAGAAACAGAGGGGCTGAAATAGACGGCGACAAAAAGAGGGGCTGAAACAGAGGGGCTGAAACAGACGGGCTGAAACAGAGGGGCTGAAACAGAGGGCGAGAAACAGACGGGCTGAATCAGAGGGGCTGAATCAGAGGGGCTGAAACAGAGGAACTGAAACAGAGGGCGAGAAACAAAGGGGCTGAAACAGCGGGCGAGAAACAGAGGGCCAGAAACAGAGGGGCTGAAACAGAGGGGCTGAAACAGACGGGCTGAAACAGAGGGGCTGAAACAGAGGGCGAGAAACAGACGGGCTGAATCAGAGGGGCTGAATCAGAGGGGCTGAAACAGAGGAACTGAAACACAGGGCGAGAAACAAAGGGGCTGAAACAACGGGCGAGAAACAGAGGGCCAGAAACAGAGGGGCTGAAACAGAGGGGCTGAAAGAGACGGGCTGAAACAGAGAGCCTGAAACAGAGGGCGAGAAACAGAGGGGCTGAAACAGAGGGCGAAAAACAGAGGGGCTGAAACAGAGGGCGAGAAACAGAGGGGCTGAAACAGAGGGGCTGAAACAGAGTGGTTGAAACAGAGGGGCTGAATCAGAGGGGCTGATTCAGAGGGGCTGAATCAGAGGGGCTGAATCAGCGGGGCTGAAACAGAGGTCGAGAAACTGAGGGTCTGAAACAGATGGCGAGAAACAGAGGGGCAGAAACAGCGGGCGAGAAACAGAGGGTCTGAAACAGAGGGGCTGAAACAGAGGGCGAGAAACAGATTGGCTGAAACAGAGGGCTAGAAACAGAGGGGCTGTAACAGAGGGGTTTAAACAGAGGGGCTGAAACAGAGGGGCTGAAACAGTGGGGCTGAAACAGAGGTTGAGAAACAGAGGGGCTGAAACAGAGGGCGCGAAACAGAGGGGCTGAAACAGAGGGCGAGAAACAGAGGGGCTGAAACAGAGGGTGAGAAACAGAGGGGCTGAAACAGAGGGCTGAAACAGAGGGGCTGAAAAAGAGGGCGAGAAACAGAGGGGCTGAAACAGAGGGCGAGAAACAGAGGGGCTGAAACAGAGTGGCTGAAACAGAGGGGCTGAAACAGAGGTGCTGAAACAGAGGGGCTGAAACAGAGGGCGAGAAACAGAGGGGCTGAAACAGAGGGCGAGAAACAGAGGGGCTGAAACAGAGGGCGAGAAACAGAGGGGCTGAAACAGAGGGCGAGAAACAGAGGGGCTGAAATGGAGGGCGACAAAAAGAGGGGCTGAAACAGAGGGGCTGAAACAGAGGGGCTGAAACAGAGGGGCTGAAACAGAGGGCGAGAAACAGACGGGCTGAATCAGAGGGGCTGAATCAGAGGGGCTGAAACAGAGGAACTGAAACAGAGGGCGAGAAACAAAGGGGCTGAAACAGCGGGCGAGAAACAGAGGGCCAGAAACAGAGGGGCTGAAACAGAGGGGCTGAAAGAGACGGGCTGAAACAGAGAGCCTGAAACAGAGGGCGAGAAACAGAGGGGCTGAAACAGAGGGCGAAAAACAGAGGGGCTGAAACAGAGGGCGAGAAACAGAGGGGCTGAAACAGAGGGTGAGAAACAGAGGGGCTGAAACTGAGGGCGAGAAACAGAGTGGCTGAAACAGACGGGCTGAAACAGAGGGGCTGAAAAAGAGGTCGAAAAACAGAGGGGCTGAAACTGAGGGCGAGAAACAGAGGGGCTGAATCAGAGGTCTAAATCAGAGGGGCTGAATCGGAGGAGCTGAAACAGAGGGGGAGAAACAGAGGGGCTGAAACAGAGGGCGAGAAACAGAGGGGCTGAAACAGAGGGCGAGAAACAGAGGGGCTGAAATAGAGGGCGACAAAAAGAGGGGCTGAAACAGAGGGGCTGAAACAGACGGGCTGAAACAGAGGGGCTGAAACAGAGGGCGAGAAACAGATGGGCTGAATCAGAGGGGCTGAATCAGAGGGGCTGAAACCGAGGAACTGAAACAGAGGGCGAGAAACAAAGGGGCTGAAACAGCGGGCGAGGAACAGAGGGCCAGAAACAGAGGGGCTGAAACAGAGGGGCTGAAAGAGACGGGCTGAAACAGAGAGCCTGAAACAGAGGGCGAGAAACAGAGGGGCTGAAACAGAGGGCAAAAAACAGAGGGGCTGAAACAGAGGGCGAGAAACAGAGGGGCTGAAACAGAGGGTGAGAAACAGAGGGGCTGAAACTGAGGGCGAGAAACAGAGTGGCTGAAACAGACGGGCTGAAACAGAGGGGCTGAAAAAGAGGGCGAAAAACAGAGGGGCTGAAACTGAGGGCGAGAAACAGAGGGGCTGAATCAGAGGTCTAAATCAGAGGGGCTGAATCGGAGGAGCTGAAACAGAGGGGGAGAAACAGAGGGGCTGAAACAGAGGGCGAGAAACAGAGGGGCTGAAACAGAGGGCGAGAAACAGAGGGGCTGAAATAGAGGGCGACAAAAAGAGGGGCTGAAACAGAGGGGCTGAAACAGAGGGGCTGAAACAGAGGGCGAGAAACAGACGGGCTGAATCAGAGGGGCTGAATCAGAGGGGCTGAAACAGAGGAACTGAAACAGAGGGCGAGAAACAAAGGGGCTGAAACAGCGGGCGAGAAACAGAGGGCCAGAAACAGAGGGGCTGAAACAGAGGGGCTGAAAGAGACGGGCTGAAACAGAGAGCCTGAAACAGAGGGCGAGAAACAGAGGGGCTGAAACAGAGGGTGAAAAACAGAGGGGCTGAAACAGAGGGCGAGAAACAGAGGGGCTGAAACAGAGGGTGAGAAACAGAGGGGCTGAAACAGAGGGCGAGAAACAGAGTGGCTGAAACAGACGGGCTGAAACAGAGGGGCTGAAAAAGAGGGCGAAAAACAGAGTGGCTGAAACTGAGGGCGAGAAACAGAGGGGCTGAATCAGAGGTCTAAATCAGAGGGGCTGAATCAGAGGAGCTGAAACAGAGGGCGAGAAACAGGGGGGCTGAAACAGAGGGCGAGAAACAGAGGGGCTGAAACAGAGGGCAAGAAACAGAGGGGCTGAAACAGAAGGGCTGAATCAGAGTGCGAGAAACAGAGGGGCTGAATCAGAGGGGCTAAATCAGAGGGGCTGAATCAGAGGGGTTGAAACAGAGGGTCTGAATCAGTGGGGCTGAAACAGAGGGCGAGAAATAGAGGGGCTGAAACAGAGGGCGAGAAACAGAGGGGCTGAAACAGAGGGGCTGAAACAGAGGGGCTGAATCAGAGGGGCTGATTCAGAGGGGCTGAAACAGAAGGGCTGAATCAGCGGGGCTGAAAAAGAGGGCGAGAAACTGAGGGGCTGAAACAGAGGGCGAGAAACAGAGGGGCTGAAACAGAGGGCGAGAAACAGAGAGGCTGAATCAGAGAGGCCGATTCAGAGGGGCTGAAACAGAGGGGCTGAATCAGAGGGGTTGAGACAGAGGGGCTGAATCAGAGGGGCTGAAACAGAGGGCGAGAAACAGACGGGCTGAATCAGAGGGGCTGAATCAGAGGGGCTGAAACAGAGGAACTGAAACACAGGGCGAGAAACAAAGGGGCTGAAACAACGGGCGAGAAACAGAGGGCCAGAAACAGAGGGGCTGAAACAGAGGGGCTGAAAGAGACGGGCTGAAACAGAGAGCCTGAAACAGAGGGCGAGAAACAGAGGGGCTGAAACAGAGGGCGAAAAACAGAGGGGCTGAAACAGAGGGCGAGAAACAGAGGGGCTGAAACAGAGGGGCTGAAACAGAGTGGTTGAAACAGAGGGGCTGAATCAGAGGGGCTGATTCAGAGGGGCTGAATCAGAGGGGCTGAATCAGCGGGGCTGAAACAGAGGGCGAGAAACTGAGGGTCTGAAACAGATGGCGAGAAACAGAGGGGCAGAAACAGCGGGCGAGAAACAGAGGGTCTGAAACAGAGGGGCTGAAACAGAGGGCGAGAAACAGATTGGCTGAAACAGAGGGCTAGAAACAGAGGGGCTGTAACAGAGGGGTTTAAACAGAGGGGCTGAAACAGAGGGGCTGAAACAGTGGGGCTGAAACAGAGGTTGAGAAACAGAGGGGCTGAAACAGAGGGCGCGAAACAGAGGGGCTGAAACAGAGGGCGAGAAACAGAGGGGCTGAAACAGAGGGTGAGAAACAGAGGGGCTGAAACAGTGGGCTGAAACAGAGGGGCTGAAAAAGAGGGCGAGAAACAGAGGGGCTGAAACAGAGGGCGAGAAACAGAGGGGCTGAAACAGAGTGGCTGAAACAGAGGGGCTGAAACAGAGTTGCTGAAACAGAGGGGCTGAAACAGAGGGCGAGAAACAGAGGGGCTGAAACAGAGGGCGAGAAACAGAGGGGCTGAAACAGAGGGCGAGAAACAGAGGGGCTGAAACAGAGGGCGAGAAACAGAGGGGCTGAAATGGAGGGCGACAAAAAGAGGGGCTGAAACAGAGGGGCTGAAACAGAGGGGCTGAAACAGAGGGGCTGAAACAGAGGGCGAGAAACAGACGGGCTGAATCAGAGGGGCTGAATCAGAGGGGCTGAAACAGAGGAACTGAAACAGAGGGCGAGAAACAAAGGGGCTGAAACAGCGGGCGAGAAACAGAGGGCCAGAAACAGAGGGGCTGAAACAGAGGGGCTGAAAGAGACGGGCTGAAACAGAGAGCCTGAAACAGAGGGCGAGAAACAGAGGGGCTGAAACAGAGGGCGAAAAACAGAGGGGCTGAAACAGAGGGCGAGAAACAGAGGGGCTGAAACAGAGGGTGAGAAACAGAGGGGCTGAAACTGAGGGCGAGAAACAGAGTGGCTGAAACAGACGGGCTGAAACAGAGGGGCTGAAAAAGAGGGCGAAAAACAGAGGGGCTGAAACTGAGGGCGAGAAACAGAGGGGCTGAATCAGAGGTCTAAATCAGAGGGGCTGAATCGGAGGAGCTGAAACAGAGGGGGAGAAACAGAGGGGCTGAAACAGAGGGCGAGAAACAGAGGGGCTGAAACAGAGGGCGAGAAACAGAGGGGCTGAAATAGAGGGCGACAAAAAGAGGGGCTGAAACAGAGGGGCTGAAACAGACGGGCTGAAACAGAGGGGCTGAAACAGAGGGCGAGAAACAGACGGGCTGAATCAGAGGGGCTGAATCAGAGGGGCTGAAACCGAGGAACTGAAACAGAGGGCGAGAAACAAAGGGGCTGAAACAGCGGGCGAGGAACAGAGGGCCAGAAACAGAGGGGCTGAAACAGAGGGGCTGAAAGAGACGGGCTGAAACAGAGAGCCTGAAACAGAGGGCGAGAAACAGAGGGGCTGAAACAGAGGGCAAAAAACAGAGGGGCTGAAACAGAGTGCGAGAAACAGAGGGGCTGAAACAGAGGGTGAGAAACAGAGGGGCTGAAACTGAGGGCGAGAAACAGAGTGGCTGAAACAGACGGGCTGAAACAGAGGGGCTGAAAAAGAGGGCGAAAAACAGAGGGGCTGAAACTGAGGGCGAGAAACAGAGGGGCTGAATCAGAGGTCTAAATCAGAGGGGCTGAATCGGAGGAGCTGAAACAGAGGGCGAGAAACAGAGGGGCTGAAACAGAGGGCGAGAAACAGAGGGGCTGAAACAGAGGGCGAGAAACAGAGGGGCTGAAATAGAGGGCGACAAAAAGAGGGGCTGAAACAGAGGGGCTGAAACAGAGGGGCTGAAACAGAGGGCGAGAAACAGACGGGCTGAATCAGAGGGGCTGAATCAGAGGGGCTGAAACAGAGGAACTGAAACAGAGGGCGAGAAACAAAGGGGCTGAAACAGCGGGCGAGAAACAGAGGGCCAGAAACAGAGGGGCTGAAACAGAGGGGCTGAAAGAGACGGGCTGAAACAGAGAGCCTGAAACAGAGGGCGAGAAACAGAGGGGCTGAAACAGAGGGTGAAAAACAGAGGGGCTGAAACAGAGGGCGAGAAACAGAGGGGCTGAAACAGAGGGTGAGAAACAGAGGGGCTGAAACAGAGGGGCTGAAACAGAGTGGCTGAAACAGACGGGCTGAAACAGAGGGGCTGAAAAAGAGGGCGAAAAACAGAGTGGCTGAAACTGAGGGCGAGAAACAGAGGGGCTGAATCAGAGGTCTAAATCAGAGGGGCTGAATCAGAGGAGCTGAAACAGAGGGCGAGAAACAGGGGGGCTGAAACAGAGGGCGAGAAACAGAGGGGCTGAAACAGAGGGCAAGAAACAGAGGGGCTGAAACAGAAGGGCTGAATCAGAGTGCGAGAAACAGAGGGGCTGAATCAGAGGGGCTAAATCAGAGGGGCTGAATCAGAGGGGTTGAAACAGAGGGTCTGAATCAGTGGGGCTGAAACAGAGGGCGAGAAATAGAGGGGCTGAAACAGAGGGCGAGAAACAGAGGGGCTGAAACAGAGGGGCTGAAACAGAGGGGCTGAATCAGAGGGGCTGATTCAGAGGGGCTGAAACAGAGGGGCTGAATCAGCGGGGCTGAAAAAGAGGGCGAGAAACTGAGGGGCTGAAACAGAGGGCGAGAAACAGAGGGGCTGAAACAGAGGGCGAGAAACAGAGAGGCTGAATCAGAGAGGCCGATTCAGAGGGGCTGAAACAGAGGGGCTGAATCAGAGGGGTTGAGACAGAGGGGCTGAATCAGAGGGGCTGAATCAGAGGAGCTGAAACAGAGGGGCTGAATCAGAGGGGCTGAAACAGAGCTCGAGAAACAGAGGGGCTGAAACAGAGGGCGAAAACAGAGGGGCTGAAACAGAGGGGCTGAAACAGAGTGGCTGAAACAATGGGCGAGAAACAGAGAGGTTGAAACAGATGGCGAGAAACAGAGGGGCTGAAACAGAGGGCGAGAAACAGAGGTGCTGAAACAGAGGGCGAGAAACAGAGGGGCTGAAACAGAGGGGCTGAAACAGACGGGCTGAAACAGAGGGCAAAAAACAGAGGGGCTGAAACAGAGGGCGAGAAACAGAGAGTGAGAAACAGAGGGCAAGAAACAGAGGGGCTGAAACAGAGGGCAAAAAACAGAGGGGCTGAAACAGAGGGCGAGAAACAGAGGGTGAGAAACAGAGGGCGAGAAACAGAGGGGATGAAACAGAGGGGCTGAAACAGAGGGGCTGAAATAGAGGGGCTGATAAAGAGGGGCTGAATCAGAGGGGCTGCAACAGAGGGGCTGAATCAGAGGGGCTGACACAGAGTGCGAGAGAGAGAGGGGCTGAAACAGAGGGCGAGAAACAGAGGGGCTGAAGCAGAGGGCGAGAAACAGAGGGGCTGAAACAGAGGGGCTGAAACAGAGGGGCTGAAACAGAGGGCGAGAAACAGAGAGGCTGAAACAGCGGGCGAGAAACAGAGGGGCTGAAACAGAGGGCAAGAATCAGAGGGGCTGAATCAGAGATGCGAGAAACAGAGGGGCTGAAACAGAGAGGCTGAAACAGAGGGGCTGAAACAGAGGGCGAGAAACAGAGGGGCTGAAACAGAGGGCGAGAAACCGAGGGCCAGAAACAGAGGGGCTGAAACAGAGGGGCTGAAACAGAGTGGCTGAAACAGAGGGCGAGAAACAGAGAGGTTGAAACAGAGGGCGAGAAACAGAGGGGCTGAAACAGAGGGCGAGAAACAGAGGGGCTGAAACAGAGGGCGAGAAACAGAGGGGCTGAAACAGAGGGGCTGAAACAGACGGGCTGAAACAGAGGGCAAAAAACAGAGGGGCTGAAACAGAGGGCGAGAAACAGAGGGTGAGAAACAGAGGGCAAGAAACAGAGGGGCTGAAACAGAGGGCAAAAAACAGAGGGGCTGAAACAGAGGGCGAGAAACAGAGGGTGAGAAAGAGAGGGCGAGAAACAGAGGGGATGAAACAGAGGGGCTGAAACAGAGGGGCTGAAATAGAGGGGCTGAAACAGAGGGGCTGAATCAGAGGGGCTGCAACAGAGGGGCTGAATCAGAGGGGCTGACACAGAGTGCGAGAAACAGAGGGGCTGAAACAGAGGGCGAGAAACAGAGGGGCTGAAACAGAGGGCGAGAAACAGAGGGGCTGAAACAGAGGGGCTGAAACAGCGGGCGAGAAACAGAGGGGCTGAAACAGAGGGCAAGAAACAGAGGGGCTGAATCAGAGATGCGAGAAACACAGGGGCTGAAACAGAGAGGCTGAAACAGAGGGGCTGAAACAGAGGGCGTGAAACAGAGGGGCTGAAACAGAGGGCGAGAAACAGAGGGGCTGAACCAGAGGGGCTGAAACAGAGGGGCTGAAACAGAGGGCGAGAAACAGAGGGGCTGAAACAGAGGGCGAGAAACAGAGGGGCTGAAACAGAGGGCGAGAAACAGAGGGGCTGAAACAGAGAGGCTGAAACAGAGGGGCTGAAACAGAGGGCGAGAAACAGAGGGGATGTAACAGAGGGGGAGAAACAGAGGGGCTGAAACAGAGGGGCTGAAACAGACGGGCTGAAACAGAGGGCAAAAAACAGAGGGGCTGAAACAGAGGGCGAGAAACAGAGGGGCTGAAACAGAGGGCAAAAAACAGAGGGGCTGAAACAGAGGGCAAAAAACAGAGGGGCTGAAACAGAGGGTGAGAAACAGAGGGTGAGAAACAGAGGGCGAGAAACAGAGGGGATGAAACAGAGGGGCTGAAACAGAGGGGCTGAAATAGAGGGGCTGAAACAGAGGGGCTGAATCAGAGGGGCTGCAACAGAAGGGCTGAATCAGAGGGGCTGACACAGAGTGCGAGAAACAGAGGGGCTGAAACAGAGGGCGAGAAACAGAGGGGCTGAAGCAGAGGGCGAGAAACAGAGGGGCTGAAAAAGAGGGGCTGAAACAGAGGGGCTGAAACAGCGGGCGAGAAACAGAGGGGCTGAAACAGAGGGCAAGAAACCGAGGGGCTGAATCAGAGATGCGAGAAACAGAGGGGCTGAAACAGAGAGGCTGAAACAGAGGGGCTGAAACAGAGGGCGAGAAACAGAGGGGCTGAAACAGAGGGCGAGAAACAGAGGGGCTGAACCAGAGGGGCTGAAACAGAGGGGCTGAAACAGAGGGCGAGAAACAGAGGGGCTGAAACAGAGGGCGAGAAACAGAGGGGCTGAAACAGAGAGGCTGTAACAGAGGGGCTGAAACAGAGGGCGAGAAACAGAGGGGCTGTAACAGAGGGCGAGAAACAGAGGGGCTGAAACAGAGGGGCTGAAACAGAGGGGCTGAAACAGAGGGCGAGAAACAGAGGGGCTGAAACAGAGGGCGAGAAACAGAGGGGCTGAAACAGAGGGCGAGAAACAGAGGGGCTGAAACAGTGGGGCTGAAACAGTGGGGCTGAATCATAGAGCCTGAAACAGAGGGGCTGAAACAGAGGGGCTGAAATAGAGGGGCTGAAACAGAGGGGCTGAATCAGAGGGGCTGAAACAGAGGGGCTGAATCAGAGGGGCTGAATCAGCGGGGCTGAAACAGACGGCGAGAGACAGAGGGGCTGAATCAGAGGGGCTAAATCAGAGGGGTTGAAACAGAGGGTCTGAATCAGAGGGGCTGAAACAGAGGTCGAGAAACAGAGGGGCTGAAACAGAGGGGCTGAAACAGAGGGTCTGAAACAGAGGGGCTGAATCAGAGGGGCTGATTCAGAGGGGCTGAAACAGAGGGGCTGAATCAGCGGGGCTGAAACAGAGGGCGAGAAACTGAGGGTCTGAAACAGAGGGCGAGAAACAGAGGGGCAGAAACAGCGGGCGAGAAACAGAGGGTCTGAAACTGAGGGGCTGAAACAGAGGGCGAGAAACAGATTGGCTGAAACAGAGGGCTAGAAACAGAGGGGCTGTAACAGAGGGGTTGAAACAGAGGGGCTGAAACAGAGGGGCTGAAACAGTGGGGCTGAAACAGAGGTTGAGAAACAGAGGGGCTGAAACAGAGGGCGCGAAACAGAGGGGCTGAAACAGAGGGCAAGAAACAGAGGGGCTGAATCAGAGGGGCTGAAACACAGGGTGAGAAACAGAGGGGCTGAAACAGAGGGCTGAAACAGAGGGGCTGAAAAAGAGGGCGAGAAACAGAGGGGCTGAAACAGAGGGCGAGAAACAGAGAGGGTGAAACAGAGGGGCTGAAACAGAGGGGCTGAAACAGAGGGGCAGAAACAGAGTGGCTGAAACAGAGGGGCTGAAACAGAGGTGCTGAAACAGAGGGGCTGAAACAGAGGGCGAGAAACAGAGGGGCTGAAACAGAGGGGCTTAAACAGAGAGCGAGAAACAGAGGGGCTGAAACAGAGGGCGAGAAACAGAGGGGCTGAAATAGAGTGCGAGAAACCGAGGGGCTGAAACAGAGGGGCTGAAACAGAGGAGCTGAAACAGAGGGCGAGAAACAGAGGGGCTGAATCAGAGGGGCTGAATCAGAGGGGCTGAAACAGAGGAACTGAAACAGAGGGCGAGAAACAAAGGGGCTGAAACAGCGGGCGAGAAACAGAGGGCCAGAAACAGAGGGGCTGAAACAGAGGGGCTGAAAGAGACGGGCTGAAACAGAGAGCCTGAAACAGAGGGTGAGAAACAGAGGGGCTGAAACAGAGGGCGAAAAACAGAGGGGCTGAAACAGAGGGCGAGAAACAGAGGGGCTGAAACAGAGGGTGAGAAACAGAGGGGCTGAAACAGAGGGCGAGAAACAGAGTGGCTGAAACAGACGGGCTGAAACAGAGGGGCTGAAAAAGAGGGCGAAAAACAGAGGGGCTGAAACTGAGGGCGAGAAACAGAGGGGCTGAATCAGAGGTCTAAATCAGAGGGGCTGAATCAGAGGAGCTGAAACAGAGGGGGAGAAACAGAGGGGCTGAAACAGAGGGCGAGAAACAGAGGGGCTGAAACAGAGGGCGAGAAACAGAGGGGCTGAAATAGAGGGCGACAAAAAGAGGGGCTGAAACAGAGGGGCTGAAACAGAGGGGCTGAAACAGAGGGCGAGAAACAGACGGGCTGAATCAGAGGGGCTGAATCAGAGGGGCTGAAACAGAGGAACTGAAACAGAGGGCGAGAAACAAAGGGGCTGTAACAGCGGGCGAGAAACAGAGGGCCAGAAACAGAGGGGCTGAAATAGAGGGGGTGAATCAGAGGGGCTGAATCAGCGGGGCTGAAACAGAGGGCGAGAGACAGAGGGGCTGAATCAGAGGGGCTAAATCAGAGGGGCTGAATCAGAGGGGTTGAAACAGAGGGTCTGAATCAGAGGGGCTGAAACAGAGGTCGAGAAACAGAGGGGCTGAAACAGAGGGGCTGAAACAGAGGGTCTGAAACAGAGGGGCTGAATCAGAGGGGCTGATTCAGAGGGGCTGAAACAGAGGGGCTGAATCAGCGGGTCTGAAACAGAGGGCGAGAAACTGAGGGTCTGAAACAGAGGGCGAGAAACAGAGGGGCAGAAACAGCGGGCGAGAAACAGAGGGTCTGAAACAGAGGGGCTGAAACAGAGGGCGAGAAACAGATTGGCTGAAACAGAGGGCTAGAAACAGAGGGGCTGTAACAGAGGGGTTGAAACAGAGGGGCTGAAACAGAGGGGCTGAAACAGTGGGGCTGAAACAGAGGTTGAGAAACAGAGGGGCTGAAACAGAGGGCGCGAAACAGAGGGGCTGAAACAGAGGGCGAGAAACAGAGGGGCTGAATCAGAGGGGCTGAAACAGAGGGTGAGAAACAGAGGGGCTGAAACAGAGGGCTGAAACAGAGGGGCTGAAAAAGAGGGCGAGAAACAGAGGGGCTGAAACAGAGGGCGAGAAACAGAGAGGGTGAAACAGAGGGGCTGAAACAGAGGGGCTGAAACAGAGGGGCTGAAACAGAGTGGCTGAAACAGAGGGGCTGAAACAGAGGTGCTGAAACAGAGGGGCTGAAACAGAGGGCGAGAAACAGAGGGGCTGAAACAGAGGGCGAGAAACAGAGGGGCTGAAACAGAGGGGCTGAAACAGAGGGCGAGAAACAGAGGGGCTGAAACAGAGGGGCTGAATCAGAGGGGCTGAAATAGAGGGCGAGAAATAGAGGGGCTAAAACAGAGGGGCTGAAACAGAGGGGCTGAAACAGAGGGCGAGAAACAAAGGGGCTGAAACAGCGGGCGAGAAACAGAGGGCCAGAAACAGAGGGGCTGAAACAGAGGGGCTGAAAGAGTCGGGAATGAAACAGAGAGCCTGAAACAGAGGGCGAGAAACAGAGGGGCTGAAACAGAGGGCGAAAAACAGAGAGTCTGAAACAGAGGGCGAGAAACAGAGGGGCTGAAACAGAGGGCGAGAAACAGAGGGGCTGAAACAGAGGGCGAGAAACAGAGTGGCTGAAACAGACGGGCTGAAACAGAGGGGCTGAAAAAGAGGGCGAAAAACAGAGGGGCTGAATCAGACGTCTAAATCAGAGGGGCTGAATCAGAGGAGCTGAAACAGAGGGGGAGAAACAGAGGGGCTGAAACAGAGGGCGAGAAACATAGGGGCTGAAACAGAGGGCGAGAAACAGAGGGGCTGAAATAGAGGGCGAAAAAAGAGGGGCTGAAACAGAGGGCCTGAAACAGAGGGGCTGAAACAGAGGGGCTGAAACAGAGGGCGAGAAACAGACGGGCTGAATCAGACGGGCTGAATCAGAGGGGCTGAAACAGAGGAACTGAAACAGAGGTCGAGAAACAAAGGGGCTGTAACAGCGGGCGAGAAACAGAGCGCCAGAAACAGAGGGGCTGAAACAGAGGGGCTGAAAGAGACGGGCTGAAACAGAGAGCCTGAAACAGACGGCGAGAAACAGAGGGGCTGAAACAGAGGGCGAAAAACAGAGGGGCTGAAACAGAGGGCGAGAAACAGAGGGGCTGAAACAGAGGGTGAGAAACAGAGGGGCTGAATCAGAGGTCTAAATCAGAGGGGCTGAATCAGAGGAGCTGAAACAGAGGGGGAGAAACAGAGGGGCTGAAACAGAGGGCGAGAAACAGAGGGGCTGAAACAGAGGGCGAGAAACAGAGGGGCTGAAATAGAGGGCGACAAAAAGAGGGGCTGAAACAGAGGGGCTGAAACAGAGGGGCTGAAACAGAGGGCAAGAAACAGACGGGCTGAATCAGAGGGGCTGAAACAGAGGAACTGAAACAGAGGGCGAGAAACAAAGGGGCTGTAACAGCGGGCGAGAAACAGAGGGCCAGAAACAGAGGGGCTGAAACAGAGGGGCTGAATCAGAGGGGCTGAATCAGCGGGGCTGAAACAGAGGGCGAGAGACAGAGGGGCTGAATCAGAGGGGCTAAATCAGAGGGGCTGAATCAGAGGGGTTGAAACAGAGGGTCTGAATCAGAGGGGCTGAAACAGAGGTCGAGAAACAGAGGGGCTGAAACAGAGGGGCTGAAACAGAGGGGCTGAAACAGAGGGGCTGAATCAGAGGGGCTGATTCAGAGGGACTGAAACAGAGGGGCTGAATCAGCGGGGCTGAAACAGAGGGCGAGAAACTGAGGGTCTGAAACAGAGGGCGAGAAACAGAGGGGCAGAAACAGCGGGCGAGAAACAGAGGGTTTGAAACAGAGGGTCTGAAACAGAGGGCGAGAAACAGATTGGCTGAAACAGAGGGCTAGAAACAGAGGGGCTGTAACAGTAGGGTTGAAACAGAGGGGCTGAAACAGAGGGGCTGAAACAGTGGGGCTGAAACAGAGGTTGAGAAACAGAGGGGCTGAAACAGAGGGCGCGAAACAGAGGGGCTGAAACAGAGGGCGAGAATCAGAGGGGCTGAATCAGAGGGGCTGACACAGAGGGTGTGAAACAGAGGGGCTGAAACAGAGGGCTGAAACAGATGGGCTGAAAAAGAGGGCGAGAAACAGAGGGGCTGAAACAGAGGGCGAGAAACAGAGAGGGTGAAACAGAGGGGCTGAAACAGCAGGGCTGAAACAGAGGGGCTGAAACAGAGTGGCTGCAACAGAGGGGCTGAAACAGAGGTGCTGAAACAGAGGGGCTGAAACAGAGGGCGAGAAACAGAGGGGCTGAAACAGAGGGCGAGAAACAGAGGGGCTGAAACAGAGGGGCTGAAACAGAGGGCGAGAAACAGAGGGGCTGAAACAGAGGGCGAGAAAAAGAGGGGCTGAAATAGAGGGCGAGAAACAGAGGGGCTAAAACAGAGGGGCTGAAACAGAGGGGCTGAAACAGAGGGCGAGAAACAGAGGGGCTGAATCAGAGGGGCTGAATCAGAGGGGCTGAAACAGAGGAACTGAAACAGAGGGCGAGAAACAAAGGGGCTGAAACAGCGGGCGAGAAACAGAGGGCCAGAAACAGAGGGGCTGAAACAGAGGGGCTGAAAGAGACGGGCTGAAACAGAGAGCCTGAAACAGAGGGCGAGAAACAGAGGGGCTGAAACAGAGGGCGAAAAACAGAGGGGCTGAAACAGAGGGCGAGAAACAGAGGGGCTGAAACAGAGGGTGAGAAACAGAGGGGCTGAAACAGACGGGCTGAAACAGAGGGGCTGAAAAAGAGGGCGAAAAACAGAGGGGCTGAAACTGAGGGCGAGAAACAGAGGGGCTGAATCAGAGGTCTAAATCAGAGGGGCTGAATCAGAGGAGCTGAAACAGAGGGGGAGAAACAGAGGGGCTGAAACAGAGGGCGAGAAACAGAGGGGCTGAAACAGAGGGCGAGAAACAGAGGGGCTGAAATAGAGGGCGACAAAAAGAGGGTCATAAACAGAGGGGCTGAAACAGAGGGGCTGAAACAGAGGGGCTGAAACAGAGGGCGAGAAACAGACGGGCTGAATCAGAGGAGCTGAATCAGAGGGGCTGAAACAGAGGAACTGAAACAGAGGGCGAGAAACAAAGGGGCTGTAACAGCGGGCGAGAAACAGAGGGCCAGAAACAGAGGGGCTGAAACAGAGGGGCTGAAAGAGACGGGCTGAAACAGAGAGCCTGAAACAGAGGGCGAGAAACAGAGGGGCGGAAACAGAGGGCGAAAAACAGAGGGGCTGAAACAGAGGGCGAGAAACAGAGGGGCTGAAACAGAGGGTGAGAAACAGAGGGCTGAAACAGATGGCGAGAAACAGAGTGGCTGAAACAGACGGGCTGAAACAGAGGGGCTGAAAAAGAGGGCGAAAAACAGAGGGGCTGAAACTGAGGGCGAAAAACAGAGGGGCTGAATCAGAGGTCTAAATCAGAGGGGCTGAATCAGAGGAGCTGAAACAGAGGGCGAGAAACAGAGGGGCTGAAACAGAGGGCGAGAAACAGAGGGGCTGAAACAGAGGGCAAGAAACAGAGGGGCTGAAACAGAAGGGCTGAAACAGAGGGCGAGAAACAGAGGGGCTGAATCAGAGGGGCTAAATCAGAGGGGCTGAATCAGAGGGGTTGAAACAGAGGGTCTGAATCAGTGGGGCTGAAACAGAGGGCGAGAATTGGAGGGGCTGAAACAGAGGGCGAGAAACAGAGGGGCTGAAACAGAGGGGCTGAAACAGAGGGTCTGAAACAGAGGGGCTGAATCAGAGGGGCTGATTCAGAGGGGCTGAAACAGAGGGGCTGAATCAGCGGGGCTGAAACAGAGGGCGAGAAACTGAGGGGCTGAAACAGAGGGCGAGAAACAGAGGGGCTGAAACAGAGGGCGAGAAACAGAGGGGCTGAATCAGAGAGGCTGATTCAGAGGGGCTGAAACAGAGGGGCTGAATCAGAGGGGTTGAAACAGAGGGTCTGAATCAGAGGGGCTGAAACAGAGGGCGAGAAACAGAGGGGCTGAAACAGAGGGGCTGAAACAGAGGGTCTGAAACAGAGGGGCTGAATCAGAGGGGCTGAATCAGAGGAGCTGAAACAGAGGGGCTGAATCAGAGTGGCTGAAACAGAGGTCGAGAAACAGAGGGTGAGAAACAGAGGGCAAGAAACAGAGGGGCTGAAACAGAGGGCAAAAAACAGAGGGGCTGAAACAGAGGGCAAGAAACAGAGGGTGAGAAACAGAGGGCGAGAAACAGAGGGGATGAAACAGAGGGGCTGAAACAGAGGGGCTGAAATAGAGGGGCTGAAACAGAGGGGCTGAATCAGAGGGGCTGCAACAGAGGGGCTGAATCAGAGGGGCTGACACAGAGTGCGAGAAAGAGAGGGGCTGAAACAGAGGGCGAGAAACAGAGGGGCTGAAACAGAGGGCGAGAAACAGAGGGGCTGAAACAGAGGGGCTGAAACAGGGGGGCTGAAACAGAGGGCGAGAAACAGAGAGGCTGAAACAGCGGGCGAGAAACAGAGGGGCTGAAACAGAGGGCAAGAATCAGAGGGGCTGAATCAGAGATGCGAGAACCAGAGGGGCTGAAACAGAGAGGCTGAAACAGAGGGGCTGAAACAGAGGGCGAGAAACAGAGGTGCTGAAACAGAGGGCGAAAAACAGAGGGCCAGAAACAGAGGGGCTGAAACAGAGTGGCTGAAAGAGACGGGCTGAAACAGAGAGCCTGAAACAGAGGGCGAGAAACAGAGGGGCTGAAACAGAGGGCGAAAAACAGATGGGCCGAAACAGAGGGCGAGAAACAGAGGGGCTGAAACAGAGGGTGAGAAACAGAGGGGCTGAAACAGAGGGCAAGAAACAGAGTGGCTGAAACAGACGGGCTGAAACAGAGGGGCTGAAAAAGAGGGCGAAAAACAGAGGGGCTGAAACTGAGGGCGAGAAACAGAGGGGCTGAAACAGAGGGCAAGAAACAGAGGGGCTAAAACAGAGGGCAAGAAACAGAGGGGCTGAAACAGATGGGCTGAAACAGAGGGCGAGAGACAGAGGGTCTGAATCAGAGGGGCTAAATCAGAGGGGCTGAATCAGAGGGGTTGAAACAGAGGGTCTGAATCAGTGGGGCTGAAACAGAGGGCGAGAAATAGAGGGGCTGAAACAGAGGGTGAGAAACAGAGGGGCTGAAACAGAGGGCGAGAAACAGAGTTTCTGAAACAGACGGGCTGAAACAGAGGGGCTGAAAAAGAGGGCGAAAAACAGAGGGGCTGAAACTGAGGGCGAGAAACAGAGGGGCTGAATCAGAGGTCTAAATCAGAGGGGCTGAATCAGAGGAGCTGAAACAGAGGGGGAGAAACAGAGGGGCTGAAACAGAGGGCGAGAAACAGAGGGGCTGAAACAGAGGGCGAGAAACAGAGGGGCTGAAATAGAGGGCGACAAAAAGAGGGGCTGAAACAGAGGGCCTGAAACAGAGGGGCTGAAACAGAGGGGCTGAAACAGAGGGCGAGAAACAGACGGGCTGAATCAGAGGGGCTGAATCAGAGGGGCTGAAACAGAGGAACTGAAACAGAGGGCGAGAAACAAAGGGGCTGTAACAGCGGGCGAGAAACAGAGGGCCAGAAACAGAGGGGCTGAAACAGAGGGGCTGAATCAGAGGGGCTGAATCAGCGGGGCTGAAACAGAGGGCGAGAGACAGAGGGGCTGAATCAGAGGGGCTAAATCAGAGGGGCTGAATCAGAGGGGTTGAAACAGAGGGTCTGAATCAGAGGGGCTGAAACAGAGGTCGAGAAACAGAGGGGCTGAAACAGAGGGGCTGAAACAGAGGGGCTGAAACAGAGGGGCTGAATCAGAGGGGCTGATTCAGAGGGGCTGAAACAGAGGGGCTGAATCAGCGGGGCTGAAACAGAGAGTGAGAAACTGAGGGTCTGAAACAGAGGGCGAGAAACAGAGGGGCAGAAACAGCGGGCGAGAAACAGAGGGTTTGAAACAGAGGGGCTGAAACAGAGGGCGAGAAACAGATTGGCTGAAACAGAGGGCTAGAAACAGAGGGGCTGTAACAGAGGGGTTGAAACAGAGGGGCTGAAACAGAGGGGCTGAAACAGTGGGGCCAAAACAGAGGTTGAGAAACAGAGGGGCTGAAACAGAGGGCGCGAAACAGAGGGGCTGAAACAGAGGGCGAGAAACAGAGGGGCTGAATCAGAGGGGCTGACACAGAGGGTGAGAAACAGAGGGGCTGAAACAGAGGGCTGAAACAGAGGGGCTGAACAAGAGGGCGAGAAACAGAGGGGCTGAAACAGAGGGCGAGAAACAGAGAGGGTGAAACAGAGGGGCTGAAACAGCGGGGCTGAAACAGAGGGGCTGAAACAGAGTGGCTGCAACAGTGGGGCTGAAACAGAGGTGCTGAAACAGAGGGGCTGAAACAGAGGGCGAGAAACAGAGGGGCTGAAACAGAGGGCGAGAAACAGAGGGGCTGAAACAGAGGGGCTGAAACAGAGGGCGAGAAACAGAGGGGCTGAAACAGAGGGCGAGAAAAAGAGGGGCTGAAATAGAGGGCGAGAAACAGAGGGGCTAAAACAGAGGGGCTGAAACAGAGGGGCTGAAACAGAGGGCGAGAAACAGAGGGGCTGAATCAGAGGGGCTGAATCAGAGGGGCTGAAACAGAGGAACTGAAACAGAGGGCGAGAAACAAAGGGGCTGAAACAGCGGGCGAGAAACAGAGGGCCAGAAACAGAGGGGCTGAAACAGAGGGGCTGAAAGAGACGGGCTGAAACAGAGAGCCTGAAACAGAGGGCGAGAAACAGAGGGGCTGAAACAGAGGGCGAAAAACAGAGGGGCTGAAACAGAGGGCGAGAAACAGAGGGGCTGAAACAGAGGGTCAGAAACAGAGGGGCTGAAACAGACGGGCTGAAACAGAGGGGCTGAAAAAGAGGGCGAAAAACAGAGGGGCTGAAACTGAGGGCGAGAAACAGAGGGGCTGAATCAGAGGTCTAAATCAGAGGGGCTGAATCAGAGGAGCTGAAACAGAGGGGGAGAAACAGAGGGGCTGAAACAGAGGGCGAGAAACAGAGGGGCTGAAACAGAGGGCGAGAAACAGAGGGGCTGAAATAGAGGGCGACAAAAAGAGGGTCATAAACAGAGGGGCTGAAACAGAGGGGCTGAAACAGAGGGGCTGAAACAGAGGGCGAGAAACAGACGGGCTGAATCAGAGGGGCTGAATCAGAGGGGCTGAAACAGAGGAACTGAAACAGAGGTCGAGAAACAAAGGGGCTGTAACAGCGGGCGAGAAACAGAGGGCCAGAAACAGAGGGGCTGAAACAGAGGGGCTGAAAGAGACGGGCTGAAACAGAGAGCCTGAAACAGGGGGCGAGAAACAGAGGGGCGGAAACAGAGGGCGAAAAACAGAGGGGCTGAAACAGAGGGCGAGAAACAGAGGGGCTGAAACAGAGGGTGAGAAACAGAGGGGCTGAAACAGAGGGCGAGAAACAGAGTGGCTGAAACAGACGGGCTGAAACAGAGGGGCTGAAAAAGAGGGCGAAAAACAGAGGGGCTGAAACTGAGGGCGAAAAACAGAGGGGCTGAATCAGAGGTCTAAATCAGAGGGGCTGAATCAGAGGGGTTGAAACAGAGGGTCTGAATCAGTGGGGCTGAAACAGAGGGCGAGAAACAGAGGGGCTGAAACAGAACGGCTGAAACAGAGTGCGAGAAACAGAGGGGCTGAATCAGAGGGGCTAAATCAGAGGGGCTGAATCAGAGGGGTTGAAACAGAGGGTCTGAATCAGTGGGGCTGAAACAGAGGGCGAGAAATAGAGGGGCTGAAACAGAGGGCGAGAAACAGAGGGGCTGAAACAGAGGGGCTGAAACAGAGGGTCTGAAACAGAGGGGCTGAATCAGAGGGGCTGATTCAGAGGGGCTGAAACAGAGGGGCTGAATCAGCGGGGCTGAAACAGAGGGCGAGAAACTGAGGGGCTGAAACAGAGGGCGAGAAACAGAGGGGCTGAAACAGAGGGCGAGAAACAGAGGGGCTGAATCAGAGAGGCTGATTCAGAGGGGCTGAAACAGAGGGGCTGAATCAGAGGGGTTGAAACAGAGGGTCTGAATCAGAGGGGCTGAATCAGAGGGCGAGAAACAGAGGGGCTGAAACAGAGGGGCTGAAACAGAGGGTCTGAAACAGAGGGGCTGAATCAGAGGGGCTGAATCAGAGGAGCTGAAACAGAGGGGCTGAATCAGAGGGGCTGAAACAGAGGTCGAGAAACAGAGGGTGAGAAACAGAGGGCAAGAAACAGAGGGGCTGAAACAGAGGGCAAAAAACAGAGGGGCTGAAACAGAGGGCGAGAAACAGAGGGTGAGAAACAGAGGGCGAGAAACAGAGGGGATGAAACAGAGGGGCTGAAACAGAGGGGCTGAAATAGAGGGGCTGAAACAGAGGGGCTGAATCAGAGGGGCTGCAACAGAGGGGCTGAATCAGAGGGGCTGACACAGAGGGCGAGAAACAGAGGGGCTGAAACAGAGGGGCTGAAACAGGGGGGCTGAAACAGAGGGCGAGAAACAGAGAGGCTGAAACAGCGGGCGAGAAACAGAGGGGCTGAAACAGAGGGCAAGAATCAGAGGGGCTGAATCAGAGATGCGAGAACCAGAGGGGCTGAAACAGAGAGGCTGAAACAGAGGGGCTGAAACAGAGGGCGAGAAACAGAGGGGCTGAAACAGAGGGCGAAAAACAGAGGGCCAGAAACAGAGGGGCTGAAACAGAGTGGCTGAAAGAGACGGGCTGAAACAGAGAGCCTGAAACAGAGGGCGAGAAACAGAGGGGCTGAAACAGAGGGCGAAAAACAGATGGGCCGAAACAGAGGGCGAGAAACAGAGGGGCTGAAACAGAGGGTGAGAAACAGAGGGGCTGAAACAGAGGGCGAGAAACAGAGTGGCTGAAACAGACGGGCTGAAACAGAGGGGCTGAAAAAGAGGGCGAAAAACAGACGGGCTGAAACTGAGGGCGAGAAACAGAGGGGCTGAATCAGAGGTCTAAATCAGAGGGGCTGAATCAGAGAAGCTGAAACAGAGGGCGAGAAACAGAGGGGCTGAAACAGAGGGCAAGAAACAGAGGGGCTAAAACAGAGGGCAAGAAACAGAGGGGCTGAAACAGATGGGCTGAAACAGAGGGCGAGAGACAGAGGGTCTGAATCAGAGGGGCTAAATCAGAGGGGCTGAATCAGAGGGGTTGAAACAGAGGGTCTGAATCAGTGGGGCTGAAACAGAGGGCGAGAAATAGAGGGGCTGAAACAGAGGGCGAGAAACATAGGGGCTGAAACAGAGGGGCTGAAACAGAGGGTCTGAAACAGAGGGGCTGAATCAGAGGGGCTGATTCAGAGGGGCTGAAACAGAGGGGCTGAATCAGCGGGGCTGAAACAGAGGGTGAGAAACTGAGGGGCTGAAACAGAGGGCGAGAAACAGAGGGGCTGAAACAGAGGGCGAGAAACAGAGGGGCTGAATCAGAGAGGCTGATTCAGAGGGGCTGAAACAGAGGGGCTGAATCAGAGGGGTTGAAACAGAGGGTCTGAATCAGAGGGGCTAAAACAGAGGGCGAGAAACAGAGGGGCTGAAACAGAGGGGCTGAAACAGAGGGTCTGAAACAGGGGGCTGAATCAGAGGGGCTGAATCAGAGGAGCTGAAACAGAGGGGCTGAATCAGAGGGGCTGAAACAGAGGTCGAGAAACAGAGGGGCTGAGACAGAGGGCGAGAAACAGAGGGGCTGAAACAGAGGGCGAGAAACAGAGGGGCTGAAACAGAGGGACTGAAACAGAGTGGCTGAAACAGAGGGCGAGAAACAGAGAGGTTGAAACAGAGGGCGAGAAACAGAGGGGCTGAAACAGAGGGCGAGAAACAGAGGGTGAGAAACAGAGGGCAAGAAACAGAGGGGCTGAAACAGAGGGGCTGAAACAGACGGGCTGAAACAGAGGGCAAAAAACAGATGGGCTGAAACAGAGGGCGAGAAACAGAGGGTGAGAAACAGAGGGCAAGAAACAGAGGGGCTGAAACAGAGGGCAAAAAACAGAGGGGCTAAAACAGAGGGAGAGAAACAGAGGGTGAGAAACAGAGGGCGAGAAACAGAGGGGATGAAACAGAGGGGCTGAAACAGAGGGGCTGAAATAGAGGGGCTGAAACAGAGGGGCTGAATCAGAGGGGCTGCAACAGAGGGGCTGAATCAGAGGGGCTGACACAGAGTGCGAGAAACAGAGGGGCCGAAACAGAGGGCGAGAAACAGAGGGGCTGAAACAGAGGGCGAGAAACAGAGAGGCTGAAACAGCGGGCGAGAAACAGAGGGGCTGAAACAGAGGGCAAGAATCAGAGGGGCTGAATCAGAGATGCGAGAAACAGAGGGACTGAAACAGAGAGGCTGAAACAGAGGGGCTGAAACAGAGGGCGAGAAACAGAGGGGCTGAAACAGAGGGCGAGAAACAGAGGGCCAGAAACAGAGGGGCTGAAACAGAGGGGCTGAAAGAGACGGGCTGAAACAGAGAGCCTGAAACAGAGGGCGAGAAACAGAGGGGCTGAAACAGAGGGCGAAAAACAGAGGGGCTGAAACAGAGGGCGAGAAACAGAGGGGCTGAAACAGAGGGCGAGAAACAGAGGGGCTGAAACAGAGGGCAAGAAACAGAGGGGCTAAAACAGAGGGCAAGAAACAGAGGGGCTGAAACAGATGGGCTGAAACAGAGGGCGAGAGACAGAGGGTCTGAATCAGAGGGGCTAAATCAGAGGGGCTGAATCAGAGGGGTTGAAACAGAGGGTCTGAATCAGTGGGGCTGAAACAGAGGGCGAGAAATAGAGGGGCTGAAACAGAGGGCGAGAAACATAGGGGCTGAAACAGAGGGGCTGAAACAGAGGGTCTGAAACAGAGGGGCTGAATCAGAGGGGCTGATTCAGAGGGGCTGAAACAGAGGGGCTGAATCAGCGGGGCTGAAACAGAGGGTGAGAAACTGAGGGGCTGAAACAGAGGGCGAGAATTAGAGGGGCTGAAACAGAGGGCGAGAAACAGAGGGGCTGAATCAGAGAGGCTGATTCAGAGGGGCTGAAACAGAGGGGCTGAATCAGAGGGGTTGAAACAGAGGGTCTGAATCAGAGGGGCTAAAACAGAGGGCGAGAAACAGAGGGGCTGAAACAGAGGGGCTGAAACAGAGGGTCTGAAACAGGGGGCTGAATCAGAGGGGCTGAATCAGAGGAGCTGAAACAGAGGGGCTGAATCAGAGGGGCTGAAACAGAGGTCGAGAAACAGAGGGGCTGAGACAGAGGGCGAGAAACAGAGGGGCTGAAACAGAGGGCGAGAAACAGAGGGGCTGAAACAGAGGGACTGAAACAGAGTGGCTGAAACAGAGGGCGAGAAACAGAGAGGTTGAAACAGAGGGCGAGAAACAGAGGGGCTGAAACAGAGGGCGAGAAACAGAGGGGCTGAAACAGAGGGCGAGAAACAGAGGGGCTGAAACAGAGGGGCTGAAACAGACGGGCTGAAACAGAGGGCAAAAAACAGAGGGGCTGAAACAGAGGGCGAGAAACAGAGGGTGAGAAACAGAGGGCAAGAAACAGAGGGGCTGAAACAGAGGGCAAAAAACAGAGGGGCTAAAACAGAGGGTGAGAAACAGAGGGTGAGAAACAGAGGGCGAGAAACAGAGGGGATGAAACAGAGGGGCTGAAACAGAGGGGCTGAAATAGAGGGGCTGAAACAGAGGGGCTGAATCAGAGGGGCTGCAACAGAGGGGCTGAATCAGAGCGGCTGACACAGAGTGCGAGAAACAGAGGGGCTGAAACAGAGGGCGAGAAACAGAGGGGCTGAAACAGAGGGCGAGAAACAGAGGGGCTGAAACACAGTGGCTGAAACAGAGGGGCTGAAACAGAGGGCGAGAAACAGAGAGGCTGAAACAGCGGGCGAGAAACAGAGGGGCTGAAACAGAGGGCAAGAATCAGAGGGGCTGAATCAGAGATGCGAGAAACAGAGGGGCTGAAACAGAGAGGCTGAAACAGAGGGGCTGAAACAGAGGAGCTGAAACAGAGGGGCTGAAACAGAGGGCGAGAAACAGAGGGCCAGAAACAGAGCGGCTGAAACAGAGGGGCTGAAAGAGACGGGCTGAAACAGAGAGCCTGAAACAGAGGGCGAGAAACAGAGGGGCTGAAACAGAGGGCGAAAAACAGAGGGGCTGAAACAGAGGGCGAGAAACAGAGGGGCTGAAACAGAGGGTGAGAAACAGAGGGGCTGAAAAAGAGGGCGAGAAACAGTGTGGCTGAAACAGACGGGCTGAAACAGAGGGGCTGAAAAAGAGGGCGAAAAACAGAGGGGCTGGAACTGAGGGCGAGAAACAGAGGGGCTGAATCAGAGGTCTAAATCAGAGGGGCTGAATCAGAGGAGCTGAAACAGAGGGCGAGAAACAGAGGGGCTGAAACAGAGGGCGAGAAACAGAGGGGCTGAAACAGAGGGCAAGAAACAGATGGGCTGAAACAGATGGGCTGAAACAGAGGGCGAGAAACAGAGGGGCTGAATCAGAGGGGCTAAATCAGAGGGGCTGAATCAGAGGGGTTGAAACAGAGGGTCTGAATCAGTGGGGCTGAAACAGAGGGCGAGAAATAGAGGGGCTGAATCAGAGGGCGAGAAACATAGGGGCTGAAACAGAGGGGCTGAAACAGAGGGTCTGAAACAGAGGGGCTGAATCAGAGGGGCTGATTCAGAGGGGCTGAAACAGAGGGGCTGAAACAGAGGGCGAGAAACAGAGGGTGAGAAACTGAGGGGCTGAAACAGAGGGCGAGAAACAGAGGGGCTGAAACAGAGGGCGAGAAACAGAGGGGCTGAATCAGAGAGGCTGATTCAGAGGGGCTGAAATAGAGGGGCTGAATCAGAGGGGTTGAAACAGAGGGTCTGAATCAGAGGGGCTGAAACAGAGGGCGAGAAACAGAGGGGCTGAAACAGAGGGGCTGAAACAGAGGGTCTGAAACAGAGCGGCTGAATCAGAGGGGCTGAATCAGAGGAGCTGAAACAGAGGGGCTGAATCAGAGGGGCTGAAACAGAGGTCGAGAAACAGAGGGGCTGAGACAGAGGGCGAGAAACAGAGGGGCTGAAACAGAGGGCGAGAAACAGAGGGGCTGAAACAGAGGGGCTGAAACAGAGTGGCTGAAACAGAGGGCGAGAAACATTGAGGTTGAAACAGAGGGCGAGAAACAGAGGGGCTGAAACAGAGGGCGAAAAACAGAGGGGCTGAAATAGAGGGCGAGAAACAGGGGGGCTGAAACAGAGGGGCTGAAACAGACAGGCTGAAACAGAGGGCTAAAAACAGAGGGGCTGAAACAGAGGGCGAGAAACAGAGGGCAAGAAACAGAGGGGCTGAAACAGAGGGCAAAAAACAGAGGGGCTGAAACAGAGGGCGAGAAACAGAGGGTGAGAAACAGAGGGCGAGAAACAGAGGGGATGGAACAGAGGGGCTGAAACAGAGGGGCTGAAATAGAGGGGCTGAAACAGAGGGGCTGAATCAGAGGGGCTGCAACAGAGGGGCTGAATCAGAGGGGCTGACACAGAGTGCGAGAAACAGAGGGGCTGAAACAGAGGGCGAGAAACAGAGGGGCTGAAACAGAGGGTGAGAAACAGAGGGGCTGAAACAGACGGGCTGAAACAGAGGGGCTGAAAAAGAGGGCGAAAAACAGAGGGGCTGAAACTGAGGGCGAGAAACAGAGGGGCTGAATCAGAGGTATAAATCAGAGGGGCTGAATCAGAGGAGCTGAAACAGAGGGCGAGAAACAGAGGGGCTGAAACAGAGGGCGAGAAACAGAGGGGCTGAAAAAGAGGGCAAGAAACAGAGGGGCTGAAACAGATGGGCTGAAATAGAGGGCGAGAAACAGAGGGGCTGAATCAGAGGGGCTAAATCAGAGGGGCTGAAGCAGAGGGGTTGAAACAGAGGGTCTGAATCAGTGGGGCTGAAACAGAGGGCGAGAAATAGAGGGGCTGAAACAGAGGGCGAGAAACATAGGGGCTGAAACAGAGGGGCTGAAACAGAGGGTCTGAAACAGAGGGGCTGAATCAGAGGGGCTGATTCAGAGGGGCTGAAACAGAGGGGCTGAATCAGCGGGGCTGAAACAGAGGGCGAGAAACTGAGGGGCTGAAACAGAGGGCGAGAAACAGAGGGGCTGAAACAGAGGGCGAGAAACAGAGGGGCTGAATCAGAGAGGCTGATTCAGAGGGGCTGAAACAGAGGGGCTGAATCAGAGGGTTTGAAACAGAGGGTCTGAATCAGAGGGGCTGAAACAGAGGGCGAGAAACAGAGGGGCTGAAACAGAGGGCGAGAAACAGGGGGGCTGAAACAGAGGGGCTGAAACAGACGGGCTGAAACAGAGGGCTAAAAACAGAGGGGCTGAAACAGAGGGCGAGAAACAGAGGGCAAGAAACAGAGGGGCTGAAACAGAGGGCAAAAAACAGAGGGGCTGAAACAGAGGGCGAGAAACAGAGGGTGAGAAACAGAGGGCGAGAAACAGAGGGGATGGAACAGAGGGGCTGAAACAGAGGGGCTGAAATAGAGGGGCTGAAACAGAGGGGCTGAATCAGAGGGGCTGGAACAGAGGGGCTGAATCAGAGGGGCTGACACAGAGTGCGAGAAACAGAGGGGCTGAAACAGAGGGTGAGAAACAGAGGGGCTGAAACAGAGGGCGAGAAACAGTGGGGCTGAAACAGACGGGCTGAAACAGAGGGGCTGAAAAAGAGGGCGAAAAACAGAGGGGCTGAAACTGAGGGCGAGAAACAGAGGGGCTGAATCAGAGGTCTAAATCAGAGGGGCTGAATCAGAGGAGCTGAAACAGAGGGCGAGAAACAGAGGGGCTGAAACAGAGGGCGAGAAACAGAGGGGCTGAAAAAGAGGGCAAGAAACAGAGGGGCTGAAACAGATGGGCTGAAATAGAGGGCGAGTAACAGAGGGGCTGAATCAGAGGGGCTAAATCAGAGGGGCTGAATCAGAGGGGTTGAAACAGAGGGTCTGAATCAGTGGGGCTGAAACAGAGGGCGAGAAATAGAGGGGCTGAAACAGAGGGTGAGAAACATAGGGGCTGAAACAGAGGGGCTGAAACAGAGGGTCTGAAACAGATGGGCTGAATCAGAGGGGCTGATTCAGAGTGGCTGAAACAGAGGGGCTGAATCAGCGGGGCTGAAACAGAGGGCGAGAAACTGAGGGGCTGAAACAGAGGGCGAGAAACAGAGGGGCTGAAACAGAGGGCGAGAAACAGAGGGGCTGAATCAGAGAGGCTGATTCAGAGGGGCTGAAACAGAGGGGCTGAATCAGAGGGGTTGAAACAGAGGGTCTGAATCAGAGGGGCTGAAACAGAGGGCGAGAAACAGAGGGGCTGAAACAGAGGGGCTGAAACAGAGGGTCTGAAACAGAGGGGCTGAATCAGAGGGGCTGAATCAGAGGAGCTGAAACAGAGGGGCTGAATCAGAGGGGCTGAAACAGAGGTCGAGAAACAGAGGGGCTGAGACAGAGGGCGAGAAACAGAGGGGCTGAAACAGAGGGCGAGAAACAGAGGGGCTGAAACAGAGGGTGAGAAACAGAGGGCGAGAAACAGAGGGGATGAAACAGAGGGGCTGAAACAGAGGGGCTGAAATAGAGGGGCTGAAACAGAGGGGCTGAATCAGAGGGGCTGCAACAGAGGGGCTGAATCAGAGGGGCTGACACAGAGGGCGAGAAACAGAGGGGCTGAAACAGAGGGCGAGAAACAGAGGGGCTGAAACAGAGGGCGAGAAACAGAGGGTGAGAAACAGAGGGGCTGAAACAGAGGGGCTGAAACAGAGGGCGAGAAACAGAGAGGCTGAAACAGCGGGCGAGAAACAGAGGGGCTGAAACAGAGGGCAAGAATCAGAGGGGCTGAATCAGAGATGCGAGAAACAGAGGGGCTGAAACAGAGAGGCTGAAACAGAGGGGCTGAAACAGAGGGCGAGAAACAGAGTGGCTGAAACAGAGGGCGAGAAACAGAAGGCCAGAAACAGAGGGGCTGAAACAGAGGGGCTGAAAGAGACGGGCTGAAACAGAGAGCCTGAAACAGAGGGCGAGAAACAGAGGGGCTGAAACAGAGGGCGAAAAACAGAGGGGCTGAAACAGAGGGTGAGAAACAGAGGGGCTGAAACAGAGGGCGAGAAACAGAGTGGCCGAAACAGACGGGCTGAAGCAGAGGGGCTGAAAAAGAGGGCGAAAAACAGAGGGGCTGGAACTGAGGGCGAGAAACAGAGAGGCTGAATCAGAGGTCTAAATCAGAGGGGCTGAATCAGAGGAGCTGAAACAGAGGGCGAGAAACAGAGGGGCTGAAACAGAGGGCGAGAAACAGAGGGGATGAAACAGAGGGCAAGAAACAGAGGGGCTGAAACAGATGGGCTGAAACAGAGGGCGAGAAACAGAGGGGCTGAATCAGAGGGGCTAAATCAGAGGGGCTGAATCAGAGGGGTTGAAACAGAGGGTCTGAATCAGTGGGGCTGAAACAGAGGGCGAGAAATAGAGGGGCTGAAACAGAGGTCTAAATCAGAGGGGCTGAATCAGAGGAGCTGAAACAGAGGGCGAGAAACAGAGGGGCTGAAACAGAGGGCGAGAAACAGAGGGGCTGAAAAAGAGGGCAAGAAACAGAGGGGCTGAAACAGATGGTCTGAAATAGAGGGCGAGTAACAGAGGGGCTGAATCAGAGGGGCTAAATCAGAGAGGCTGAATCAGAGGGGTTGAAACAGAGGGTCTGAATCAGTGGGCCTGATACAGAGGGCGAGAAATAGAGGGGCTGAAACAGAGGGCGAGAAACATAGGGGCTGAAACAGAGGGGCTGAAACAGAGGGTCTGAAACAGATGGGCTGAATCAGAGGGGCTGATTCAGAGGGGCTGAAACAGAGGGGCTGAATCAGCGGGGCTGAAACAGAGGGCGAGAAACTGAGGGGCTGAAACAGAGGGCGAGAAACAGAGGGGCTGAAACAGAGGGCGAGAAACAGAGGGGCTGAATCAAAGAGGCTGATTCAGAGGGGCTGAAACAGAGGGGCTGAATCAGAGGGGTTGAAACAGAGGGTCTGAATCAGAGGGGCTGAAACAGAGGGCGAGAAACAGAGGGGCTGAAACAGAGGGACTGAAACAGAGGGTCTGAAACAGAGGGGCTGAATCAGAGGGGCTGAATCAGAGGAGCTGAAACAGAGGGGCTGAATCAGAGGGGCTGAAACAGAGGTCGAGAAATAGAGGGGCTGAGACAGAGGGCGAGAAACAGAGGGGCTGAAACAGAGGGCGAGAAACAGAGGGGCTGAAACAGAGGGTGAGTAACAGAGGGCGAGAAACAGAGATGATGAAACAGAGGGGCTGAAACAGAGGGGCTGAAATAGAGGGGCTGAAACAGAGGGGCTGAATCAGAGGGGCTGCAACAGAGGGGCTGAATCAGAGGGGCTGACACAGAGTGCGAGAAACAGAGGGGCTGAAACAGAGGGCGAGATACAGAGGGGCTGAAACAGAGGGCGAGAAACAGAGGGGCTGAAACAGAGGGGCTGAAACAGAGGGGCTGAAACAGAGGGCGAGAAACAGAGAGGCTGAAACAGCGGGCGAGAAACAGAGGGGCTGAAACAGAGGGCAAGAATCAGAGGGGCTGAATCAGAGATGCGAGAAACAGAGGGGCTGAAACAGAGAGGCTGAAACAGAGGGGCTGAAACAGACGGCGAGAAACAGAGGGGCTGAAACAGAGGGCGAGAAACAGAAGGCCAGAAACAGAGGGGCTGAAACAGAGGGGCTGAAAGAGACGGGCTGAAACAGAGAGCCTGAAACAGAGGGCGAGAAACAGAGGGGCTGAAACAGAGGGTGAAAAACAGAGGGGCTGAAACAGAGGGTGAGAAACAGAGGGGATGAAACAGAGGGCGAGAAACAGAGTGGCTGAAACAGATGGGCTGAAGCAGAGGGGCTGAAAAAGAGGGCGAAAAACAGAGGGGCTGGAACTGAGGGCGAGAATCAGAGGGGCTGAATCAGAGGTCTAAATCAGAGGGGCTGAATCAGAGGAGCTGAAACAGAGGGCGAAAAACAGAGGGGCTGAAACAGAGGGCGAGAAACAGAGGGGCTGAAACAGAGGGCAAGAAACAGAGGGGCTGAAACAGATGGGCTGAAACAGAGGGCGAGAAACAGAGGGGCTGAATCAGAGGGGCTAAATCAGAGGGGCTGAATCAGAGGGGTTGAAACAGAGGGTCTGAATCAGTGGGGCTGAAACAGAGGGCGAGAAATAGAGGGGCTGAAACAGAGGGCGAGAAACATAGGGGCTGAAACAGAGGGGCTGAAACAGAGGGTCTGAAACAGAGGGGCTGAATCAGAGGGGCTGATTCAGAGGGGCTGAAACAGAGGGGCTGAATCAGCGGGGCTGAAACAGAGGGCGAGAAACTGAGGGGCTGAAACAGAGGGCGAGAAACAGAGGGGCTGAAACAGAGGGCGAGAAACAGAGGGGCTGAATCAGAGAGGCTGATTCAGAGGGGCTGAAACAGAGGGGCTGAATCAGAGGGGTTGAAACAGAGGGTCTGAATCAGAGGGGCTGAAACAGAGGGCGAGAAACAGAGGGGCTGAAACAGAGGGGCTGAAACAGAGGGTCTGAAACAGAGGGGCTGAATCAGAGGGGCTGAATCAGAGGAGCTGAAACAGAGGGGCTGAATCAGAGGGGCTGAAACAGAGGTCGAGAAACAGAGGGGCTGAGACAGAGGGCGAGAAACAGAGGGGCTGAAACAGAGGGCGAGAAACAGAGGGGCTGAAACAGAGGGGCTGAAACAGAGTGGCTGAAACAGAGGGCGAGAAACAGAGAGGTTGAAACAGAGGGCGAGAAACAGAGGGGCTGAAACTGAGGGGCTGAAACAGAGGGTGAGAAACAGAGGGGCTGAAACAGAGGGCGAGAAACAGAGTGGCTGAAACAGACGGGCTGAAACAGAGGGCAAAAAACAGAGGGGCTGAAACAGAGGGCGAGAAACAGAGGGTGAGAAACAGAGGGCAAGAAACAGAGGGGCTGAAACAGAGGGCAAAAAACAGAGGGGCTGAAACAGAGGGCGAGAAACAGAGGGTGAGAAACAGAGGGCGAGAAACAGAGGGGATGAAACAGAGGGGCTGAAACAGAGGGGCTGAAATAGAGGGGCTGAAACAGAGGGGCTGAATCAGAGGGGCTGCAACAGAGGGGCTGAATCAGAGGGGCTGACACAGAGTGCGAGAAACAGAGGGGCTGAAACAGAGGGCGAGAAACAGAGGGTCTGAAGCAGAGGGCGAGAAACCGAGGGGCTGAAACAGAGGGGCTGAAACAGAGGGGCTGAATCAGAGGGGTTGAAACAGAGGGTCTGAATCAGAGGGGCTGAAACAGAGGGGCTGAATCAGAGGGGCTGAAACAGAGGTCGAGAAATAGAGGGGCTGAGACAGAGGGCGAGAAACAGAGGGGCTGAAACAGAGGGCGAGAAACAGAGGGGCTGAAACAGAGGGACTGAAACAGAGGGTCTGAAACAGAGGGGCTGAATCAGAGGGGCTGAATCAGAGGAGCTGAAACAGAGGGGCTGAATCAGAGGGGCTGAAACAGAGGTCGAGAAATAGAGGGGCTGAGACAGAGGGCGAGAAACAGAGGGGCTGAAACAGAGGGCGAGAAACAGAGGGGCTGAAACAGAGGGTGAGTAACAGAGGGCGAGAAACAGAGATGATGAAACAGAGGGGCTGAAACAGAGGGGCTGAAACAGAGGGTCTGAAACAGGGGGCTGAATCAGAGGGGCTGAATCAGAGGAGCTGAAACAGAGGGGCTGAATCAGAGGGGCTGAAACAGAGGTCGAGAAACAGAGGGGCTGAGACAGAGGGCGAGAAACAGAGGGGCTGAAACAGAGGGCGAGAAACAGAGGGGCTGAAACAGAGGGACTGAAACAGAGTGGCTGAAACAGAGGGCGAGAAACAGAGAGGTTGAAACAGAGGGCGAGAAACAGAGGGGCTGAAACAGAGGGCGAGAAACAGAGGGGCTGAAACAGAGGGCGAGAAACAGAGGGGCTGAAACAGAGGGGCTGAAACAGACGGGCTGAAACAGAGGGCAAAAAACAGAGGGGCTGAAACAGAGGGCGAGAAACAGAGGGTGAGAAACAGAGGGCAAGAAACAGAGGGGCTGAAACAGAGGGCAAAAAACAGAGGGGCTAAAACAGAGGGTGAGAAACAGAGGGTGAGAAACAGAGGGCGAGAAACAGAGGGGATGAAACAGAGGGACTGAAACAGAGGGGCTGAAATAGAGGGGCTGAAACAGAGGGGCTGAATCAGAGGGGCTGCAACAGAGGGGCTGAATCAGAGCGGCTGACACAGAGTGCGAGAAACAGAGGGGCTGAAACAGAGGGCGAGAAACAGAGGGGCTGAAACAGAGGGCGAGAAACAGAGGGGCTGAAACACAGTGGCTGAAACAGAGGGGCTGAAACAGAGGGCGAGAAACAGAGAGGCTGAAACAGCGGGCGAGAAACAGAGGGGCTGAAACAGAGGGCAAGAATCAGAGGGGCTGAATCAGAGATGCGAGAAACAGAGGGGCTGAAACAGAGAGGCTGAAACAGAGGGGCTGAAACAGAGGAGCTGAAACAGAGGGGCTGAAACAGAGGGCGAGAAACAGAGGGCCAGAAACAGAGCGGCTGAAACAGAGGGGCTGAAAGAGACGGGCTGAAACAGAGAGCCTGAAACAGAGGGCGAGAAACAGAGGGGCTGAAACAGAGGGCGAAAAACAGAGGGGCTGAAACAGAGGGCGAGAAACAGAGGGGCTGAAACAGAGGGTGAGAAACAGAGGGGCTGAAAAAGAGGGCGAGAAACAGTGTGGCTGAAACAGACGGGCTGAAACAGAGGGGCTGAAAAAGAGGGCGAAAAACAGAGGGGCTGGAACTGAGGGCGAGAAACAGAGGGGCTGAATCAGAGGTCTAAATCAGAGGGGCTGAATCAGAGGAGCTGAAACAGAGGGCGAGAAACAGAGGGGCTGAAACAGAGGGCGAGAAACAGAGGGGCTGAAACAGAGGGCAAGAAACAGATGGGCTGAAACAGATGGGCTGAAACAGAGGGCGAGAAACAGAGGGGCTGAATCAGAGGGGCTAAATCAGAGGGGCTGAATCAGAGGGGTTGAAACAGAGGGTCTGAATCAGTGGGGCTGAAACAGAGGGCGAGAAATAGAGGGGCTGAATCAGAGGGCGAGAAACATAGGGGCTGAAACAGAGGGGCTGAAACAGAGGGTCTGAAACAGAGGGGCTGAATCAGAGGGGCTGATTCAGAGGGGCTGAAACAGAGGGGCTGAAACAGAGGGCGAGAAACAGAGGGTGAGAAACTGAGGGGCTGAAACAGAGGGCGAGAAACAGAGGGGCTGAAACAGAGGGCGAGAAACAGAGGGGCTGAATCAGAGAGGCTGATTCAGAGGGGCTGAAATAGAGGGGCTGAATCAGAGGGGTTGAAACAGAGGGTCTGAATCAGAGGGGCTGAAACAGAGGGCGAGAAACAGAGGGGCTGAAACAGAGGGGCTGAAACAGAGGGTCTGAAACAGAGCGGCTGAATCAGAGGGGCTGAATCAGAGGAGCTGAAACAGAGGGGCTGAATCAGAGGGGCTGAAACAGAGGTCGAGAAACAGAGGGGCTGAGACAGAGGGCGAGAAACAGAGGGGCTGAAACAGAGGGCGAGAAACAGAGGGGCTGAAACAGAGGGGCTGAAACAGAGTGGCTGAAACAGAGGGCGAGAAACATTGAGGTTGAAACAGAGGGCGAGAAACAGAGGGGCTGAAACAGAGGGCGAAAAACAGAGGGGCTGAAATAGAGGGCGAGAAACAGGGGGGCTGAAACAGAGGGGCTGAAACAGACAGGCTGAAACAGAGGGCTAAAAACAGAGGGGCTGAAACAGAGGGCGAGAAACAGAGGGCAAGAAACAGAGGGGCTGAAACAGAGGGCAAAAAACAGAGGGGCTGAAACAGAGGGCGAGAAACAGAGGGTGAGAAACAGAGGGCGAGAAACAGAGGGGATGGAACAGAGGGGCTGAAACAGAGGGGCTGAAATAGAGGGGCTGAAACAGAGGGGCTGAATCAGAGGGGCTGCAACAGAGGGGCTGAATCAGAGGGGCTGACACAGAGTGCGAGAAACAGAGGGGCTGAAACAGAGGGCGAGAAACAGAGGGGCTGAAACAGAGGGTGAGAAACAGAGGGGCTGAAACAGACGGGCTGAAACAGAGGGGCTGAAAAAGAGGGCGAAAAACAGAGGGGCTGAAACTGAGGGCGAGAAACAGAGGGGCTGAATCAGAGGTATAAATCAGAGGGGCTGAATCAGAGGAGCTGAAACAGAGGGCGAGAAACAGAGGGGCTGAAACAGAGGGCGAGAAACAGAGGGGCTGAAAAAGAGGGCAAGAAACAGAGGGGCTGAAACAGATGGGCTGAAATAGAGGGCGAGAAACAGAGGGGCTGAATCAGAGGGGCTAAATCAGAGGGGCTGAAGCAGAGGGGTTGAAACAGAGGGTTTGAATCAGTGGGGCTGAAACAGAGGGCGAGAAATAGAGGGGCTGAAACAGAGGGTGAGAAACATAGGGGCTGAAACAGAGGGGCTGAAACAGAGGGTCTGAAACAGAGGGGCTGAATCAGAGGGGCTGATTCAGAGGGGCTGAAACAGAGGGGCTGAATCAGCGGGGCTGAAACAGAGGGCGAGAAACTGAGGGGCTGAAACAGAGGGCGAGAAACAGAGGGGCTGAAACAGAGGGCGAGAAACAGAGGGGCTGAATCAGAGAGGCTGATTCAGAGGGGCTGAAACAGAGGGGCTGAATCAGAGGGTTTGAAACAGAGGGTCTGAATCAGAGGGGCTGAAACAGAGGGCGAGAAACAGAGGGGCTGAAACAGAGGGCGAGAAACAGGGGGGCTGAAACAGAGGGGCTGAAACAGACGGGCTGAAACAGAGGGCTAAAAACAGAGGGGCTGAAACAGAGGGCGAGAAACAGAGGGCAAGAAACAGAGGGGCTGAAACAGAGGGCAAAAAACAGAGGGGCTGAAACAGAGGGCGAGAAACAGAGGGTGAGAAACAGAGGGCGAGAAACAGAGGGGATGGAACAGAGGGGCTGAAACAGAGGGGCTGAAATAGAGGGGCTGAAACAGAGGGGCTGAATCAGAGGGGCTGGAACAGAGGGGCTGAATCAGAGGGGCTGACACAGAGTGCGAGAAACAGAGGGGCTGAAACAGAGGGTGAGAAACAGAGGGGCTGAAACAGAGGGCGAGAAACAGTGGGGCTGAAACAGACGGGCTGAAACAGAGGGGCTGAAAAAGAGGGCGAAAAACAGAGGGGCTGAAACTGAGGGCGAGAAACAGAGGGGCTGAATCAGAGGTCTAAATCAGAGGGGCTGAATCAGAGGAGCTGAAACAGAGGGCGAGAAACAGAGGGGCTGAAACAGAGGGCGAGAAACAGAGGGGCTGAAAAAGAGGGCAAGAAACAGAGGGGCTGAAACAGATGGGCTGAAATAGAGGGCGAGTAACAGAGGGGCTGAATCAGAGGGGCTAAATCAGAGGGGCTGAATCAGAGGGGTTGAAACAGAGGGTCTGAATCAGTGGGGCTGAAACAGAGGGCGAGAAATAGAGGGGCTGAAACAGAGGGTGAGAAACATAGGGGCTGAAACAGAGGGGCTGAAACAGAGGGTCTGAAACAGATGGGCTGAATCAGAGGGGCTGATTCAGAGTGGCTGAAACAGAGGGGCTGAATCAGCGGGGCTGAAACAGAGGGCGAGAAACTGAGGGGCTGAAACAGAGGGCGAGAAACAGAGGGGCTGAAACAGAGGGCGAGAAACAGAGGGGCTGAATCAGAGAGGCTGATTCAGAGGGGCTGAAACAGAGGGGCTGAATCAGAGGGGTTGAAACAGAGGGTCTGAATCAGAGGGGCTGAAACAGAGGGCGAGAAACAGAGGGGCTGAAACAGAGGGGCTGAAACAGAGGGTCTGAAACAGAGGGGCTGAATCAGAGGGGCTGAATCAGAGGAGCTGAAACAGAGGGGCTGAATCAGAGGGGCTGAAACAGAGGTCGAGAAACAGAGGGGCTGAGACAGAGGGCGAGAAACAGAGGGGCTGAAACAGAGGGCGAGAAACAGAGGGGCTGAAACAGAGGGTGAGAAACAGAGGGCGAGAAACAGAGGGGATGAAACAGAGGGGCTGAAACAGAGGGGCTGAAATAGAGGGGCTGAAACAGAGGGGCTGAATCAGAGGGGCTGCAACAGAGGGGCTGAATCAGAGGGGCTGACACAGAGGGCGAGAAACAGAGGGGCTGAAACAGAGGGCGAGAAACAGAGGGGCTGAAACAGAGGGCGAGAAACAGAGGGTGAGAAACAGAGGGGCTGAAACAGAGGGGCTGAAACAGAGGGCGAGAAACAGAGAGGCTGAAACAGCGGGCGAGAAACAGAGGGGCTGAAACAGAGGGCAAGAATCAGAGGGGCTGAATCAGAGATGCGAGAAACAGAGGGGCTGAAACAGAGAGGCTGAAACAGAGGGGCTGAAACAGAGGGCGAGAAACAGAGTGGCTGAAACAGAGGGCGAGAAACAGAAGGCCAGAAACAGAGGGGCTGAAACAGAGGGGCTGAAAGAGACGGGCTGAAACAGAGAGCCTGAAACAGAGGGCGAGAAACAGAGGGGCTGAAACAGAGGGCGAAAAACAGAGGGGCTGAAACAGAGGGTGAGAAACAGAGGGGCTGAAACAGAGGGCGAGAAACAGAGTGGCCGAAACAGACGGGCTGAAGCAGAGGGGCTGAAAAAGAGGGCGAAAAACAGAGGGGCTGGAACTGAGGGCGAGAAACAGAGAGGCTGAATCAGAGGTCTAAATCAGAGGGGCTGAATCAGAGGAGCTGAAACAGAGGGCGAGAAACAGAGGGGCTGAAACAGAGGGCGAGAAACAGAGGGGATGAAACAGAGGGCAAGAAACAGAGGGGCTGAAACAGATGGGCTGAAACAGAGGGCGAGAAACAGAGGGGCTGAATCAGAGGGGCTAAATCAGAGGGGCTGAATCAGAGGGGTTGAAACAGAGGGTCTGAATCAGTGGGGCTGAAACAGAGGGCGAGAAATAGAGGGGCTGAATCAGAGGTCTAAATCAGAGGGGCTGAATCAGAGGAGCTGAAACAGAGGGCGAGAAACAGAGGGGCTGAAACAGAGGGCGAGAAACAGAGGGGCTGAAAAAGAGGGCAAGAAACAGAGGGGCTGAAACAGATGGTCTGAAATAGAGGGCGAGTAACAGAGGGGCTGAATCAGAGGGGCTAAATCAGAGAGGCTGAATCAGAGGGGTTGAAACAGAGGGTCTGAATCAGTGGGGCTGAAACAGAGGGCGAGAAATAGAGGGGCTGAAACAGAGGGCGAGAAACATAGGGGCTGAAACAGAGGGGCTGAAACAGAGGGTCTGAAACAGATGGGCTGAATCAGAGGGGCTGATTCAGAGGGGCTGAAACAGAGGGGCTGAATCAGCGGGGCTGAAACAGAGGGCGAGAAACTGAGGGGCTGAAACAGAGGGCGAGAAACAGAGGGGCTGAAACAGAGGGCGAGAAACAGAGGGGCTGAATCAAAGAGGCTGATTCAGAGGGGCTGAAACAGAGGGGCTGAATCAGAGGGGTTGAAACAGAGGGTCTGAATCAGAGGGGCTGAAACAGAGGGCGAGAAACAGAGGGGCTGAAACAGAGGGACTGAAACAGAGGGTCTGAAACAGAGGGGCTGAATCAGAGGGGCTGAATCAGAGGAGCTGAAACAGAGGGGCTGAATCAGAGGGGCTGAAACAGAGGTCGAGAAATAGAGGGGCTGAGACAGAGGGCGAGAAACAGAGGGGCTGAAACAGAGGGCGAGAAACAGAGGGGCTGAAACAGAGGGTGAGTAACAGAGGGCGAGAAACAGAGATGATGAAACAGAGGGGCTGAAACAGAGGGGCTGAAATAGAGGGGCTGAAACAGAGGGGCTGAATCAGAGGGGCTGCAACAGAGGGGCTGAATCAGAGGGGCTGACACAGAGTGCGAGAAACAGAGGGGCTGAAACAGAGGGCGAGATACAGAGGGGCTGAAACAGAGGGCGAGAAACAGAGGGGCTGAAACAGAGGGGCTGAAACAGAGGGGCTGAAACAGAGGGCGAGAAACAGAGAGGCTGAAACAGCGGGCGAGAAACAGAGGGGCTGAAACAGAGGGCAAGAATCAGAGGGGCTGAATCAGAGATGCGAGAAACAGAGGGGCTGAAACAGAGAGGCTGAAACAGAGGGGCTGAAACAGACGGCGAGAAACAGAGGGGCTGAAACAGAGGGCGAGAAACAGAAGGCCAGAAACAGAGGGGCTGAAACAGAGGGGCTGAAAGAGACGGGCTGAAACAGAGAGCCTGAAACAGAGGGCGAGAAACAGAGGGGCTGAAACAGAGGGCGAAAAACAGAGGGGCTGAAACAGAGGGTGAGAAACAGAGGGGATGAAACAGAGGGCGAGAAACAGAGTGGCTGAAACAGATGGGCTGAAGCAGAGGGGCTGAAAAAGAGGGCGAAAAACAGAGGGGCTGGAACTGAGGGCGAGAATCAGAGGGGCTGAATCAGAGGTCTAAATCAGAGGGGCTGAATCAGAGGAGCTGAAACAGAGGGCGAAAAACAGAGGGGCTGAAACAGAGGGCGAGAAACAGAGGGGCTGAAACAGAGGGCAAGAAACAGAGGGGCTGAAACAGATGGGCTGAAACAGAGGGCGAGAAACAGAGGGGCTGAATCAGAGGGGCTAAATCAGAGGGGCTGAATCAGAGGGGTTGAAACAGAGGGTCTGAATCAGTGGGGCTGAAACAGAGGGCGAGAAATAGAGGGGCTGAAACAGAGGGCGAGAAACATAGGGGCTGAAACAGAGGGGCTGAAACAGAGGGTCTGAAACAGAGGGGCTGAATCAGAGGGGCTGATTCAGAGGGGCTGAAACAGAGGGGCTGAATCAGCGGGGCTGAAACAGAGGGCGAGAAACTGAGGGGCTGAAACAGAGGGCGAGAAACAGAGGGGCTGAAACAGAGGGCGAGAAACAGAGGGGCTGAATCAGAGAGGCTGATTCAGAGGGGCTGAAACAGAGGGGCTGAATCAGAGGGGTTGAAACAGAGGGTCTGAATCAGAGGGGCTGAAACAGAGGGCGAGAAACAGAGGGGCTGAAACAGAGGGGCTGAAACAGAGGGTCTGAAACAGAGGGGCTGAATCAGAGGGGCTGAATCAGAGGAGCTGAAACAGAGGGGCTGAATCAGAGGGGCTGAAACAGAGGTCGAGAAACAGAGGGGCTGAGACAGAGGGCGAGAAACAGAGGGGCTGAAACAGAGGGCGAGAAACAGAGGGGCTGAAACAGAGGGGCTGAAACAGAGTGGCTGAAACAGAGGGCGAGAAACAGAGAGGTTGAAACAGAGGGCGAGAAACAGAGGGGCTGAAACTGAGGGGCTGAAACAGAGGGTGAGAAACAGAGGGGCTGAAACAGAGGGCGAGAAACAGAGTGGCTGAAACAGACGGGCTGAAACAGAGGGCAAAAAACAGAGGGGCTGAAACAGAGGGCGAGAAACAGAGGGTGAGAAACAGAGGGCAAGAAACAGAGGGGCTGAAACAGAGGGCAAAAAACAGAGGGGCTGAAACAGAGGGCGAGAAACAGAGGGTGAGAAACAGAGGGCGAGAAACAGAGGGGATGAAACAGAGGGGCTGAAACAGAGGGGCTGAAATAGAGGGGCTGAAACAGAGGGGCTGAATCAGAGGGGCTGCAACAGAGGGGCTGAATCAGAGGGGCTGACACAGAGTGCGAGAAACAGAGGGGCTGAAACAGAGGGCGAGAAACAGAGGGGCTGAAGCAGAGGGCGAGAAACCGAGGGGCTGAAACAGAGGGGCTGAAACAGAGGGGCTGAAACAGCGGGCGAGAAACAGAGGGGCTGAAACAGAGGGGCTGAAACAGAGGGGATGAAACAGCGGGCGAGAAACAGAGGGGCTGAAACAGAGGGCAAGAAACAGAGGGGCTGAATCAGAGATGCGAGAAACAGAGGGGCTGAAACAGAGAGGCTGAAACAGAGGGGCTGAAACAGAGGGCGTGAAACAGAGGGGCTGAAACAGAGGGCGAGAAACAGAGGGGCTGAACCAGAGGGGCTGAAACAGAGGGGCTGAAACAGAGGGCGAGAAACAGAGGGGCTGAAACAGAGGGCGAGAAACAGAGGGGCTGAAACAGAGGGCGAGAAACAGAGGGGCCGAAACAGAGAGGCTGAAACAGAGGGGCTGAAACAGAGGGCGAGAAACAGAGGGGCTGTAACAGAGGGCGAGAAACAGAGGGGCTGAAACAGAGGGCGAGAAACAGAGGGGCTGAATCAGAGAGGCTGATTCAGAGGGGCTGAAACAGAGGGGCTGAATCAGAGGGGTTGAAACAGAGGGTGAGAAACAGAGGGGATGAAACAGAGGGCGAGAAACAGAGTGGCTGAAACAGATGGGCTGAAGCAGAGGGGCTGAAAAAGAGGGCGAAAAACAGAGGGGCTGGAACTGAGGGCGAGAATCAGAGGGGCTGAATCAGAGGTCTAAATCAGAGGGGCTGAATCAGAGGAGCTGAAACAGAGGGCGAAAAACAGAGGGGCTGAAACAGAGGGCGAGAAACAGAGGGGCTGAAACAGAGGGCAAGAAACAGAGGGGCTGAAACAGATGGGCTGAAACAGAGGGCGAGAAACAGAGGGGCTGAATCAGAGGGGCTAAATCAGAGGGGCTGAATCAGAGGGGTTGAAACAGAGGGTCTGAATCAGTGGGGCTGAAACAGAGGGCGAGAAATAGAGGGGCTGAAACAGAGGGCGAGAAACATAGGGGCTGAAACAGAGGGGCTGAAACAGAGGGTCTGAAACAGAGGGGCTGAATCAGAGGGGCTGATTCAGAGGGGCTGAAACAGAGGGGCTGAATCAGCGGGGCTGAAACAGAGGGCGAGAAACTGAGGGGCTGAAACAGAGGGCGAGAAACAGAGGGGCTGAAACAGAGGGCGAGAAACAGAGGGGCTGAATCAGAGAGGCTGATTCAGAGGGGCTGAAACAGAGGGGCTGAATCAGAGGGGTTGAAACAGAGGGTCTGAATCAGAGGGGCTGAAACAGAGGGCGAGAAACAGAGGGGCTGAAACAGAGGGGCTGAAACAGAGGGTCTGAAACAGAGGGGCTGAATCAGAGGGGCTGAATCAGAGGAGCTGAAACAGAGGGGCTGAATCAGAGGGGCTGAAACAGAGGTCGAGAAACAGAGGGGCTGAGACAGAGGGCGAGAAACAGAGGGGCTGAAACAGAGGGCGAGAAACAGAGGGGCTGAAACAGAGGGGCTGAAACAGAGTGGCTGAAACAGAGGGCGAGAAACAGAGAGGTTGAAACAGAGGGCGAGAAACAGAGGGGCTGAAACTGAGGGGCTGAAACAGAGGGTGAGAAACAGAGGGGCTGAAACAGAGGGCGAGAAACAGCGTGGCTGAAACAGACGGGCTGAAACAGAGGGCAAAAAACAGAGGGGCTGAAACAGAGGGCGAGAAACAGAGGGTGAGAAACAGAGGGCAAGAAACAGAGGGGCTGAAACAGAGGGCAAAAAACAGAGGGGCTGAAACAGAGGGCGAGAAACAGAGGGTGAGAAACAGAGGGCGAGAAACAGAGGGGATGAAACAGAGGGGCTGAAACAGAGGGGCTGAAATAGAGGGGCTGAAACAGAGGGGCTGAATCAGAGGGGCTGCAACAGAGGGGCTGAATCAGAGGGGCTGACACAGAGTGCGAGAAACAGAGGGGCTGAAACAGAGGGCGAGAAACAGAGGGTCTGAAGCAGAGGGCGAGAAACCGAGGGGCTGAAACAGAGGGGCTGAAACAGAGGGGCTGAATCAGAGGGGTTGAAACAGAGGGTCTGAATCAGAGGGGCTGAAACAGAGGGGCTGAATCAGAGGGGCTGAAACAGAGGTCGAGAAATAGAGGGGCTGAGACAGAGGGCGAGAAACAGAGGGGCTGAAACAGAGGGCGAGAAACAGAGGGGCTGAAACAGAGGGACTGAAACAGAGGGTCTGAAACAGAGGGGCTGAATCAGAGGGGCTGAATCAGAGGAGCTGAAACAGAGGGGCTGAATCAGAGGGGCTGAAACAGAGGTCGAGAAATAGAGGGGCTGAGACAGAGGGCGAGAAACAGAGGGGCTGAAACAGAGGGCGAGAAACAGAGGGGCTGAAACAGAGGGTGAGTAACAGAGGGCGAGAAACAGAGATGATGAAACAGAGGGGCTGAAACAGAGGGGCTGAAATAGAGGGGCTGAAACAGAGGGGCTGAATCAGAGGGGCTGCAACAGAGGGGCTGAATCAGAGGGGCTGACACAGAGTGCGAGAAACAGAGGGGCTGAAACAGAGGGCGAGATACAGAGGGGCTGAAACAGAGGGCGAGAAACAGAGGGGCTGAAACAGAGGGGCTGAAACAGAGGGGCTGAAACAGAGGGCGAGAAACAGAGAGGCTGAAACAGCGGGCGAGAAACAGAGGGGCTGAAACAGAGGGCAAGAATCAGAGGGGCTGAATCAGAGATGCGAGAAACAGAGGGGCTGAAACAGAGAGGCTGAAACAGAGGGGCTGAAACAGAGGGCGAGAAACAGAGGGGCTGAAACAGAGGGCGAAAAACAGAGGGGCTGAAACAGAGGGTGAGAAACAGAGGGGCTGAAACAGAGGGCGAGAAACAGAGTGGCTGAAACAGATGGGCTGAAGCAGAGGGGCTGAAAAAGAGGGCGAAAAACAGAGGGGCTGGAACTGAGGGCGAGAAACAGAGGGGCTGAATCAGAGGTCTAAATCAGAGGGGCTGAATCAGAGGAGCTGAAACAGAGGGCGAGAAACAGAGGGGCTGAAACAGAGGGCGAGAAACAGAGGGGCTGAAACAGAGGGCAAGAAACAGAGGGGCTGAAACAGATGGGCTGAAACAGAGGGCGAGAAACAGAGGGGCTGAATCAGAGGGGATAAATCAGAGGGGCTGAATCAGAGGGGTTGAAACAGAGGGTCTGAATCAGTGGGGCTGAAACAGAGGGCGAGAAATAGAGGGGCTGAAACAGAGGGCGAGAAACATAGGGGCTGAAACAGAGGGGCTGAAACAGAGGGTCTGAAACAGAGGGGCTGAATCAGAGGGGCTGATTCAGAGGGGCTGAAACAGAGGGGCTGAATCAGCGGGGCTGAAACAGAGGGCGAGAAACTGAGGGGCTGAAACAGAGGGCGAGAAACAGAGGGGCTGAAACAGAGGGCGAGAAACAGAGGGGCTGAATCAGAGAGGCTGATTCAGAGGGGCTGAAACAGAGGGGCTGAATCAGAGGGGTTGAAACAGAGGGTCTGAATCAGAGGGGCTGAAACAGAGGGCGAGAAACAGAGGGGCTGAAACAGAGGGGCTGAAACAGAGGGTCTGAAACAGAGGGGCTGAATCAGAGGGGCTGAATCAGAGGAGCTGAAACAGAGGGGCTGAATCAGAGGGGCTGAAACAGAGGTCGAGAAACAGAGGGGCTGAGACAGAGGGCGAGAAACAGAGGGGCTGAAACAGAGGGCGAGAAACAGAGGGGCTGAAACAGAGGGGCTGAAACAGAGTGGCTGAAACAGAGGGCGAGAAACAGAGAGGTTGAAACAGAGGGCGAGAAACAGAGGGGCTGAAACTGAGGGGCTGAAACAGAGGGTGAGAAACAGAGGGGCTGAAACAGAGGGCGAGAAACAGCGTGGCTGAAACAGACGGGCTGAAACAGAGGGCAAAAAACAGAGGGGCTGAAACAGAGGGCGAGAAACAGAGGGTGAGAAACAGAGGGCAAGAAACAGAGGGGCTGAAACAGAGGGCAAAAAACAGAGGGGCTGAAACAGAGGGCGAGAAACAGAGGGTGAGAAACAGAGGGCGAGAAACAGAGGGGATGAAACAGAGGGGCTGAAACAGAGGGGCTGAAATAGAGGGGCTGAAACAGAGGGGCTGAATCAGAGGGGCTGCAACAGAGGGGCTGAATCAGAGGGGCTGACACAGAGTGCGAGAAACAGAGGGGCTGAAACAGAGGGCGAGAAACAGAGGGTCTGAAGCAGAGGGCGAGAAACCGAGGGGCTGAAACAGAGGGGCTGAAACAGAGGGGCTGAATCAGAGGGGTTGAAACAGAGGGTCTGAATCAGAGGGGCTGAAACAGAGGGGCTGAATCAGAGGGGCTGAAACAGAGGTCGAGAAATAGAGGGGCTGAGACAGAGGGCGAGAAACAGAGGGGCTGAAACAGAGGGCGAGAAACAGAGGGGCTGAAACAGAGGGACTGAAACAGAGGGTCTGAAACAGAGGGGCTGAATCAGAGGGGCTGAATCAGAGGAGCTGAAACAGAGGGGCTGAATCAGAGGGGCTGAAACAGAGGTCGAGAAATAGAGGGGCTGAGACAGAGGGCGAGAAACAGAGGGGCTGAAACAGAGGGCGAGAAACAGAGGGGCTGAAACAGAGGGTGAGTAACAGAGGGCGAGAAACAGAGATGATGAAACAGAGGGGCTGAAACAGAGGGGCTGAAATAGAGGGGCTGAAACAGAGGGGCTGAATCAGAGGGGCTGCAACAGAGGGGCTGAATCAGAGGGGCTGACACAGAGTGCGAGAAACAGAGGGGCTGAAACAGAGGGCGAGATACAGAGGGGCTGAAACAGAGGGCGAGAAACAGAGGGGCTGAAACAGAGGGGCTGAAACAGAGGGGCTGAAACAGAGGGCGAGAAACAGAGAGGCTGAAACAGCGGGCGAGAAACAGAGGGGCTGAAACAGAGGGCAAGAATCAGAGGGGCTGAATCAGAGATGCGAGAAACAGAGGGGCTGAAACAGAGAGGCTGAAACAGAGGGGCTGAAACAGAGGGCGAGAAACAGAGGGGCTGAAACAGAGGGCGAAAAACAGAGGGGCTGAAACAGAGGGTGAGAAACAGAGGGGCTGAAACAGAGGGCGAGAAACAGAGTGGCTGAAACAGATGGGCTGAAGCAGAGGGGCTGAAAAAGAGGGCGAAAAACAGAGGGGCTGGAACTGAGGGCGAGAAACAGAGGGGCTGAATCAGAGGTCTAAATCAGAGGGGCTGAATCAGAGGAGCTGAAACAGAGGGCGAGAAACAGAGGGGCTGAAACAGAGGGCGAGAAACAGAGGGGCTGAAACAGAGGGCAAGAAACAGAGGGGCTGAAACAGATGGGCTGAAACAGAGGGCGAGAAACAGAGGGGCTGAATCAGAGGGGATAAATCAGAGGGGCTGAATCAGAGGGGTTGAAACAGAGGGCGAGAAATAGAGGGGCTGAAACAGAGGGCGAGAAACATAGGGGCTGAAACAGAGGGGCTGAAACAGAGGGTCTGAAACAGAGGGGCTGAATCAGAGGGGCTGATTCAGAGGGGCTGAAACAGAGGGGCTGAATCAGCGGGGCTGAAACAGAGGGCGAGAAACTGAGGGGCTGAAACAGAGGGCGAGAAACAGAGTGGCTGAAACAGAGGGCGAGAAACAGAGGGGCTGAATCAGAGAGGCTGATTCAGAGGGGCTGAAACAGAGGGGCTGAATCAGAGGGGTTGAAACAGAGGGTCTGAATCAGAGGGGCTGAAACAGAGGGCGAGAAACAGAGGGGCTGAAACAGAGGGGCTGAAACAGAGGGTCTGAAACAGAGGGGCTGAATCAGAGGGGCTGAATCAGAGGAGCTGAAACAGAGGGGCTGAATCAGAGGGGCTGAAACAGAGGTCGAGAAACAGAGGGGCTGAGACAGAGGGCGAGAAACAGAGGGGCTGAAACAGAGGGCGAGAAACAGAGGGGCTGAAACAGAGGGGCTGAAACAGAGTGGCTGAAACAGAGGGCGAGAAACAGAGAGGTTGAAACAGAGGGCGAGAAACAGAGGGGCTGAAACTGAGGGGCTGAAACAGAGGGTGAGAAACAGAGGGGCTGAAACAGAGGGCGAGAAACAGAGTGGCTGAAACAGACGGGCTGAAACAGAGGGCAAAAAACAGAGGGGCTGAAACAGAGGGCGAGAAACAGAGGGTGAGAAACAGAGGGCAAGAAACAGAGGGGCTGAAACAGAGGGCAAAAAACAGAGGGGCTGAAACAGAGGGCGAGAAACAGAGGGTGAGAAACAGAGGGCGAGAAACAGAGGGGATGAAACAGAGGGGCTGAAACAGAGGGGCTGAAATAGAGGGGCTGAAACAGAGGGGCTGAATCAGAGGGGCTGCAACAGAGGGGCTGAATCAGAGGGGCTGACACAGAGTGCGAGAAACAGAGGGGCTGAAACAGAGGGCGAGAAACAGAGGGGCTGAAGCAGAGGGCGAGAAACCGAGGGGCTGAAACAGAGGGGCTGAAACAGAGGGGCTGAAACAGCGGGCGAGAAACAGAGGGGCTGAAACAGAGGGGCTGAAACAGAGGGGATGAAACAGCGGGCGAGAAACAGAGGGGCTGAAACAGAGGGCAAGAAACAGAGGGGCTGAATCAGAGATGCGAGAAACAGAGGGGCTGAAACAGAGAGGCTGAAACAGAGGGGCTGAAACAGAGGGCGTGAAACAAAGGGGCTGAAACAGAGGGCGAGAAACAGAGGGGCTGAACCAGAGGGGCTGAAACAGAGGGGCTGAAACAGAGGGCGAGAAACAGAGGGGCTGAAACAGAGGGCGAGAAACAGAGGGGCTGAAACAGAGGGCGAGAAACAGAGGGGCCGAAACAGAGAGGCTGAAACAGAGGGGCTGAAACAGAGGGCGAGAAACAGAGGGGCTGTAACAGAGGGCGAGAAACAGAGGGGCTGAAACAGAGGGCGAGAAACAGAGGGGCTGAATCAGAGAGGCTGATTCAGAGGGGCTGAAACAGAGGGGCTGAATCAGAGGGGTTGAAACAGAGGGTCTGAATCAGAAGGGCTGAAACAGAGGGCGAGAAACAGAGGGGCTGAAACAGAGGGGCTGAAACAGAGGGTCTTAAACAGAGGGGCTGAATCAGAGGGGCTGAATCAGAGGAGCTGAAACAGAGGGGCTGAATCAGAGGGGCTGAAACAGAGGTCGAGAAACAGAGGGGCTGAGACAGAGGGCGAGAAACAGAGGGGCTGAAACAGAGGGCGAGAAACAGAGGGGCTGAAACAGAGGGGCTGAAACAGAGGGCGAGAAACAGAGGGGCTGAAACAGAGGGCGAGAAACAGAGGGGCTGAAACAGAGGGTGAGAAACAGAGGGGCTGAAACAGAGGGCGAGAAACAGAGTGGCTGAAACAGACGGGCTGAAACAGAGGGGCTGAAAAAGAGGGCGAAAAACAGAGGGGCTGAAACTGAGGGCGAGAAACAGAGGGGCTGAATCAGAGGTCTAAATCAGAGGGGCTGAATCAGAGGAGCTGAAACAGAGGGGGAGAAACAGAGGGTCTGAAACAGAGGGGCTGAAACAGAGGGGCTGAAACAGAGGGCGAGAAACAGAGGGGCTGAAATAGAGGGCGAGAAACAGAGGGGCTGAAACAGAGGGGCTGAAACAGAGGGGCTGAAACAGAGTGGCTGAAACAGACGGCGAGAAACAGAGGGGCTGAATCAGAGGGACTGAATCAGAGGGGCTGAAACAGAGGGGCTGAATCAGCGGGGCTGAAACAGAGGGCGAGAAACTGAGGGTCTGAAACAGAGGGCGAGAAACAGAGGGGCAGAAACAGCGGGCGAGAAACAGAGGGTCTGAAACAGAGGGGCTGAAACAGAGGGCGAGAAACAGATTGGCTGAAACAGAGGGCTAGAAACAGAGGGGCTTTAACAGAGGGGTTGAAACAGAGGGGCTGAAACAGAGGGGCTGAAACAGTGGGGCTGAAACAGAGGTTGAGAAAAAGAGGGGCTGAAACAGAGGGCGCGAAACAGTGGGGCTGAGACAGAGGGCGAGAAACAGAGGGGCTGAAACAGAGGGCGAGAAACAGAGGGGCTGAAACAGAGGGGCTGAAACAGAGTGGCTGAAACAGAGGGCGAGAAACAGAGAGGTTGAAACAGAGGGCGAGAAACAGAGGGGCTGAAACTGAGGGGCTGAAACAGAGGGTGAGAAACAGAGGGGCTGAAACAGAGGGCGAGAAACAGAGTGGCTGAAACAGACGGGCTGAAACAGAGGGCAAAAAACAGAGGGGCTGAAACAGAGGGCGAGAAACAGAGGGTGAGAAACAGAGGGCAAGAAACAGAGGGGCTGAAACAGAGGGCAAAAAACAGAGGGGCTGAAACAGAGGGCGAGAAACAGAGGGTGAGAAACAGAGGGCGAGAAACAGAGGGGCTGAAAAAGTGGGGCTGAAACAGAGGTTGAGAAAAAGAGGGGCTGAAACAGAGGGCGCGAAACAGTGGGGCTGAGACAGAGGGCGAGAAACAGAGGGGCTGAAACAGAGGGCGAGAAACAGAGGGGCTGAAACAGAGGGGCTGAAACAGAGGGACTGAAACAGAGGGTCTGAAACAGAGGGGCTGAATCAGAGGGGCTGAATCAGAGGAGCTGAAACAGAGGGGCTGAATCAGAGGGGCTGAAACAGAGGTCGAGAAATAGAGGGGCTGAGACAGAGGGCGAGAAACAGAGGGGCTGAAACAGAGGGCGAGAAACAGAGTGGCTGAAACAGAGGGTGAGTAACAGAGGGCGAGAAACAGAGATGATGAAACAGAGGGGCTGAAACAGAGGGGCTGAAATAGAGGGGCTGAAACAGAGGGGCTGAATCAGAGGGGCTGCAACAGAGGGGCTGAATCAGAGGGGCTGACACAGAGTGCGAGAAACAGAGGGGCTGAAACAGAGGGCGAGATACAGAGGGGCTGAAACAGAGGGCGAGAAACAGAGGGGCTGAAACAGAGGGGCTGAAACAGAGGGGCTGAAACAGAGGGCGAGAAACAGAGAGGCTGAAACAGCGGGCGAGAAACAGAGGGGCTGAAACAGAGGGCAAGAATCAGAGGGGCTGAATCAGAGATGCGAGAAACAGAGGGGCTGAAACAGAGAGGCTGAAACAGAGGGGCTGAAACAGAGGGCGAGAAACAGAGGGGCTGAAACAGAGGGCGAGAAACAGAAGGCCAGAAACAGAGGGGCTGAAACAGAGGGGCTGAAAGAGACGGGCTGAAACAGAGAGCCTGAAACAGAGGGCGAGAAACAGAGGGGCTGAAACAGAGGGCGAAAAACAGAGGGGCTGAAACAGAGGGTGAGAAACAGAGGGGCTGAAACAGAGGGCGAGAAACAGAGTGGCTGAAACAGATGGGCTGAAGCAGAGGGGCTGAAAAAGAGGGCGAAAAACAGAGGGGCTGGAACTGAGGGCGAGAAACAGAGGGGCTGAATCAGAGGTCTAAATCAGAGGGGCTGAATCAGAGGAGCTGAAACAGAGGGCGAGAAACAGAGGGGCTGAAACAGAGGGCGAGAAACAGAGGGGCTGAAACAGAGGGCAAGAAACAGAGGGGCTGAAACAGATGGGCTGAAACAGAGGGCGAGAAACAGAGGGGCTGAATCAGAGGGGATAAAACAGAGGGGCTGAATCAGAGGGGTTGAAACAGAGGGTCTGAATCAGTGGGGCTGAAACAGAGGGCGAGAAATAGAGGGGCTGAAACAGAGGGCGAGAAACATAGGGGCTGAAACAGAGGGGCTGAAACAGAGGGTCTGAAACAGAGGGGCTGAATCAGAGGGGCTGATTCAGAGGGGCTGAAACAGAGGGGCTGAATCAGCGGGGCTGAAACAGAGGGCGAGAAACTGAGGGGCTGAAACAGAGGGCGAGAAACAGAGTGGCTGAAACAGAGGGCGAGAAACAGAGGGGCTGAATCAGAGAGGCTGATTCAGAGGGGCTGAAACAGAGGGGCTGAATCAGAGGGGTTGAAACAGAGGGTCTGAATCAGAGGGGCTGAAACAGAGGGCGAGAAACAGAGGGGCTGAAACAGAGGGGCTGAAACAGAGGGTCTGAAACAGAGGGGCTGAATCAGAGGGGCTGAATCAGAGGAGCTGAAACAGAGGGGCTGAATCAGAGGGGCTGAAACAGAGGTCGAGAAACAGAGGGGCTGAGACAGAGGGCGAGAAACAGAGGGGCTGAAACAGAGGGCGAGAAACAGAGGGGCTGAAACAGAGGGGCTGAAACAGAGTGGCTGAAACAGAGGGCGAGAAACAGAGAGGTTGAAACAGAGGGCGAGAAACAGAGGGGCTGAAACTGAGGGGCTGAAACAGAGGGTGAGAAACAGAGGGGCTGAAACAGAGGGCGAGAAACAGAGTGGCTGAAACAGACGGGCTGAAACAGAGGGCAAAAAACAGAGGGGCTGAAACAGAGGGCGAGAAACAGAGGGTGAGAAACAGAGGGCAAGAAACAGAGGGGCTGAAACAGAGGGCAAAAAACAGAGGGGCTGAAACAGAGGGCGAGAAACAGAGGGTGAGAAACAGAGGGCGAGAAACAGAGGGGATGAAACAGAGGGGCTGAAACAGAGGGGCTGAAATAGAGGGGCTGAAACAGAGGGGCTGAATCAGAGGGGCTGCAACAGAGGGGCTGAATCAGAGGGGCTGACACAGAGTGCGAGAAACAGAGGGGCTGAAACAGAGGGCGAGAAACAGAGGGGCTGAAGCAGAGGGCGAGAAACCGAGGGGCTGAAACAGAGGGGCTGAAACAGAGGGGCTGAAACAGCGGGCGAGAAACAGAGGGGCTGAAACAGAGGGGCTGAAACAGAGGGGATGAAACAGCGGGCGAGAAACAGAGGGGCTGAAACAGAGGGCAAGAAACAGAGGGGCTGAATCAGAGATGCGAGAAACAGAGGGGCTGAAACAGAGAGGCTGAAACAGAGGGGCTGAAACAGAGGGCGTGAAACAGAGGGGCTGAAACAGAGGGCGAGAAACAGAGGGGCTGAACCAGAGGGGCTGAAACAGAGGGGCTGAAACAGAGGGCGAGAAACAGAGGGGCTGAAACAGAGGGCGAGAAACAGAGGGGCTGAAACAGAGGGCGAGAAACAGAGGGGCCGAAACAGAGAGGCTGAAACAGAGGGGCTGAAACAGAGGGCGAGAAACAGAGGGGCTGTAACAGAGGGCGAGAAACAGAGGGGCTGAAACAGAGGGCGAGAAACAGAGGGGCTGAATCAGAGAGGCTGATTCAGAGGGGCTGAAACAGAGGGGCTGAATCAGAGGGGTTGAAACAGAGGGTCTGAATCAGAAGGGCTAAAACAGAGGGCGAGAAACAGAGGGGCTGAAACAGAGGGGCTGAAACAGAGGGTCTTAAACAGAGGGGCTGAATCAGAGGGGCTGAATCAGAGGAGCTGAAACAGAGGGGCTGAATCAGAGGGGCTGAAACAGAGGTCGAGAAACAGAGGGGCTGAGACAGAGGGCGAGAAACAGAGGGGCTGAATCAGAGAGGCTGATTCAGAGGGGCTGAAACAGAGGGGCTGAATCAGAGGGGTTGAAACAGAGGGTCTGAATCAGAGGGGCTGAAACAGAGGGCGAGAAACAGAGGGGCTGAACCAGAGGGGCTGAAAAAGAGGGGCTGAAACAGAGGGGCTGAATCAGCGGGGCTGAAACAGAGGGCAAGAAACTGAGGGGCTGAAACAGAGGGCGAGAAACAGAGGGGCTGAAACAGAGGGCGAGAAACAGAGGGGCTGAATCAGAGAGGCTGATTCAGAGGGGCTGAAACAGAGGGGCTGAATCAGAGGGGTTGAAACAGAGGGTCTGAATCAGAGGGGCTGAAACAGAGGGCGAGAAACAGAGGGGCTGAAACAGAGGGGCTGAAACAGAGGGTCTGAAACAGAGGGGCTGAATCAGAGGGGCTGAATCAGAGGAGCTGAAACAGAGGGGCTGAATCAGAGGGGCTGAAACAGAGGTCGAGAAACAGAGGGGCTGAGACAGAGGGCGAGAAACAGAGGGGCTGAAACAGAGGGCGAGAAACAGAGGGGCTGAAACAGAGGGGCTGAAACAGAGTGGCTGAAACAGAGGGCGAGAAACAGAGAGGTTGAAACAGAGGGCGAGAAACAGAGGGGCTGAAACTGAGGGGCTGAAACAGAGGGTGAGAAACAGAGGGGCTGAAACAGAGGGCGAGAAACAGAGTGGCTGAAACAGACGGGCTGAAACAGAGGGCAAAAAACAGAGGGGCTGAAACAGAGGGCGAGAAACAGAGGGTGAGAAACAGAGGGCAAGAAACAGAGGGGCTGAAACAGAGGGCAAAAAACAGAGGGGCTGAAACAGAGGGCGAGAAACAGAGGGTGAGAAACAGAGGGCGAGAAACAGAGGGGATGAAACAGAGGGGCTGAAACAGAGGGGCTGAAATAGAGGGGCTGAAACAGAGGGGCTGAATCAGAGGGGCTGCAACAGAGGGGCTGAATCAGAGGGGCTGACACAGAGTGCGAGAAACAGAGGGGCTGAAACAGAGGGCGAGAAACAGAGGGGCTGAAGCAGAGGGCGAGAAACCGAGGGGCTGAAACAGAGGGGCTGAAACAGAGGGGCTGAAACAGCGGGCGAGAAACAGAGGGGCTGAAACAGAGGGGCTGAAACAGAGGGGATGAAACAGCGGGCGAGAAACAGAGGGGCTGAAACAGAGGGCAAGAAACAGAGGGGCTGAATCAGAGATGCGAGAAACAGAGGGGCTGAAACAGAGAGGCTGAAACAGAGGGGCTGAAACAGAGGGCGTGAAACAGAGGGGCTGAAACAGAGGGCGAGAAACAGAGGGGCTGAACCAGAGGGGCTGAAACAGAGGGGCTGAAACAGAGGGCGAGAAACAGAGGGGCTGAAACAGAGGGCGAGAAACAGAGGGGCTGAAACAGAGGGCGAGAAACAGAGGGGCCGAAACAGAGAGGCTGAAACAGAGGGGCTGAAACAGAGGGCGAGAAACAGAGGGGCTGTAACAGAGGGCGAGAAACAGAGGGGCTGAAACAGAGGGCGAGAAACAGAGGGGCTGAATCAGAGAGGCTGATTCAGAGGGGCTGAAACAGAGGGGCTGAATCAGAGGGGTTGAAACAGAGGGTCTGAATCAGAAGGGCTGAAACAGAGGGCGAGAAACAGAGGGGCTGAAACAGAGGGGCTGAAACAGAGGGTCTTAAACAGAGGGGCTGAATCAGAGGGGCTGAATCAGAGGAGCTGAAACAGAGGGGCTGAATCAGAGGGGCTGAAACAGAGGTCGAGAAACAGAGGGGCTGAGACAGAGGGCGAGAAACAGAGGGGCTGAAACAGAGGGCGAGAAACAGAGGGGCTGAAACAGAGGGGCTGAAACAGAGGGCGAGAAACAGAGGGGCTGAAACAGAGGGCGAGAAACAGAGGGGCTGAAACAGAGGGTGAGAAACAGAGGGGCTGAAACAGAGGGCGAGAAACAGAGTGGCTGAAACAGACGGGCTGAAACAGAGGGGCTGAAAAAGAGGGCGAAAAACAGAGGGGCTGAAACTGAGGGCGAGAAACAGAGGGGCTGAATCAGAGGTCTAAATCAGAGGGGCTGAATCAGAGGAGCTGAAACAGAGGGGGAGAAACAGAGGGGCTGAAACAGAGGGCGAGAAACAGAGGGGCTGAAACAGAGGGCGAGAAACAGATGGGCTGAAATAGAGGGCGAGAAACAGAGGGGCTGAAACAGAGGGGCTGAAACAGAGGGGCTGAAACAGAGTGGCTGAAACAGACGGCGAGAAACAGAGGGGCTGAATCAGAGGGACTGAATCAGAGGGGCTGAAACAGAGGGGCTGAATCAGCGGGGCTGAAACAGAGGGCGAGAAACTGAGGGTCTGAAACAGAGGGCGAGAAACAGAGGGGCAGAAACAGCGGGCGAGAAACAGAGGGTCTGAAACAGAGGGGCTGAAACAGAGGGCGAGAAACAGATTGGCTGAAACAGAGGGCTAGAAACAGAGGGGCTTTAACAGAGGGGTTGAAACAGAGGGGCTGAAACAGAGGGGCTGAAACAGTGGGGCTGAAACAGAGGTTGAGAAAAAGAGGGGCTGAAACAGAGGGCGCGAAACAGTGGGGCTGAGACAGAGGGCGAGAAACAGAGGGGCTGAAACAGAGGGCGAGAAACAGAGGGGCTGAAACAGAGGGGCTGAAACAGAGTGGCTGAAACAGAGGGCGAGAAACAGAGAGGTTGAAACAGAGGGCGAGAAACAGAGGGGCTGAAACTGAGGGGCTGAAACAGAGGGTGAGAAACAGAGGGGCTGAAACAGAGGGCGAGAAACAGAGTGGCTGAAACAGACGGGCTGAAACAGAGGGCAAAAAACAGAGGGGCTGAAACAGAGGGCGAGAAACAGAGGGTGAGAAACAGAGGGCAAGAAACAGAGGGGCTGAAACAGAGGGCAAAAAACAGAGGGGCTGAAACAGAGGGCGAAAAACAGAGGGTGAGAAACAGAGGGCGAGAAACAGAGGGGCTGAAAAAGTGGGGCTGAAACAGAGGTTGAGAAAAAGAGGGGCTGAAACAGAGGGCGCGAAACAGTGGGGCTGAGACAGAGGGCGAGAAACAGAGGGGCTGAAACAGAGGGCGAGAAACAGAGGGGCTGAAACAGAGGGGCTGAAACAGAGGGACTGAAACAGAGGGTCTGAAACAGAGGGGCTGAATCAGAGGGGCTGAATCAGAGGAGCTGAAACAGAGGGGCTGAATCAGAGGGGCTGAAACAGAGGTCGAGAAATAGAGGGGCTGAGACAGAGGGCGAGAAACAGAGGGGCTGAAACAGAGGGCGAGAAACAGAGGGGCTGAAACAGAGGGTGAGTAACAGAGGGCGAGAAACAGAGATGATGAAACAGAGGGGCTGAAACAGAGGGGCTGAAATAGAGGGGCTGAAACAGAGGGGCTGAATCAGAGGGGCTGCAACAGAGGGGCTGAATCAGAGGGGCTGACACAGAGTGCGAGAAACAGAGGGGCTGAAACAGAGGGCGAGATACAGAGGGGCTGAAACAGAGGGCGAGAAACAGAGGGGCTGAAACAGAGGGGCTGAAACAGAGGGGCTGAAACAGAGGGCGAGAAACAGAGAGGCTGAAACAGCGGGCGAGAAACAGAGGGGCTGAAACAGAGGGCAAGAATCAGAGGGGCTGAATCAGAGATGCGAGAAACAGAGGGGCTGAAACAGAGAGGCTGAAACAGAGGGGCTGAAACAGAGGGCGAGAAACAGAGGGGCTGAAACAGAGGGCGAGAAACAGAAGGCCAGAAACAGAGGGGCTGAAACAGAGGGGCTGAAAGAGACGGGCTGAAACAGAGAGCCTGAAACAGAGGGCGAGAAACAGAGGGGCTGAAACAGAGGGCGAAAAACAGAGGGGCTGAAACAGAGGGTGAGAAACAGAGGGGCTGAAACAGAGGTCTAAATCAGAGGGGCTGAATCAGAGGAGCTGAAACAGAGGGCGAGAAACAGAGGGGCTGAAACAGAGGGCGAGAAACAGAGGGGCTGAAACAGAGGGCAAGAAACAGAGGGGCTGAAACAGATGGGCTGAAACAGAGGGCGAGAAACAGAGGGGCTGAATCAGAGGGGATAAATCAGAGGGGCTGAATCAGAGGGGTTGAAACAGAGGGTCTGAATCAGTGGGGCTGAAACAGAGGGCGAGAAATAGAGGGGCTGAAACAGAGGGCGAGAAACATAGGGGCTGAAACAGAGGGGCTGAAACAGAGGGTCTGAAACAGAGGGGCTGAATCAGAGGGGCTGATTCAGAGGGGCTGAAACAGAGGGGCTGAATCAGCGGGGCTGAAACAGAGGGCGAGAAACTGAGGGGCTGAAACAGAGGGCGAGAAACAGAGTGGCTGAAACAGAGGGCGAGAAACAGAGGGGCTGAATCAGAGAGGCTGATTCAGAGGGGCTGAAACAGAGGGGCTGAATCAGAGGGGTTGAAACAGAGGGTCTGAATCAGAGGGGCTGAAACAGAGGGCGAGAAACAGAGGGGCTGAAACAGAGGGGCTGAAACAGAGGGTCTGAAACAGAGGGGCTGAATCAGAGGGGCTGAATCAGAGGAGCTGAAACAGAGGGGCTGAATCAGAGGGGCTGAAACAGAGGTCGAGAAACAGAGGGGCTGAGACAGAGGGCGAGAAACAGAGGGGCTGAAACAGAGGGCGAGAAACAGAGGGGCTGAAACAGAGGGGCTGAAACAGAGTGGCTGAAACAGAGGGCGAGAAACAGAGAGGTTGAAACAGAGGGCGAGAAACAGAGGGGCTGAAACTGAGGGGCTGAAACAGAGGGTGAGAAACAGAGGGGCTGAAACAGAGGGCGAGAAACAGAGTGGCTGAAACAGACGGGCTGAAACAGAGGGCAAAAAACAGAGGGGCTGAAACAGAGGGCGAGAAACAGAGGGTGAGAAACAGAGGGCAAGAAACAGAGGGGCTGAAACAGAGGGCAAAAAACAGAGGGGCTGAAACAGAGGGCGAGAAACAGAGGGTGAGAAACAGAGGGCGAGAAACAGAGGGGATGAAACAGAGGGGCTGAAACAGAGGGGCTGAAATAGAGGGGCTGAAACAGAGGGGCTGAATCAGAGGGGCTGCAACAGAGGGGCTGAATCAGAGGGGCTGACACAGAGTGCGAGAAACAGAGGGGCTGAAACAGAGGGCGAGAAATAGAGGGGCTGAAGCAGAGGGCGAGAAACCGAGGGGCTGAAACAGAGGGGCTGAAACAGAGGGGCTGAAACAGCGGGCGAGAAACAGAGGGGCTGAAACAGAGGGGCTGAAACAGAGGGGATGAAACAGCGGGCGAGAAACAGAGGGGCTGAAACAGAGGGCAAGAAACAGAGGGGCTGAATCAGAGATGCGAGAAACAGAGGGGCTGAAACAGAGAGGCTGAAACAGAGGGGCTGAAACAGAGGGCGTGAAACAGAGGGGCTGAAACAGAGGGCGAGAAACAGAGGGGCTGAACCAGAGGGGCTGAAACAGAGGGGCTGAAACAGAGGGCGAGAAACAGAGGGGCTGAAACAGAGGGCGAGAAACAGAGGGGCTGAAACAGAGGGCGAGAAACAGAGGGGCCGAAACAGAGAGGCTGAAACAGAGGGGCTGAAACAGAGGGCGAGAAACAGAGGGGCTGTAACAGAGGGCGAGAAACAGAGGGGCTGAAACAGAGGGCGAGAAACAGAGGGGCTGAATCAGAGAGGCTGATTCAGAGGGGCTGAAACAGAGGGGCTGAATCAGAGGGGTTGAAACAGAGGGTCTGAATCAGAAGGGCTAAAACAGAGGGCGAGAAACAGAGGGGCTGAAACAGAGGGGCTGAAACAGAGGGTCTTAAACAGAGGGGCTGAATCAGAGGGGCTGAATCAGAGGAGCTGAAACAGAGGGGCTGAATCAGAGGGGCTGAAACAGAGGTCGAGAAACAGAGGGGCTGAGACAGAGGGCGAGAAACAGAGGGGCTGAAACAGAGGGCGAGAAACAGAGGGGCTGAAACAGAGGGGCTGAAACAGAGGGCGAGAAACAGAGGGGCTGAAACAGAGGGCGAGAAACAGAGGGGCTGAAACAGAGGGTGAGAAACAGAGGGGCTGAAACAGAGGGCGAGAAACAGAGTGGCTGAAACAGACGGGCTGAAACAGAGGGGCTGAAAAAGAGGGCGAAAAACAGAGGGGCTGAAACTGAGGGCGAGAAACAGAGGGGCTGAATCAGAGGTCTAAATCAGAGGGGCTGAATCAGAGGAGCTGAAACAGAGGGGGAGAAACAGAGGGGCTGAAACAGAGGGCGAGAAACAGAGGGGCTGAAACAGAGGGCGAGAAACAGAGGGGCTGAAATAGAGGGCGAGAAACAGAGGGGCTGAAACAGAGGGGCTGAAACAGAGGGGCTGAAACAGAGTGGCTGAAACAGACGGCGAGAAACAGAGGGGCTGAATCAGAGGGACTGAATCAGAGGGGCTGAAACAGAGGGGCTGAATCAGCGGGGCTGAAACAGAGGGCGAGAAACTGAGGGTCTGAAACAGAGGGCGAGAAACAGAGGGGCAGAAACAGCGGGCGAGAAACAGAGGGTCTGAAACAGAGGAGCTGAAACAGAGGGCGAGAAACAGATTGGCTGAAACAGAGGGCTAGAAACAGAGGGGCTTTAACAGAGGGGTTGAAACAGAGGGGCTGAAACAGAGGGGCTGAAACAGTGGGGCTGAAACAGAGGTTGAGAAAAAGAGGGGCTGAAACAGAGGGCGCGAAACAGTGGGGCTGAGACAGAGGGCGAGAAACAGAGGGGCTGAAACAGAGGGCGAGAAACCGAGGGGCTGAAACAGAGGGGCTGAAACAGAGTGGCTGAAACAGAGGGCGAGAAACAGAGAGGTTGAAACAGAGGGCGAGAAACAGAGGGGCTGAAACTGAGGGGCTGAAACAGAGGGTGAGAAACAGAGGGGCTGAAACAGAGGGCGAGAAACAGAGTGGCTGAAACAGACGGGCTGAAACAGAGGGCAAAAAACAGAGGGGCTGAAACAGAGGGCGAGAAACAGAGGGTGAGAAACAGAGGGCAAGAAACAGAGGGGCTGAAACAGAGGGCAAAAAACAGAGGGGCTGAAACAGAGGGCGAGAAACAGAGGGTGAGAAACAGAGGGCGAGAAACAGAGGGGATGAAACAGAGGGGCTGAAACAGAGGGGCTGAAATAGAGGGGCTGAAACAGAGGGGCTGAATCAGAGGGGCTGCAACAGAGGGGCTGAATCAGAGGGGCTGACACAGAGTGCGAGAAACAGAGGGGCTGAAACAGAGGGCGAGAAACAGAGGGGCTGAAGCAGAGGGCGAGAAACCGAGGGGCTGAAACAGAGGGGCTGAAACAGAGGGGCTGAATCAGAGGGGTTGAAACAGAGGGGCTGAAACAGAGGGGCTGAAACAGAGGGGCTGAAACAGCGGGCGAGAAACAGAGGGGCTGAAACAGAGGGCAAGAAACAGAGGGGCTGAATCAGAGATGCGAGAAACAGAGGGGCTGAAACAGAGAGGCTGAAACAGAGGGGCTGAAACAGAGGGCGTGAAACAGAGGGGCTGAAACAGAGGGCGAGAAACAGAGGGGCTGAACCAGAGGGGCTGAAACAGAGGGGCTGAAACAGAGGGCGAGAAACAGAGGGGCTGAAACAGAGGGCGAGAAACAGAGGGGCTGAAACAGAGGGCGAGAAACAGAGGGGCCGAAACAGAGAGGCTGAAACAGAGGAGCTGAAACAGAGGGCGAGAAACAGAGGGGCTGTAACAGAGGGCGAGAAACAGAGGGGCTGAAACAGAGGGGCTGAAACAGAGGGGCTGAAACAGAGGGCGAGAAACAGAGGGGCTGAAACAGAGGGCGAGAAACAGAGGGGCTGAAACAGAGGGGCTGAAACAGTAGGGCTGAATCAGAGAGCCTGAAAAAGAGGGGCTGAAACAGTGGGGCTGAAATAGAGGGGCTGAAACAGAGGGGCTGAATCAGAGGGGCTGAAACAGAGGGGCTGAATCAGAGGGGCTGAATCAGCGGGGCTGAAACAGAGGGTGAGAAACAGAGGGTCTGAATCAGAGGGGCTAAATCAGAGGGGCTGAATCAGAGGGGTTGAAACAGAGGGTCTGAATCAGAGGGGCTGAAACAGAGGTCGAGAAACAGAGGGGCTGAAACAGAGGGGCTGAAACAGAGGGTCTGAAACAGAGGGGCTGAATCAGAGGGGCTGATTCAGAGGGGCTGAAACAGAGGGGCTGAATCAGCGGGGCTGAAACAGAGGGCGAGAAACTGAGGGTCTGAAACAGAGGGCGAGAAACAGAGGGGCAGAAACAGCGGGCGAGAAACAGAGGGTCTGAAACAGAGGGGCTGAAACAGAGGGCGAGAAACAGATTGGCTGAAACAGAGGGCTAGAAACAGAGGGGCTGTAACAGAGGGGTTGAAACAGAGGGGCTGAAACAGAGGGGCTGAAACAGTGGGGCTGAAACAGAGGTTGAGAAAAAGAGGGGCTGAAACAGAGGGCGCGAAACAGAGGGGCTGAAACAGAGGGCGAGAAACAGAGGGGCTGAATCAGAGGGGCTGAAACAGAGGGTGAGAAACAGAGGGGCTGAAACAGAGGGCTGAAACAGAGGGGCTGAATCAGAGATGCGAGAAACAGAGGGGCTGAAACAGAGAGGCTGAAACAGAGGGGCTGAAACAGAGGGCGTGAAACAGAGGGGCTGAAACAGAGGGCGAGAAACAGAGGGGCTGAACCAGAGGGGCTGAAACAGAGGGGCTGAAACAGTGGGCGAGAAACAGAGGGGCTGAAACAGAGGGCGAGAAACAGAGGGGCTGAAACAGAGGGCGAGAAACAGAGGGGCCGAAACAGAGAGGCTGAAACAGAGGGGCTGAAACAGAGGGCGAGAAACAGAGGGGCTGTAACAGAGGGCGAGAAACAGAGGGGCTGAAACAGAGGGGCTGAAACAGAGGGGCTGAAACAGAGGGCGAGAAACAGAGGGGCTGAAACAGAGGGCGAGAAACAGAGGGGCTGAAATAGAGGGCGAGAAACAGAGGGGCTGAAACAGAGGGGCTGAAACAGTAGGGCTGAATCAGAGAGCCTGAAAAAGAGGGGCTGAAACAGTGGGGCTGAAATAGAGGGGCTGAAACAGAGGGGCTGAAACAGAGGGGCTGAAACAGAGGGCGAGAAACAGAGGGGCTGAAACAGAGGGCGAGAAACAGAGGGGCTGAAACAGAGGGCGAGAAACAGAGGGGCTGAAACAGAGGGGCTGAAACAGAGTGGCTGAAACAGAGGGCGAGAAACAGAGAGGTTGAAACAGAGGGCGAGAAACAGAGGGGCTGAAACTGAGGGGCTGAAACAGAGGGTGAGAAACAGAGGGGCTGAAACAGAGGGCGAGAAACAGAGTGGCTGAAACAGACGGGCTGAAACAGAGGGCAAAAAACAGAGGGGCTGAAACAGAGGGCGAGAAACAGAGGGTGAGAAACAGAGGGCAAGAAACAGAGGGGCTGAAACAGAGGGCAAAAAACAGAGGGGCTGAAACAGAGGGCGAGAAACAGAGGGTGAGAAACAGAGGGCGAGAAACAGAGAGGATGAAACAGAGGGGCGGAAACAGAGGGGCTGAAATAGAGGGGCTGAAACAGAGGGGCTGAATCAGAGGGGCTGCAACAGAGGGGCTGAATCAGAGGGGCTGACACAGAGTGCGAGAAACAGAGGGGCTGAAACAGAGCGCGAGAAACGGAGGGGCTGAAGCAGAGGGCGAGAAACCGAGGGGCTGAAACAGAGGGGCTGAAACAGAGGGGCTGAAACAGCGGGCGAGAAACAGAGGGGCTGAAACAGAGGGGCTGAAACAGAGGGGCTGAAACAGAGGGCAAGAAACAGAGGGGCTGAATCAGAGATGCGAGAAACAGAGGGGCTGAATCAGAGATGCGAGAAACAGAGGGGCTGAAACAGAGAGGCTGAAACAGAGGGGCTGAAACAGAGGGCGTGAAACAGAGGGGCTGAAACAGAGGGCGAGAAACAGAGGGGCTGAACCAGAGGGGCTGAAACAGAGGGGCTGAAACAGAGGACGAGAAACAGAGGGGCTGAAACAGAGGGCGAGAAACAGAGGGGCTGAAACAGAGGGCGAGAAACAGAGGGGCCGAAACAGAGAGGCTGAAACAGAGGAGCTGAAACAAAGGGCGAGAAACAGAGGGGCTGTAACAGAGGGCGAGAAACAGAGGGGCTGAAACAGAGGGGCTGAAACAGAGGGGCTGAAACAGAGGGCGAGAAACAGAGGGGCTGAAACAGAGGGCGAGAAACAGAGGGGCTGAAACAGAGGGCGAGAAACAGAGGGGCTGAAACAGAGGGGCTGAAACAGTAGGGCTGAATCAGAGAGCCTGAAAAAGAGGGGCTGAAACAGTGGGGCTGAAATAGAGGGGCTGAAACAGAGGGGCTGAATCAGAGGGGCTGAAACAGAGGGTCTGAATCAGAGGGGCTGAATCAGCGGGGCTGAAACAGAGGGTGAGAAACAGAGGGTCTGAATCAGAGGGGCTAAATCAGAGGGGCTGAATCAGAGGGGTTGAAACAGAGGGTCTGAATCAGAGGGGCTGAAACAGAGGTCGAGAAACAGAGGGGCTGAAACAGAGGGGCTGAAACAGAGGGTCTGAAACAGAGGGGCTGAATCAGAGGGGCTGATTCAGAGGGGCTGAAACAGAGGGGCTGAATCAGCGGGGCTGAAACAGAGGGCGAGAAACTGAGGGTCTGAAACAGAGGGCGAGAAACAGAGGGGCAGAAACAGCGGGCGAGAAACAGAGGGTCTGAAACAGAGGGGCTGAAACAGAGGGCGAGAAACAGAGGGGCTGAAACTGAGGGCTAGAAACAGAGGGGCTGTAACAGAGGGGTTGAAACAGAGGGGCTGAAACAGAGGGGCTGAAACAGTGGGGCTGAAACAGAGGTTGAGAAAAAGAGGGGCTGAAACAGAGGGCGCGAAACAGAGGGGCTGAAACAGAGGGCGAGAAACAGAGGGGCTGAATCAGAGGGGCTGAAACAGAGGGTGAGAAACAGAGGGGCTGAAACAGAGGGCTGAAACAGAGGGGCTGAATCAGAGATGCGAGAAACAGAGGGGCTGAAACAGAGAGGCTGAAACAGAGGGGCTGAAACAGAGGGCGTGAAACAGAGGGGCTGAAACAGAGGGCGAGAAACAGAGGGGCTGAACCAGAGGGGCTGAAACAGAGGGGCTGAAACAGAGGGCGAGAAACAGAGGGGCTGAAACAGAGGGCGAGAAACAGAGGGGCTGAAACAGAGGGCGAGAAACAGAGGGGCCGAAACAGAGAGGCTGAAACAGAGGGGCTGAAACAGAGGGCGAGAAACAGAGGGGCTGTAACAGAGGGCGAGAAACAGAGGGGCTGAAACAGAGGGGCTGAAACAGAGGGGCTGAAACAGAGGGCGAGAAACAGAGGGGCTGAAACAGAGGGCGAGAAACAGAGGGGCTGAAACAGAGGGCGAGAAACAGAGGGGCTGAAACAGAGGGGCTGAAACAGTAGGGCTGAATCAGAGAGCCTGAAAAAGAGGGGCTGAAACAGTGGGGCTGAAATAGAGGGGCTGAAACAGAGGGGCTGAATCAGAGGGGCTGAAACAGAGGGGCTGAATCAGAGGGGCTGAATCAGCGGGGCTGAAACAGAGGGTGAGAAACAGAGGGTCTGAATCAGAGGGGCTAAATCAGAGGGGCTGAATCAGAGGGGTTGAAACAGAGGGTCTGAATCAGAGGGGCTGAAACAGAGGTCGAGAAACAGAGGGGCTGAAACAGAGGGGCTGAAACAGAGGGTCTGAAACAGAGGGGCTGAATCAGAGGGGCTGATTCAGAGGGGCTGAAACAGAGGGGCTGAATCAGCGGGGCTGAAACAGAGGGCGAGAAACTGAGGGTCTGAAACAGAGGGCGAGAAACAGAGGGGCAGAAACAGCGGGCGAGAAACAGAGGGTCTGAAACAGAGGGGCTGAAACAGAGGGCGAGAAACAGATTGGCTGAAACAGAGGGCTAGAAACAGAGGGGCTGTAACAGAGGGGTTGAAACAGAGGGGCTGAAACAGAGGGGCTGAAACAGTGGGGCTGAAACAGAGGTTGAGAAAAAGAGGGGCTGAAACAGAGGGCGCGAAACAGAGGGGCTGAAACAGAGGGCGAGAAACAGAGGGGCTGAATCAGAGGGGCTGAAACAGAGGGTGAGAAACAGAGGGGCTGAAACAGAGGGCTTAAACAGAGGGGCTGAAAAAGAGGGCGAGAAACAGAGGGGCTGAAACAGAGGGCGAGAAACAGAGAGGGTGAAACAGAGGGGCTGAAACAGAGGGGCTGAAACAGAGGGGCTGAAACAGAGTGGCTGAAACAGAGGGGCTGAAACAGAGGTGCTGAAACAGAGGGGCTGAAACAGAGTGCGAGAAACAGAGGGGCTGAAACAGAGGGCGAGAAACAGAGGGGCTGAAACAGAGGGGCTGAAACAGAGGGGCTGAAACAGAGGGCGAGAAACAGAGGGGCTGAAACAGAGGGCGAGAAACAGAGGGGCTGAAACAGAGGGGCTGAAACAGAGGGGCTGAAACAGAGGGGCTGAAACAGAGGGCGAGAATCAGAGGGGCTGAATCAGAGGGGCTGAAACAGAGGAACTGAAACAGAGGGCGAGAAACAAAGGGGCTGAAACAGCGGGCGAGAAACAGAGGGCCAGAAACAGAGGGGCTGAAACAGAGGGGCTGAAAGAGACGGGCTGAAACAGAGAGCCTGAAACAGAGGGTGAGAAACAGAGGGGCTGAAACAGAGGGCGAGAAACAGAGTGGCTGAAACAGACGGGCTGAAACAGAGGGGCTGAAAAAGAGGGCGAAAAACAGAGGGGCTGAAACTGATGGCGAGAAACAGAGGGGCTGAATCAGAGGGGTTGAAACAGAGGGTCTGAATCAGTGGGGCTGAAACAGAGGGCGAGAAATAGAGGGGCTGAAACAGAGGGCGAGAAACATAGGGGCTGAAACAGAGGGGCTGAAACAGAGGGTCTGAAACAGAGGGGCTGAATCAGAGGGGCTGATTCAGAGGGGCTGAAACAGAGTGGCTGAATCAGCGGGGCTGAAACAGAGGGCAAGAAACTGAGGGGCTGAAACAGAGGGCGAGAAACAGAGGGGCTGAAACAGAGGGCGAGAAACAGAGGGGCTGAATCAGAGAGGCTGATTCAGAGGGGCTGAAACAGAGGGGCTGAATCAGAGGGGTTGAAACAGAGGGTCTGAATCAGAAGGGCTGAAACAGAGGGCGAGAAACAGAGGGGCTGAAACAGAGGGGCTGAAACAGAGGGTCTTAAACAGAGGGGCTGAATCAGAGGGGCTGAATCAGAGGAGCTGAAACAGAGGGGCTGAATCAGAGGGGCTGAAACAGAGGTCGAGAAACAGAGGGGCTGAGACAGAGGGCGAGAAACAGAGGGGCTGAAACAGAGGGCGAGAAACAGAGGGGCTGAAACAGAGGGGCTGAAACAGAGGGCGAGAAACAGAGGGGCTGAAACAGAGGGCGAGAAACAGAGGGGCTGAAACAGAGGGTGAGAAACAGAGGGGCTGAAACAGAGGGCGAGAAACAGAGTGGCTGAAACAGACGGGCTGAAACAGAGGGGCTGAAAAAGAGGGCAAAAAACAGAGGGGCTAAAACTGAGGGCGAGAAACAGAGGGGCTGAATCAGAGGTCTAAATCAGAGGGGCTGAATCAGAGGAGCTGAAACAGAGGGGGAGAAACAGAGGGGCTGAAACAGAGGGCGAGAAACAGAGGGGCTGAAACAGAGGGCGAGAAACAGAGGGGCTGAAATAGAGGGCGAGAAACAGAGGGGCTGAAACAGAGGTCGAGAAACAGAGGGGCTGAAACAGAGTGGCTGAAACAGACGGCGAGAAACAGAGGGGCTGAATCAGAGGGACTGAATCAGAGGGGCTGAAACAGAGGGGCTGAATCAGCGGGGCTGAAACAGAGGGCGAGAAACTGAGGGTCTGAAACAGAGGGCGAGAAACAGAGGGGCAGAAACAGCGGGCGAGAAACAGAGGGTCTGAAACAGAGGGGCTGAAACAGAGGGCGAGAAACAGATTGGCTGAAACAGAGGGCTAGAAACAGAGGGGCTGTAACAGAGGGGTTGAAACAGAGGGGCTGAAACAGAGGGGCTGAAACAGTGGGGCTGAAACAGAGGTTGAGAAAAAGAGGGGCTGAAACAGAGGGCGCGAAACAGAGGGGCTGAAACAGAGGGCGAGAAACAGAGGGGCTGAATCAGAGGGGCTGAAACAGAGGGTGAGAAACAGAGGGGCTGAAACAGAGGGCTGAAACAGAGGGGCTGAAAAAGAGGGCGAGAAACAGAGGGGCTGAAACAGAGGGCGAGAAACAGAGAGGGTGAAACAGAGGGGCTGAAACAGAGGTGCTGAAACAGAGGGGCTGAAACAGAGTGGCTGAAACAGAGGGGCTGAAACAGAGGTGCTGAACCAGAGGGGCTGAAACAGAGGGCGAGAAACAGAGGGGCTGAAACAGAGGGCGAGAAACAGAGGGGCTGAAACAGAGGGGCTGAAACAGAGGGGCTGAAACAGAGGGCGAGAAACAGAGGGGCTGAAACAGAGGGCGAGAAACAGAGGGGCTGAAACAGAGGGGCTGAAACAGCGGGGCTGAAACAGAGGGGCTGAAACAGAGGGCGAGAAACAGAGGGGCTGAATCAGAGGGGCTGAATCAGAGGGGCTGAAACAGAGGAACTGAAACAGAGGGCGAGAAACAAAGGGGCTGAAACAGCGGGCGAGAAACAGAGGGCCAGAAACAGAGGGGCTGAAACAGAGGGGCTGAAAGAGACGGGCTGAAACAGAGAGCCTGAAACAGAGGGTGAGAAACAGAGGGGCTGAAACAGAGTGCTGAAACAGAGGGGCTGAAAAAGAGGGCGAGAAACAGAGGGGCTGAGACAGACAGGCTGAAACAGAGGGGCTGAAAAAGAGGGCGAAAAACAGAGGGGCTGAAACTGAGGGCGAGAAACAGAGGGGCTGAATCAGAGGGGTTGAAACAGAGGGTCTGAATCAGTGGGGCTGAAACAGAGGGCGAGAAATAGAGGGGCTGAAACAGAGGGCGAGAAACATAGGGGCTGAAACAGAGGGGCTGAAACAGAGGGTCTGAAACAGAGGGGCTGAATCAGCGGGGCTGATTCAGAGGGGCTGAAACAGAGGGGCTGAATCAGCGGGGCTGAAACAGAGGGCAAGAAACTGAGGGGCTGAAACAGAGGGCGAGAAACAGAGGGGCTGAAACAGAGGGCGAGAAACAGAGGGGCTGAATCAGAGAGGCTGATTCAGAGGGGCTGAAACAGAGGGGCTGAATCAGAGGGGTTGAAACAGAGGGTCTGAATCAGAAGGGCTGAAACAGAGGGCGAGAAACAGAGGGGCTGAAACAGAGGGGCTGAAACAGAGGGTCTGAAACAGAGGGGCTGAATCAGAGGGGCTGAATCAGAGGAGCTGAAACAGAGGGGCTGAATCAGAGGGGCTGAAACAGAGGTCAAAAAACAGAGGGGCTGAGACAGAGGGCGAGAAACAGAGGGGCTGAAACAGAGGGCGAGAAACAGAGAGGCAGAAACAGAGGGGCTGAAACAGAGGGGCTGAAACAGAGGGCGAGAAACAGAGGGGCTGAAACAGAGGGCGAGAAACAGAGGGGCTGAAACAGAGGGTGAGAAACAGAGGGGCTGAAACAGAGGCCGAGAAACAGAGTGGCTGAAACAGACGGGCTGAAACAGAGGGGCTGAAAAAGAGGGCGAAAAACAGAGGGGCTGAAACTGAGGGCGAGAAACAGAGGGGCTGAATCAGAGGTCTAAATCAGAGGGGCTGAATCAGAGGAGCTGAAACAGAGGGGGAGAAACAGAGGGGCTGAAACAGAGGGCGAGAAACAGAGGGTCTGAAACATCGGGGCTGTATCAGCGGGGCTGAAACAGAGGGGGAGAAACAGAGGGGCTGAAACAGAGGGCGAGAAACAGAGGGGCTGAAACAGAGGGCGAGAAACAGAGGGGCTGAAATAGAGGGCGAGAAACAGAGGGGCTGAAACAGAGGGGCTGAAACAGAGGGGCTGAAACAGAGTGGCTGAAACAGACGGCGAGAAACAGAGGGGCTGAATCAGAGGGGCTGAATCAGAGGGGCTGAAACAGAGGAACTGAAACAGAGGGCGAGAAACAAAGGGGCTGAAACAGCGGGCGAGAAACAGAGGGCCAGAAACAGAGGGGCTGAAACAGAGGGGCTGAAACAGCGGGCGAGAAACAGAGAGCCTGAAACAGAGGGCGAGAAACAGAGGGGCTGAAACAGAGGGCGAAAAACAGAGGGGCTGAAACAGAGGGGCTGAAACAGAGGGGCTGAAAAAGGGGGCGAAAAACAGAGGGGCTGAAAAAGGGGGCAAAAACAGAGGGGCTGAAACTGAGGGCGAGAAATAGAGGGGCTGAATCAGAGGTCTAAATCAGAGGGGCTGAATCAGAGGAGCTGAAACAGAGGGCGAGAAACAGAGGGGCTGAAACAGAGGGCGAGAAACAGAGGGGCTGAAACAGAGGGCAAGAAACAGAGGGGCTGAAACAGAAGGGCTGAAACAGAGGGCGAGAAACAGAGGGGCTGAATCAGTTGGGCTAAATCAGAGGGGCTGAATCAGAGGGGTTGAAACAGAGGGTCTGAATCAGTGGGGCTGAAACAGAGGGCGAGAAATAGAGGGGCTGAAACAGAGGGCGAGAAACAGAGGGGCTGAAACAGAGGGGCTGAAACAGAGGGTCTGAAACAGAGGGGCTGAATCAGAGGGGCTGATTCAGAGGGGCTGAAACAGAGGGGCTGAATCAGCGGGGCTGAAACAAAGGGCGAGAAACTGAGGGTCTGAAACAGAGGGCGAGAAACAGAGGGGCTGAAACAGAGGGCGAGAAACAGAGGTGCTGAATCAGAGAGGCTGATTCAGAGGGGCTGAAACAGAGGGGCTGAATCAGAGGGGTTGAAACAGAGGGTCTGAATCAGAGGGGCTGAAACAGAGGGCGAGAAACAGAGGGGCTGAATCAGAGGGGCTGAAACAGAGGTCGAGAAACAGAGGGGCTGAGACAGAGGGCGAGAAACAGAGGGGCTGAAAAAGAGGGGCTGAAACAGAGTTGCTGAAACAGAGGGCGAGAAACAGAGAGGTTGAAACAGAGGGCGAGAAACAGAGGGGCTTAAACAGAGGGCGAAAAACAGAGGGGCTGAAACAGAGGGCGAGAAACAGAGGGGCTGAAACAGAGGGGCTGAAACAGACGGGCTGAAACAGAGGGCAAAAAACAGAGGGGCTGAAACAGAGGGCGAGAAACAGAGGGTGAGAAACAGAGGGCAAGAAACAGAGGGGCTGAAACAGAGGGCAAAAAACAGAGGGGCTGAAACAGAGGGCGAGAAACAGAGGGTGAGAAACAGAGGGCGAGAAACAGAGGGGATGAAACAGAGGGGCTGAAACAGAGGGGCTGAAATAGAGGGGCTGAAACAGAGGGGCTGAATCAGAGGGGCTGCAACAGAGGGGCTGAATCAGAGGGGCTGACACAGAGTGCGAGACCAGAGGGGCTGAAACAGAGGGCGAGAAACAGAGGGGCTGAAACAGAGGGCGAGAAACAGAGGGGCTGAAACAGAGGGGCTGAAACAGAGGGGCTGAAACAGAGGGCGAAAAACAGAGAGGCTGAAACAGCGGGCGAGAAACAGAGGGGCTGAAACAGAGTGCAAGAATCAGAGGGGCTGAATCAGAGATGCGAGAAACAGAGGGGCTGAAACAGAGAGGCTGAAACAGAGGGGCTGAAACAGAGGGCGAGAAACAGAGGGGCTGAAACAGAGGGGCTGAAACAGAGGGGCTGAAACAGAGGGCGAGAAACAGAGGGTGAGAAACAGAGGGCGAGAAACAGAGGGGATGAAACAGAGGGGCTGAAACAGAGGGGCTGAAACAGAGGGGCTGAAACAGAGGGCGAGAAACAGAGGGTGAGAAACAGAGGGCGAGAAACAGAGGGGATGAAACAGAGGGGCTGATTCAGAGGGGCTGCAACAGAGGGGCTGAATCAGAGGGGCTGACACAGAGTGCGAGAAACAGAGGGGCTGAAACAGAGGGCGAGAAACAGAGGGGCTGAAACAGACGGGCTGAAACAGAGGGGCTGAAACAGAGGGCGAGAAACAGAGAGGCTGAAACAGCGGGCGAGAAACAGAGGGGCTGAAACAGAGGGCAAGAATCAGAGGGGCTGAATCAGAGATGCGCGAAACAGAGGGGCTGAAACAGAGAGGCTGAAACAGAGGGGCTGAAACAGAGGGCGAGAAACAGAGGGGCTGAAACAGAGGGCGAGAAACAGAGGGGCTGAACCAGAGGGGCTGAAACAGAGGGGCTGAAACAGAGGGCGAGAAACAGAGGGGCTGAAACAGAGGGGCTGAAACAGAGGGGCTGAAACAGAGGGCGAGAAACAGAGGGGCTGAAACAGAGGGCAAGAATCAGAGGGGCTGAATCAGAGATGCGAGAAACAGAGAGGTTGAAACAGAGGGCGAGAAACAGATAGGCTGAAACAGAGGGCGAGAAACAGAGGGGTTGAAAGAGAGGGCGAGAAACAGAGGGGCTGAAACAGAGGGGCTGAAACAGACGGGCTGAAACAGAGGGCAAAAAACAGAGGGGCTGAAACAGAGGGCGAGAAACAGAGAGGCTGAAACAGCGGGCGAGAAACAGAGGGGCTGAAACAGAGGGCAAGAATCAGAGGGGCTGAATCAGAGATGCGCGAAACAGAGGGGCTGAAACAGAGAGGCTGAAACAGAGGGGCTGAAACAGAGGGCGAGAAACAGAGGGGCTGAAACAGAGGGCGAGAAACAGAGGGGCTGAACCAGAGGGGCTGAAACAGAGGGGCTGAAACAGAGGGCGAGAAACAGAGGGGCTGAAACAGAGGGGCTGAAACAGAGGGGCTGAAACAGAGGGCGAGAAACAGAGGGGCTGAAACAGAGGGCAAGAATCAGAGGGGCTGAATCAGAGATGCGAGAAACAGAGAGGTTGAAACAGAGGGCGAGAAACAGATAGGCTGAAACAGAGGGCGAGAAACAGAGGGGTTGAAAGAGAGGGCGAGAAACAGAGGGGCTGAAACAGAGGGGCTGAAACAGACGGGCTGAAACAGAGGGCAAAAAACAGAGGGGCTGAAACAGAGGGTGGGAAACAGAGGGGCTGAAACAGAGGGGCTGAAACAGAGGGCGAGAAACAGAGGTGCTGAATCAGAGGGCTAAATCAGAGGGGCTGAATCAGCGGGGCTGGAACAGAGGGGCTGAATCAGAGGGGCTGTCACAGAGTGCGAGAAACAGAGGGGCTGAAACAGAGGGTCTGAAACAGAGGGGCTGAAACAGAGGGCGAGAAACAGAGGTGCTGAATCAGAGGGCTAAATCAGAGGGCCTGAATCAGAGGGGCTGAAACAGAGGGGCTGAATCAGAGGGGCTGAAAGAGAGGGCGAGAAACAGAGGGGCTGAAACAGAGGGGCTGAAACAGAGGGTCAGAAACAGGGGGGCTGAATCAGACGGGCTGATTCAGAGGGGCTGAAACAGAGGGGCTGAATCAGCGGGGCTGAAACAGAGGGCGAGAAACTGAGGGGCTGAAACAGAGGGCGAGAAACAGAGGGGCTGAAACAGAGGGCGAGAAACAGAGGGGCTGAATCAGAGAGGCTGATTCAGAGGGTCTGAAACAGAGGGGCTGAATCAGAGGGGCTGAATCAGCGGGGCTGAAACAGAGGGGCTGAATCAGCGGGGCTGAAACATAGGGCGAGAAACTGAGGGGCTGAAACAGAGGGCGAGAAACAGAGGGGCTGAAACAGAGGGCGAGAAACAGAGGGGCTGAATCAGAGAGGCTGATTCAGAGGAGCTGAAACAGACGGGCTGAATCAGAGGGGTTGAAACAGAGGGTCTGAATCAGAGGGGCTGAAACAGAGGGCGAGAAACAGAGGGGCTGAAACAGAGGGGCTGAAACAGAGCGTCTGAAACAGAGGGGCTGAATCAGAGGGGCTGAATCAGAGGATCTGAAACAGAGGGGCTGAATCAGAGGGGCTGAAACAGAGCTCGAGAAACAGAGGGGCTGAGACAGAGGGCGAGAAACAGAGGGGCTGAAACAGAGGGCGAGAAACAGAGGGGCTGAAACAGAGGGGCTGAAACAGAGTGGCTGAAACAGAGGGCGAGAAACAGAGAGGTTGAAACAGAGGGGCTGAAACAGAGGGCGAGAAACAGAGGGGCTGAAACAGAGGGCGAGAAAAGGGGGGCTGAAACAGAGGGGCTGAAACAGACGGGCTGAAACAGAGGGCAAAAAACAGAGGGGCTGAAACAGAGGGCGAGAAACAGAGGGTAAGAAACAGAGGGCAAGAAACAGAGGGGCTGAAACAGAGGGCAAAAAACAGAGGGGCTGAAACAGAGGGCGAGAAACAGAGGGTGAGAAACACAGGGCGAGAAACAGAGGGGATGAAACAGAGGGCCTGAAACAGAGGGGCTGAAATAGAGGGGCTGAAACAGAGGGTCTGAATCAGCGGGGCTGGAACACAGGGGCTGAATCAGAGGGGCTGACACAGAGTGCGAGAAACAGAGGGGCTGAAACAGAGGGCGAGAAACAGAGGGGCTGAAACAGAGGGCGAGAAACAGAGGGGCTGAAACAGAGGGGCTGAAACAGAGGGCGAGAAACAGAGAGGCTGAAACAGCGGGCGAGAAACAGAGGGGCTGAAACAGAGTGCAAGAAACAGAGAGGCTGAATCAGAGATGCGAGAAACAGAGGGGCTGAAACAGAGAGGCTGAAACAGAGGGGCTGAAACAGAGGGCGAGATACAGAGGGGCTGAAACAGAGGGCGAGAAACAGAGGGGCTGAAACAGAGGGGCTGAAACAGAGGGGCTGAAACAGAGGGGCTGAATCAGAGGAGCTGAAACAGAGGGGCTGAATCAGAGGGGCTGAAACAGAGGTCGAGAAACAGAGGGGCTGAGACAGAGGGCGAGAAACAGAGGGGCTGAAACAGAGGGCGAGAAACAGAGGGGCTGAAACAGAGTTGCTGAAACAGAGGGCGAGAAACAGAGAGGTTGAAACAGAGGGCGAGAAACAGAGGGGCTTAAACAGAGGGCGAAAAACAGAGGGGCTGAAACAGAGGGCGAGAAACAGAGGGGCTGAAACAGAGGAGCTGAAACAGACGGGCTGAAACAGAGGGCAAAAAACAGAGGGGCTGAAACAGAGGGCGAGAAACAGAGGGTGAGAAACAGAGGGCAAGAAACAGAGGGGCTGAAACAGAGGGCAAAAAACAGAGGGGCTGAAACAGAGGGCGAGAAACAGAGGGTGAGAAACAGAGGGCGAGAAACAGAGGGGATGAAACAGAGGGGCTGAAACAGAGGGGCTGAAATAGAGGGGCTGAAACAGAGGGGCTGAATCAGAGGGGCTGCAACAGAGGGGCTGAATCAGAGGGGCTGACACAGAGTGCGAGACCAGAGGGGCTGAAACAGAGGGCGAGAAACAGAGGGGCTGAAACAGAGGGCGAGAAACAGAGGGGCTGAAACAGAGGGGCTGAAACAGAGGGGCTGAAACAGAGGGCGAAAAACAGAGAGGCTGAAACAGCGGGCGAGAAACAGAGGGGCTGAAAGAGAGTGCAAGAATCAGAGGGGCTGAATCAGAGATGCGAGAAACAGAGGGGCTGAAACAGAGAGGCTGAAACAGAGGGGCTGAAACAGAGGGCGAGAAACAGAGGGGCTGAAACAGAGGGGCTGAAACAGAGGGGCTGAAACAGAGGGCGAGAAACAGAGGGTGAGAAACAGAGGGCGAGAAACAGAGGGGATGAAACAGAGGGGCTGAAACAGAGGGGCTGAAACAGAGGGGCTGAAACAGAGGGCGAGAAACAGAGGGTGAGAAACAGAGGGCGAGAAACAGAGGGGATGAAACAGAGGGGCTCATTCAGAGGGGCTGAAATAGAGGGGCTGAAACAGAGGGGCTGAATCAGAGGGGCTGCAACAGAGGGGCTGAATCAGAGGGGCTGACACAGAGTGCGAGAAACAGAGGGGCTGAAACAGAGGGCGAGAAACAGAGGGGCTGAAACAGAGGGCGAGAAACAGAGGGGCTGAAACAGAGGGGCTGAAACAGAGGGGCTGAAACAGAGGGCGAGAAACAGAGAGGCTGAAACAGCGGGCGAGAAACAGAGGGGCTGAAACACAGGGCAAGAATCAGAGGGGCTGAATCAGAGATGCGTGAAACAGAAGGGCTGAAACAGAGAGGCTGAAACAGAGGGGCTGAAACAGAGGGCGAGAAACAGAGGGGCTGAAACAGAGGGGCTGAAACAGAGGGGCTGAAACAAAGGGCGAGAAACAGAGAGGCTGAAACAGCGGGCGAGAAACAGAGGGGCTGAAACAGAGGGCAAGAATCAGAGGGGCTGAATCAGTGATGCGCGAAACAGAGTGGCTGAAACAGAGAGGCTGAAACAGAGGGGCTGAAACAGAGGGCGAGAAACAGAGGGGCTGAAACAGAGGGCGAGAAACAGAGGGGCTGAACCAGAGGGGCTGAAACAGAGGGGCTGAAACAGAGGGCGAGAAACAGAGGGGCTGAAACAGAGGGGCTGAAACAGAGGGGCTGAAACAGAGGGCGAGAAACAGAGGGGCTGAAACAGAGGGCAAGAATCAGAGGGGCTGAATCAGAGATGCGAGAAACAGAGAGGTTGAAACAGAGGGCGAGAAAAAGATAGGCTGAAACAGAGGGGCTGAAACAGACGGGCTGAAACAGAGGGCAAAAAACAGAGGGGCTGAAACAGAGGGTGGGAAACAGAGGGGCTGAAACAGAGGGGCTGAAACAGAGGGGCTGAAACAGAGGGCGAGAAACAGAGGTGCTGAATCAGAGGGCTAAATCAGAGGGCCTGAATCAGAGGGGCTGAAACAGAGGGGCTGAATCAGAGGGGCTGAAAGAGAGGGCGAGAAACAGAGGGGCTGAAACAGAGGGGCTGAAACAGAGGGTCAGAAACAGGGGGGCTGAATCAGACGGGCTGATTCAGAGGGGCTGAAACAGAGGGGCTGAATCAGCGGGGCTGAAACAGAGGGCGAGAAACTGAGGGGCTGAAACAGAGGGCGAGAAACAGAGGGGCTGAAACAGAGGGCGAGAAACAGAGGGGCTGAATCAGAGAGGCTGATTCAGAGGGTCTGAAACAGAGGGGCTGAATCAGAGGGGCTGATTCAGAGGGGCTGAAACAGAGGGGCTGAATCAGCGGGGCTGAAACAGAGGGCGAGAAACTGAGGGGCTGAAACAGAGGCCGAGAAACAGAGGGGCTGAAACAGAGGGCGAGAAACAGAGGGGCTGAATCAGAGAGGCTGATTCAGAGGAGCTGAAACAGACGGGCTGAATCAGAGGGGTTGAAACAGAGGGTCTGAATCAGAGGGGCTGAAACAGAGGGCGAGAAACAGAGGGGCTGAAACAGAGCGTCTGAAACAGAGGGGCTGAATCAGAGGGGCTGAATCAGAGGATCTGAAACAGAGGGGCTGAATCAGAGGGGCTGAAACAGAGCTCAAGAAACAGAGGGGCTGAGACAGAGGGCGAGAAACAGAGGGGCTGAAACAGAGGGCGAGAAACAGAGGGGCTGAAACAGAGGGGCTGAAACAGAGTGGCTGAAACAGAGGGCAAAAAACAGAGGGGCTGAAACAGAGGGCGAGAAACAGAGGGTAACAAACAGAGGGCAAGAAACAGAGGGGCTGAAACAGAGGGCAAAAAACAGAGGGGCTGAAACAGAGGGCGAGAAACAGAGGGTGAGAAACACAGGGCGAGAAACAGAGGGGATGAAACAGAGGGCCTGAAACAGAGGGGCTGAAATAGAGGGGCTGAAACAGAGGGGCTGAATCAGCGGAGCTGGAACAGAGGGGCTGAATCAGAGGGGCTGACACATAGTGCGAGAAACAGAGGGGCTGAAACAGAGGGCGAGAAACAGAGGGGCTGAAACAGAGGGCGAGAAACAGAGGGGCTGAAACAGAGGGGCTGAAACAGAGGGCGAGAAACAGAGAGGCTGAAACAGCGGGCGAGAAACAGAGGGGCTGAAACAGGGGGCAAGAAACAGAGGGGCTGAATCAGAGATGCGAGAAACAGAGGGGCTGAAACAGAGAGGCTGAAACAGAGGGGCTGAAACAGAGGGCGAGATACAGAGGGGCTGAAACAGAGGGCGAGAAACAGAGGGGCTGAAACAGAGGGGCTGAAACAGAGGGGCTGAAACAGAGGGCGAGAAACAGAGGGGCTGAAACAGAGGGCGAGAAAAAGTGGGGCTGAAACAGAGGGCGAGAAACAGAGGGGCTGAAACAGAGGGGCTGAAACAGAGGGTCTGAAACAGAGGTGCTGAATCAGAGGGGCTGATTCAGAGGGGCTGAAACAGAGGGGCTGAATCAGCGGGGCTGAAACAGAGGGCGAGAAACTGAGGGTCTGAAACAGAGGGCGAGAAACAGAGGGGCAGAAACAGCGGGCGAGAAACAGAGGGTCTGAAACAGAGGGGCTGAAACAGAGGGCGAGAAACAGATTAGCTGAAACAGAGGGCTAGAAACAGAGGGGGTGTAACAGAGGGGTTGAAACAGAGGGGCTGAAACAGAGCGGCTGAAACAGTGGGGCTGAAACAGAGGTTGAGAAACAGAGGGGCTGAAACAGAGGGCGCAAAACAGAGGGGCTGAAACAGAGGGCGAGAAACAGAGGGGCTGAATCAGAGGGGCTGAAACAGAGGGTGAGAAACAGAGGGGCTGAAACAGAGGGCTGAAACAGAGGGGCTGAAAAAGAGGGCGAGAAACAGAGGGGCTGAAACAGAGGGCGAGAAACAGAGAGGGTGAAACAGAGGGGCTGAAACAGAGGGGCTGAAACAGAGGGGCTGAAACAGAGTGGCTGAAACAGAGGGGCTGAAACAGAGGTGCTGAAACAGAGGGGCTGAAACAGAGGGCGAGAAATAGAGGGGCTGAAACAGAGGGCGAGAAACAGAGGGGCTGACACAGAGGGGCTGAAACAGAGGGGCTGAAACAGAGGGCGAGAAACAGAGGGGCTGAAACAGAGGGCGAGAAACTGAGGGGCTGAAATAGAGGGCGAGAAACAGAGGGGCTGAAACAGAGGGGCTGAAACAGAGGGGCTGAAACAGAGGGGCTGAAACAGAGGGCGAGAAACAGAGGGGCTGAATCAGAGGGGCTGAATCAGAGGGGCTGAAACAGAGGAACTGAAACAGAGGGCGAGAAACAAAGGGGCTGAAACAGCGGGCGAGAAACAGAGGGCCAGAAACAGAGGGGCAGAAACAGAGGGGCTGAAACAGACGGGCTGAAACAGAGAGCCTGAAACAGAGGGCGAGAAACAGAGGGGCTGAAACAGAGGGCGAAAAACAGAGGGGCTGAAACAGAGGGCGAGAAACAGAGGGGCTGAAACAGAGGGTGAGAAACAGAGGGGCTGAAACAGAGGGCGAGAAACAGAGTGGCTGAAACAGACAGGCTGAAACAGAGGGGCTGAAAAAGAGGGCGAAAAACAGAGGGGCTTAAACTGAGGGCGAGAAACAGAGGGGCTGAATCAGAGGTCTAAATCAGAGGGGCTGAATCAGAGGAGCTGAAACAGAGGGCGAGAAACAGAGGGGCTGAAACAGAGGGCGAGAAACAGAGGGGCTGAAACAGAGGGCAAGAAACAGAGGGGCTGAAACAGAAGGGCTGAAACAGAGGGCGAGAAACAGAGGGGCTGAATCAGAAGGGCTAAATCAGAGGGGCTGAATCAGAGGGGTTGAAACAGAGGGTCTGAATCAGTGGGGCTGAAACAGAGGGCGAGAAATAGAGGGGCTGAAACAGAGGGCGAGAAACAGAGGGGCTGAAACAGAGGGGCTGAAACAGAGGGTCTGAAACAGAGGGGCTGAATCAGAGGGGCTGATTCAGAGGGGCTGAAACAGAGGGGCTGAATCAGCGGGGCTGAAACAGAGGGCGAGAAACTGAGGGGCTGAAACAGAGGGCGAGAAACAGAGGGGCTGAAACAGAGGGCGAGAAACAGAGGGGCTGAATCAGAGAGGCTGATTCAGAGGGGCTGAAACAGAGGGGCTGAATCAGAGGGGTTGAAACAGAGGGGCTGAAACAGAGGGGCTGAAACAGAGGGGCTGAAACAGAGGGGCTGAATCAGAGGGGCTGAAACAGAGGTCGAGAAACAGACGGGCTGAGACAGAGGTCGAGAAACAGAGGGGCTGAAACAGAGGGCGAGAAACAGAGGGGCTGAAACAGAGGGGCTGAAACAGAGTGGCTGAAACAGAGGGCGAGAAACAGAGAGGTTGAAACAGAGGGCGAGAAACAGAGGGGCTGAAACAGAGGGCGAGAAACAGAGGGGCTGAAACAGAGGGCGAGAAACAGAGGGGCTGAAACAGAGGGGCTGAAACAGAGGGTCTGAAACAGAGGGGCTGAAACAGAGGGCCTGATTCAGAGGGGCTGAAACAGAGGGGCTGAATCAGCGGGGCTGAAACAGAGGGCGAGAAACTGAGGGGCTGAAACAGAGGGCGAGAAACAGAGGGGCTGAAACAGAGGGCGAGAAACAGAGGGGCTGAATCAGAGAGGCTGATTCAGAGGGGCTGAAACAGAGGGGCTGAAGCAGAGGGGTTGAAACAGAGGGTCTGAATCAGAGGGGCTGAAACAGAGGGCGAGAAACAAAGGGGCTGAAACAGAGGGGCTGAAACAGAGGGTCTTAAACAGAGGGGCTGAATCAGAGGGGCTGAAACAGAGGTCGAGAAACAGAGGGGCTGAGACAGAGGGCGAGAAACAGAGGAGCTGAAACAGAGGGCGAGAAACAGAGGGGCTGAAACAGAGTGGCTGAAACAGAGGGCGAGAAATAGAGGGGCTGAAACAGAGGGGCTGAAACAGAGTGGCTGAAACAGAGGGCGAGAAATAGAGGGGCTGAAACAGAGGGCGAGAAACAGAGGGGCTGAAACAGAGGGGCTGAAACAGACGGGCTGAAACAGAGGGCAAAAAGCAGAGGGGCTGAAACAGAGGGCGAGAAACAGAGGGTGAGAAACAGAGGGCGAGAAACAGAGGGGCTGAAACAGAGGGGCTGAAACAGACGGGCTGAAACAGAGGGCAAAAAGCAGAGGGGCTGAAACAGAGGGCGAGAAACAGAGGGTGAGAAACAGAGGGCAAGAAACAGAGGGGCTGAAACAGAGGGCAAAAAACAGAGGGGCTGAAACAGAGGGCGAGAAACAGAGGGTGAGAAACAGAGGGCGAGAAACAGAGGGGATGAAACAGAGGGGCTGAAACAGAGGGGCTGAAATAGAGGGGCTGAAACAGAGGGGCTGAATCAGAGGGGCTGCAACAGAGGGGCTGAATCAGAGGGGCTGACACAGAGTGCGAGAAACAGAGGGGCTGAAACAGAGGGCGAGAAACAGAGGGGCTGAAACAGAGGGCGAGAAACAGAGGGGCTGAAACAGAGGGCGAGAAACAGAGAGGCTGAAACAGCGGGCGAGAAACAGAGGGGCAGAAACAGAGGGCAAGAATCAAAGGGGCTGAATCAGAGATGCGAGAAACAGAGGGGCTGTAACAGAGAGGCTGAAACAGAGGGACTGGAACAGAGGGCGAGAAACAGAGGGGCTGAAACAGAGGGCGAGAAACAGAGGGGCTGAACCAGAGGGGCTGAAACAGAGGGGCTGAAACAGAGGGCGAGAAACAGAGGGGCTGAAACAGAGGGCGAGAAACAGAGGGGCTGAAACAGAGGGCGAGAAACAGAGGGGCTGAAACAGAGAGGCTGAAACAGAGTGGCTGAAACAGAGGGCGAGAAACAGAGAGGTTGATACAGAGGGCGAGAAACAGAGGGGCTGAAACAGAAGGCGAGAAACAGAGGGGCTGAAACAGAGGGGGAGAAACAGAGGGGCTGAAACAGAGGGGCTGAAACAGAGGGGCTGAAACAGAGGGCAAAAAACAGAGGGGCTGAAACAGAGGGTGAGAAACAGAGGGGCTGAAACAGAGGGCGAGAAACAGAGGTGCTGAATCAGAGGGCTAAATCAGAGGGCCTGAATCAGAGGGGGTGAAACAGAGGGGCTGAATCAGAGGGGCTGAAACAGAGGGCGAGAAACAGAGGGGCTGAAACAAAGGGCAAGAAACAGAGGGGCTGAAACAGAAGGGCTGAAACAGAGGGGGAGAAACAGAGGGGCTGAAACAGAGGGTCTGAATCAGAGGGGCTGAAACAGAGGGCGAGAAACAGAGGGGCTGAAACAGAGGGGCTGAATCAGAGGGGCTGATTCAGAGGGGCTGAAACAGAGGGGCTGAATCATCGGGGCTGAAACAGAGGGCGAGAAACTGAGGGGCTGAAACAGAGGGCGAGAAACAGAGGGGCTGAAACAGAGGGCGCGAAACAGAGGGGCTGAAACAGAGGGCGAGAAACAAAGGGGCTGAATCAGAGGACTGAAACAGAGGATGAGAAACAGAGGGGCTGAAACAGAGGGCTGAAACAGAGGGGCTGAAAAAGAGGGCGAGAAACAGAGGGGCTGAAACAGAGGGCGAGAAACAGAGGGGCTGAAACAGAGGGGCTGAAACAGAGTGGCTGAAACAGAGGGCAAAAAACAGAGGGGCTGAAACAGAGGGCGAGAAACAGAGGGTAACAAACAGAGGGCAAGAAACAGAGGGGCTGAAACAGAGGGCAAAAAACTGAGGGGCTGAAACAGAGGGCGAGAAACAGAGGGTGAGAAACACAGGGCGAGAAACAGAGGGGATGAAACAGAGGGCCTGAAACAGAGGGGCTGAAATAGAGGGGCTGAAACAGAGGGGCTGAATCAGCGGGGCTGGAACAGAGGGGCTGAATCAGAGGGGCTGACACAGAGTGCGAGAAACAGAGGGGCTGAAACAGAGGGCGAGAAACAGAGGGGCTGAAACAGAGGGCGAGAAACAGAGGGGCTGAAACAGAGGGGCTGAAACAGAGGGCGAGAAACAGAGAGGCTGAAACAGCGGGCGAGAAACAGAGGGGCTGAAACAGGGGGCAAGAAACAGAGGGGCTGAATCAGAGATGCGAGAAACAGAGGGGCTGAAACAGAGAGGCTGAAACAGAGGGGCTGAAACAGAGGGCGAGATACAGAGGGGCTGAAACAGAGGGCGAGAAACAGAGGGGCTGAAACAGAGGGGCTGAAACAGAGGGGCTGAAACAGAGGGCGAGAAACAGAGGGGCTGAAACAGAGGGCGAGAAAAAGAGGGGCTGAAACAGAGGGCGAGAAACAGAGGGGCTGAAACAGAGGGGCTGAAACAGAGGGTCTGAAACAGAGGTGCTGAATCAGAGGGGCTGATTCAGAGGGGCTGAAACAGAGGGGCTGAATCAGCGGGGCTGAAACAGAGGGCGAGAAACTGAGGGTCTGAAACAGAGGGGCTGAAACAGAGGGCGAGAAACAGATTAGCTGAAACAGAGGGCTAGAAACAGAGGGGGTGTAACAGAGGGGTTGAAACAGAGGGGCTGAAACAGAGCGGCTGAAACAGTGGGGCTGAAACAGAGGTTGAGAAACAGAGGGGCTGAAACAGAGGGCGCGAAACAGAGGGGCTGAAACAGAGGGCGAGAAACAGAGGGGCTGAATCAGAGGGGCTGAAACAGAGGGTGAGAAACAGAGGGGCTGAAACAGAGGGCTGAAACAGAGGGGCTGAAAAAGAGGGCGAGAAACAGAGGGGCTGAAACAGAGGGCGAGAAACAGAGAGGGTGAAACAGAGGGGCTGAAACAGAGGGGCTGAAACAGAGGGGCTGAAACAGAGTGGCTGAAACAGAGGGGCTGAAACAGAGGTGCTGAAACAGAGGGGCTGAAACAGAGGGCGAGAAATAGAGGGGCTGAAACAGAGGGCGAGAAACAGAGGGGCTGACACAGAGGGGCTGAAACAGAGGGGCTGAAACAGAGGGCGAGAAACAGAGGGGCTGAAACAGAGGGCGAGAAACTGAGGGGCTGAAATAGAGGGCGAGAAACAGAGGGGCTGAAACAGAGGGGCTGAAACAGAGGGGCTGAAACAGAGGGGCTGAAACAGAGGGCGAGAAACAGAGGGGCTGAATCAGAGGGGCTGAATCAGAGGGGCTGAAACAGAGGAACTGAAACAGAGGGCGAGAAACAAAGGGGCTGAAACAGCGGGCGAGAAACAGAGGGCCAGAAACAGAGGGGCAGAAACAGAGGGGCTGAAACAGACGGGCTGAAACAGAGAGCCTGAAACAGAGGGCGAGAAACAGAGGGGCTGAAACAGAGGGCGAAAAACAGAGGGGCTGAAACAGAGGGCGAGAAACAGAGGGGCTGAAACAGAGGGTGAGAAACAGAGGGGCTGAAACAGAGGGCGAGAAACAGAGTGGCTGAAACAGACAGGCTGAAACAGAGGGGCTGAAAAAGAGGGCGAAAAACAGAGGGGCTTAAACTGAGGTCGAGAAACAGAGGGGCTGAATCAGAGGTCTAAATCAGAGGGGCTGAATCAGAGGAGCTGAAACAGAGGGCGAGAAACAGAGGGGCTGAAACAGAGGGCGAGAAACAGAGGGGCTGAAACAGAGGGCAAGAAACAGAGGGGCTGAAACAGAAGGGCTGAAACAGAGGGCGAGAAACAGAGGGGCTGAATCAGAAGGGCTAAATCAGAGGGGCTGAATCAGAGGGGTTGAAACAGAGGGTCTGAATCAGTGGGGCTGAAACAGAGGGCGAGAAATAGAGGGGCTGAAACAGAGGGCGAGAAACAGAGGGGCTGAAACAGAGGGGCTGAAACAGAGGGTCTGAAACAGAGGGGCTGAATCAGAGGGGCTGATTCAGAGGGGCTGAAACAGAGGGGCTGAATCAGCGGGGCTGAAACAGAGGGCGAGAAACTGAGGGGCTGAAACAGAGGGCGAGAAACAGAGGGGCTGAAACAGAGGGCGAGAAACAGAGGGGCTGAATCAGAGAGGCTGATTCAGAGGGGCTGAAACAGAGGGGCTGAATCAGAGGGGTTGAAACAGAGGGGCTGAAACAGAGGGGCTGAAACAGAGGGGCTGAAACAGAGGGGCTGAATCAGAGGGGCTGAAACAGAGGTCGAGAAACAGACGGGCTGAGACAGAGGTCGAGAAACAGAGGGGCTGAAACAGAGGGCGAGAAACAGAGGGGCTGAAACAGAGGGGCTGAAACAGAGTGGCTGAAACAGAGGGCGAGAAACAGAGAGGTTGAAACAGAGGGCGAGAAACAGAGGGGCTGAAACAGAGGGCGAGAAACAGAGGGGCTGAAACAGAGGGCGAGAAACAGAGGGGCTGAAACAGAGGGGCTGAAACAGAGGGTCTGAAACAGAGGGGCTGAAACAGAGGGCCTGATTCAGAGGGGCTGAAACAGAGGGGCTGAATCAGCGGGGCTGAAACAGAGGGCGAGAAACTGAGGGGCTGAAACAGAGGGCGAGAAACAGAGGGGCTGAAACAGAGGGCGAGAAACAGAGGGGCTGAATCAGAGAGGCTGATTCAGAGGGGCTGAAACAGAGGGGCTGAAGCAGAGGGGTTGAAACAGAGGGTCTGAATCAGAGGGGCTGAAACAGAGGGCGAGAAACAAAGGGGCTGAAACAGAGGGGCTGAAACAGAGGGTCTTAAACAGAGGGGCTGAATCAGAGGGGCTGAAACAGAGGTCGAGAAACAGAGGGGCTGAGACAGAGGGCGAGAAACAGAGGAGCTGAAACAGAGGGCGAGAAACAGAGGGGCTGAAACAGAGTGGCTGAAACAGAGGGCGAGAAATAGAGGGGCTGAAACAGAGGGGCTGAAACAGAGTGGCTGAAACAGAGGGCGAGAAATAGAGGGGCTGAAACAGAGGGCGAGAAACAGAGGGGCTGAAACAGAGAGGCTGAAACAGACGGGCTGAAACAGAGGGCAAAAAGCAGAGGGGCTGAAACAGAGGGCGAGAAACAGAGGGTGAGAAACAGAGGGCGAGAAACAGAGGGGCTGAAACAGAGGGGCTGAAACAGACGGGCTGAAACAGAGGGCAAAAAGCAGAGGGGCTGAAACAGAGGGCGAGAAACAGAGGGTGAGAAACAGAGGGCAAGAAACAGAGGGGCTGAAACAGAGGGCAAAAAACAGAGGGGCTGAAACAGAGGGCGAGAAACAGAGGGTGAGAAACAGAGGGCGAGAAACAGAGGGGATGAAACAGAGGGGCTGAAACAGAGGGGCTGAAATAGAGGGGCTGAAACAGAGGGGCTGAATCAGAGGGGCTGCAACAGAGGGGCTGAATCAGAGGGGCTGACACAGAGTGCGAGAAACAGAGGGGCTGAAACAGAGGGCGAGAAACAGAGGGGCTGAAACAGAGGGCGAGAAACAGAGGGGCTGAAACAGAGGGCGAGAAACAGAGAGGCTGAAACAGCGGGCGAGAAACAGAGGGGCAGAAACAGAGGGCAAGAATCAAAGGGGCTGAATCAGAGATGCGAGAAACAGAGGGGCTGTAACAGAGAGGCTGAAACAGAGGGACTGGAACAGAGGGCGAGAAACAGAGGGGCTGAAACAGAGGGCGAGAAACAGAGGGGCTGAACCAGAGGGGCTGAAACAGAGGGGCTGAAACAGAGGGCGAGAAACAGAGGGGCTGAAACAGAGGGCGAGAAACAGAGGTTGAGAAAAAGAGGGGCTGAAACAGAGGGCGCGAAACAGTGGGGATGAAACAGAGGGCGAGAAACAGAGGGGCTGAAACAGAGGGCGAGAAACAGAGGGGCTGAAACAGAGGGGCTGAAACAGAGGGACTGAAACAGAGGGTCTGAAACAGAGGGGCTGAATCAGAGGGGCTGAATCAGAGGAGCTGAAACAGAGGGGCTGAATCAGAGGGGCTGAAACAGAGGTCGAGAAATAGAGGGGCTGAGACAGAGGGCGAGAAACAGAGGGGCTGAAACAGAGGGCGAGAAACAGAGGGGCTGAAACAGAGGGTGAGTAACAGAGGGCGAGAAACAGAGATGATGAAACAGAGGGGCTGAAACAGAGGGGCTGAAATAGAGGGGCTGAAACAGAGGGGCTGAATCAGAGGGGCTGCAACAGAGGGGCTGAATCAGAGGGGCTGACACAGAGTGCGAGAAACAGAGGGGCTGAAACAGAGGGCGAGATACAGAGGGGCTGAAACAGAGGGCGAGAAACAGAGGGGCTGAAACAGAGGGGCTGAAACAGAGGGCGAGAAACAGAGAGGCTGAAACAGCGGGCGAGAAACAGAGGGGCTGAAACAGAGGGCAAGAATCAGAGGGGCTGAATCAGAGATGCGAGAAACAGAGGGGCTGAAACAGAGAGGCTGAAACAGAGGGGCTGAAACAGAGGGCGAGAAACAGAGGGGCTGAAACAGAGGGCGAGAAACAGAAGGCCAGAAACAGAGGGGCTGAAACAGAGGGGCTGAAAGAGACGGGCTGAAACAGAGAGCCTGAAACAGAGGGCGAGAAACAGAGGGGCTGAAACAGAGGGCGAAAAACAGAGGGGCTGAAACAGAGGGTGAGAAACAGAGGGGCTGAAACAGAGGGCGAGAAACAGAGTGGCTGAAACAGATGGGCTGAAGCAGAGGGGCTGAAACAGAGGGCGAGAAACAGAGGGGCTGAAACAGAGGGCGAGAAACAGAGGGGCTGAAACAGAGGGCAAGAAACAGAGGGGCTGAAACAGATGGGCTGAAACAGAGGGCGAGAAACAGAGGGGCTGAATCAGAGGGGATAAATCAGAGGGGCTGAATCAGAGGGGTTGAAACAGAGGGTCTGAATCAGTGGGGCTGAAACAGAGGGCGAGAAATAGAGGGGCTGAAACAGAGGGCGAGAAACATAGGGGCTGAAACAGAGAGGCTGATTCAGAGGGGCTGAAACAGAGGGGCTGAATCAGAGGGGTTGAAACAGAGGGTCTGAATCAGAGGGGCTGAAACAGAGGGCGAGAAACAGAGGGGCTGAAACAGAGGGGCTGAAACAGAGGGTCTGAAACAGAGGGGCTGAATCAGAGGGGCTGAATCAGAGGAGCTGAAACAGAGGGGCTGAATCAGAGGGGCTGAAACAGAGGTCGAGAAACAGAGGGGCTGAGACAGAGGGCGAGAAACAGAGGGGCTGAAACAGAGGGCGAGAAACAGAGGGGCTGAAACAGAGGGGCTGAAACAGAGTGGCTGAAACAGAGGGCGAGAAACAGAGAGGTTGAAACAGAGGGCGAGAAACAGAGGGGCTGAAACTGAGGGGCTGAAACAGAGGGTGAGAAACAGAGGGGCTGAAACAGAGGGCGAGAAACAGAGTGGCTGAAACAGACGGGCTGAAACAGAGGGCAAAAAACAGAGGGGCTGAAACAGAGGGCGAGAAACAGAGGGTGAGAAACAGAGGGCAAGAAACAGAGGGGCTGAAACAGAGGGCAAAAAACAGAGGGGCTGAAACAGAGGGCGAGAAACAGAGGGTGAGAAACAGAGGGCGAGAAACAGAGGGGATGAAACAGAGGGGCTGAAACAGAGGGGCTGAAATAGAGGGGCTGAAACAGAGGGGCTGAATCAGAGGGGCTGCAACAGAGGGGCTGAATCAGAGGGGCTGACACAGAGTGCGAGAAACAGAGGGGCTGAAACAGAGGGCGAGAAACAGAGGGGCTGAAGCAGAGGGCGAGAAACCGAGGGGCTGAAACAGAGGGGCTGAAACAGAGGGGCTGAAACAGCGGGCGAGAAACAGAGGGGCTGAAACAGAGGGGCTGAAACAGAGGGGATGAAACAGCGGGCGAGAAACAGAGGGGCTGAAACAGAGGGCAAGAAACAGAGGGGCTGAATCAGAGATGCGAGAAACAGAGGGGCTGAAACAGAGAGGCTGAAACAGAGGGGCTGAAACAGAGGGCGTGAAACAGAGGGGCTGAAACAGAGGGCGAGAAACAGAGGGGCTGAACCAGAGGGGCTGAAACAGAGGGGCTGAAACAGAGGGCGAGAAACAGAGGGGCTGAAACAGAGGGCGAGAAACAGAGGGGCTGAAACAGAGGGCGAGAAACAGAGGGGCCGAAACAGAGAGGCTGAAACAGAGGGGCTGAAACAGAGGGCGAGAAACAGAGGGGCTGTAACAGAGGGCGAGAAACAGAGGGGCTGAAACAGAGGGCGAGAAACAGAGGGGCTGAATCAGAGAGGCTGATTCAGAGGGGCTGAAACAGAGGGGCTGAATCAGAGGGGTTGAAACAGAGGGTCTGAATCAGAAGGGCTAAAACAGAGGGCGAGAAACAGAGGGGCTGAAACAGAGGGGCTGAAACAGAGGGTCTTAAACAGAGGGGCTGAATCAGAGGGGCTGAATCAGAGGAGCTGAAACAGAGGGGCTGAATCAGAGGGGCTGAAACAGAGGTCGAGAAACAGAGGGGCTGAGACAGAGGGCGAGAAACAGAGGGGCTGAAACAGAGGGCGAGAAACAGAGGGGCTGAAACAGAGGGGCTGAAACAGAGGGCGAGAAACAGAGGGGCTGAAACAGAGGGCGAGAAACAGAGGGGCTGAAACAGAGGGTGAGAAACAGAGGGGCTGAAACAGAGGGCGAGAAACAGAGTGGCTGAAACAGACGGGCTGAAACAGAGGGGCTGAAAAAGAGGGCGAAAAACAGAGGGGCTGAAACTGAGGGCGAGAAACAGAGGGGCTGAATCAGAGGTCTAAATCAGAGGGGCTGAATCAGAGGAGCTGAAACAGAGGGGGAGAAACAGAGGGGCTGAAACAGAGGGCGAGAAACAGAGGGGCTGAAACAGAGGGCGAGAAACAGAGGGGCTGAAATAGAGGGCGAGAAACAGAGGGGCTGAAACAGAGGGGCTGAAACAGAGGGGCTGAAACAGAGTGGCTGAAACAGACGGCGAGAAACAGAGGGGCTGAATCAGAGGGACTGAATCAGAGGGGCTGAAACAGAGGGGCTGAATCAGCGGGGCTGAAACAGAGGGCGAGAAACTGAGGGTCTGAAACAGAGGGCGAGAAACAGAGGGGCAGAAACAGCGGGCGAGAAACAGAGGGTCTGAAACAGAGGGGCTGAAACAGAGGGCGAGAAACAGATTGGCTGAAACAGAGGGCTAGAAACAGAGGGGCTTTAACAGAGGGGTTGAAACAGAGGGGCTGAAACAGAGGGGCTGAAACAGTGGGGCTGAAACAGAGGTTGAGAAAAAGAGGGGCTGAAACAGAGGGCGCGAAACAGTGGGGCTGAGACAGAGGGCGAGAAACAGAGGGGCTGAAACAGAGGGCGAGAAACAGAGGGGCTGAAACAGAGGGGCTGAAACAGAGTGGCTGAAACAGAGGGCGAGAAACAGAGAGGTTGAAACAGAGGGCGAGAAACAGAGGGGCTGAAACTGAGGGGCTGAAACAGAGGGTGAGAAACAGAGGGGCTGAAACAGAGGGCGAGAAACAGAGTGGCTGAAACAGACGGGCTGAAACAGAGGGCAAAAAACAGAGGGGCTGAAACAGAGGGCGAGAAACAGAGGGTGAGAAACAGAGGGCAAGAAACAGAGGGGCTGAAACAGAGGGCAAAAAACAGAGGGGCTGAAACAGAGGGCGAGAAACAGAGGGTGAGAAACAGAGGGCGAGAAACAGAGGGGATGAAACAGAGGGGCTGAAACAGAGGGGCTGAAATAGAGGGGCTGAAACAGAGGGGCAGAATCAGAGGGGCTGCAACAGAGGGGCTGAATCAGAGGGGCTGACACAGAGTGCGAGAAACAGAGGGGCTGAAACAGAGGGCGAGAAACAGAGGGGCTGAAGCAGAGGGCGAGAAACCGAGGGGCTGAAACAGAGGGGCTGAAACAGAGGGGCTGAATCAGAGGGGTTGAAACAGAGGGGCTGAAACAGAGGGGCTGAAACAGAGGGGCTGAAACAGCGGGCGAGAAACAGAGGGGCTGAAACAGAGGGCAAGAAACAGAGGGGCTGAATCAGAGATGCGAGAAACAGAGGGGCTGAAACAGAGAGGCTGAAACAGAGGGGCTGAAACAGAGGGCGTGAAACAGAGGGGCTGAAACAGAGGGCGAGAAACAGAGGGGCTGAACCAGAGGGGCTGAAACAGAGGGGCTGAAACAGAGGGCGAGAAACAGAGGGGCTGAAACAGAGGGCGAGAAACAGAGGGGCTGAAACAGAGGGCGAGAAACAGAGGGGCCGAAACAGAGAGGCTGAAACAGAGGAGCTGAAACAGAGGGCGAGAAACAGAGGGGCTGTAACAGAGGGCGAGAAACAGAGGGGCTGAAACAGAGGGGCTGAAACAGAGGGGCTGAAACAGAGGGCGAGAAACAGAGGGGCTGAAACAGAGGGCGAGAAACAGAGGGGCTGAAACAGAGGGGCTGAAACAGTAGGGCTGAATCAGAGAGCCTGAAAAAGAGGGGCTGAAACAGTGGGGCTGAAATAGAGGGGCTGAAACAGAGGGGCTGAATCAGAGGGGCTGAAACAGAGGGGCTGAATCAGAGGGGCTGAATCAGCGGGGCTGAAACAGAGGGTGAGAAACAGAGGGTCTGAATCAGAGGGGCTAAATCAGAGGGGCTGAATCAGAGGGGTTGAAACAGAGGGTCTGAATCAGAGGGGCTGAAACAGAGGTCGAGAAACAGAGGGGCTGAAACAGAGGGGCTGAAACAGACGGCGAGAAACAGAGGGGCTGAATCAGAGGGGCTGATTCAGAGGGGCTGAAACAGAGGGGCTGAATCAGCGGGGCTGAAACAGAGGGCGAGAAACTGAGGGTCTGAAACAGAGGGCGAGAAACAGAGGGGCAGAAACAGCGGGCGAGAAACAGAGGGTCTGAAACAGAGGGGCTGAAACAGAGGGCGAGAAACAGATTGGCTGAAACAGAGGGCTAGAAACAGAGGGGCTGTAACAGAGGGGTTGAAACAGAGGGGCTGAAACAGAGGGGCTGAAACAGTGGGGCTGAAACAGAGGTTGAGAAAAAGAGGGGCTGAAACAGAGGGCGCGAAACAGAGGGGCTGAAACAGAGGGCGAGAAACAGAGGGGCTGAATCAGAGGGGCTGAAACAGAGGGTGAGAAACAGAGGGGCTGAAACAGAGGGCTGAAACAGAGGGGCTGAATCAGAGATGCGAGAAACAGAGGGGCTGAAACAGAGAGGCTGAAACAGAGGGGCTGAAACAGAGGGCGTGAAACAGAGGGGCTGAAACAGAGGGCGAGAAACAGAGGGGCTGAACCAGAGGGGCTGAAACAGAGGGGCTGAAACAGAGGGCGAGAAACAGAGGGGCTGAAACAGAGGGCGAGAAACAGAGGGGCTGAAACAGAGGGCGAGAAACAGAGGGGCCGAAACAGAGAGGCTGAAACAGAGGGGCTGAAACAGAGGGCGAGAAACAGAGGGGCTGTAACAGAGGGCGAGAAACAGAGGGGCTGAAACAGAGGGGCTGAAACAGAGGGGCTGAAACAGAGGGCGAGAAACAGAGGGGCTGAAACAGAGGGCGAGAAACAGAGGGGCTGAAATAGAGGGCGAGAAACAGAGGGGCTGAAACAGAGGGGCTGAAACAGTAGGGCTGAATCAGAGAGCCTGAAAAAGAGGGGCTGAAACAGTGGGGCTGAAATAGAGGGGCTGAAACAGAGGGGCTGAAACAGAGGGGCTGAAACAGAGGGCGAGAAACAGAGGGGCTGAAACAGAGGGCGAGAAACAGAGGGGCTGAAACAGAGGGCGAGAAACAGAGGGGCTGAAACAGAGTGGCTGAAACAGAGGGCGAGAAACAGAGAGGTTGAAACAGAGGGCGAGAAACAGAGGGGCTAAAACTGAGGGGCTGAAACAGAGGGTGAGAAACAGAGGGGCTGAAACAGAGGGCGAGAAACAGAGTGGCTGAAACAGACGGGCTGAAACAGAGGGCAAAAAACAGAGGGGCTGAAACAGAGGGCGAGAAACAGAGGGTGAGAAACAGAGGGCAAGAAACAGAGGGGCTGAAACAGAGGGCAAAAAACAGAGGGGCTGAAACAGAGGGCGAGAAACAGAGGGTGAGAAACAGAGGGCGAGAAACAGAGAGGATGAAACAGAGGGGCTGAAACAGAGGGGCTGAAATAGAGGGGCTGAAACAGAGGGGCTGAATCAGAGGGGCTGCAACAGAGGGGCTGAATCAGAGGGGCTGACACAGAGTGCGAGAAACAGAGGGGCTGAAACAGAGCGCGAGAAACGGAGGGGCTGAAGCAGAGGGCGAGAAACCGAGGGGCTGAAACAGAGGGGCTGAAACAGAGGGGCTGAAACAGCGGGCGAGAAACAGAGGGGCTGAAACAGAGGGGCTGAAACAGAGGGGCTGAAACAGAGGGCAAGAAACAGAGGGGCTGAATCAGAGATGCGAGAAACAGAGGGGCTGAATCAGAGATGCGAGAAACAGAGGGGCTGAAACAGAGAGGCTGAAACAGAGGGGCTGAAACAGAGGGCGTGAAACAGAGGGGCTGAAACAGAGGGCGAGAAACAGAGGGGCTGAACCAGAGGGGCTGAAACAGAGGGGCTGAAACAGAGGACGAGAAACAGAGGGGCTGAAACAGAGGGCGAGAAACAGAGGGGCTGAAACAGAGGGCGAGAAACAGAGGGGCCGAAACAGAGAGGCTGAAACAGAGGAGCTGAAACAAAGGGCGAGAAACAGAGGGGCTGTAACAGAGGGCGAGAAACAGAGGGGCTGAAACAGAGGGGCTGAAACAGAGGGGCTGAAACAGAGGGCGAGAAACAGAGGGGCTGAAACAGAGGGCGAGAAACAGAGGGGCTGAAACAGAGGGCGAGAAACAGAGGGGCTGAAACAGAGGGGCTGAAACAGTAGGGCTGAATCAGAGAGCCTGAAAAAGAGGGGCTGAAACAGTGGGGCTGAAATAGAGGGGCTGAAACAGAGGGGCTGAATCAGAGGGGCTGAAACAGAGGGACTGAATCAGAGGGGCTGAATCAGCGGGGCTGAAACAGAGGGTGAGAAACAGAGGGTCTGAATCAGAGGGGCTAAATCAGAGGGGCTGAATCAGAGGGGTTGAAACAGAGGGTCTGAATCAGAGGGGCTGAAACAGAGGTCGAGAAACAGAGGGGCTGAAACAGAGGGGCTGAAACAGAGGGTCTGAAACAGAGGGGCTGAATCAGAGGGGCTGTTTCAGAGGGGCTGAAACAGAGGGGCTGAATCAGCGGGGCTGAAACAGAGGGCGAGAAACTGAGGGTCTGAAACAGAGGGCGAGAAACAGAGGGGCAGAAACAGCGGGCGAGAAACAGAGGGTCTGAAACAGAGGGGCTGAAACAGAGGGCGAGAAACAGATTGGCTGAAACAGAGGGCTAGAAACAGAGGGGCTGTAACAGAGGGGTTGAAACAGAGGGGCTGAAACAGAGGGGCTGAAACAGTGGGGCTGAAACAGAGGTTGAGAAAAAGAGGGGCTGAAACAGAGGGCGCGAAACAGAGGGGCTGAAACAGAGGGCGAGAAACAGAGGGGCTGAATCAGAGGGGCTGAAACAGAGGGTGAGAAACAGAGGGGCTGAAACAGAGGGCTGAAACAGAGGGGCTGAATCAGAGATGCGAGAAACAGAGGGGCTGAAACAGAGAGGCTGAAACAGAGGGGCTGAAACAGAGGGCGTGAAACAGAGGGGCTGAAACAGAGGGCGAGAAACAGAGGGGCTGAACCAGAGGGGCTGAAACAGAGGGGCTGAAACAGAGGGCGAGAAACAGAGGGGCTGAAACAGAGGGCGAGAAACAGAGGGGCTGAAACAGAGGGCGAGAAACAGAGGGGCCGAAACAGAGAGGCTGAAACAGAGGGGCTGAAACAGAGGGCGAGAAACAGAGGGGCTGTAACAGAGGGCGAGAAACAGAGGGGCTGAAACAGAGGGGCTGAAACAGAGGGGCTGAAACAGAGGGCGAGAAACAGAGGGGCTGAAACAGAGGGCGAGAAACAGAGGGGCTGAAACAGAGGGCGAGAAACAGAGGGGCTGAAACAGAGGGGCTGAAACAGTAGGGCTGAATCAGAGAGCCTGAAAAAGAGGGGCTGAAACAGTGGGGCTGAAATAGAGGGGCTGAAACAGAGGGGCTGAATCAGAGGGGCTGAAACAGAGGGGCTGAATCAGAGGGGCTGAATCAGCGGGGCTGAAACAGAGGGTGAGAAACAGAGGGTCTGAATCAGAGGGGCTAAATCAGAGGGGCTGAATCAGAGGGGTTGAAACAGAGGGTCTGAATCAGAGGGGCTGAAACAGAGGTCGAGAAACAGAGGGGCTGAAACAGAGGGGCTGAAACAGAGGGTCTGAAACAGAGGGGCTGAATCAGAGGGGCTGATTCAGAGGGGCTGAAACAGAGGGGCTGAATCAGCGGGGCTGAAACAGAGGGCGAGAAACTGAGGGTCTGAAACAGAGGGCGAGAAACAGAGGGGCAGAAACAGCGGGCGAGAAACAGAGGGTCTGAAACAGAGGGGCTGAAACAGAGGGCGAGAAACAGATTGGCTGAAACAGAGGGCTAGAAACAGAGGGGCTGTAACAGAGGGGTTGAAACAGAGGGGCTGAAACAGAGGGGCTGAAACAGTGGGGCTGAAACAGAGGTTGAGAAAAAGAGGGGCTGAAACAGAGGGCGCGAAACAGAGGGGCTGAAACAGAGGGCGAGAAACAGAGGGGCTGAATCAGAGGGGCTGAAACAGAGGGTGAGAAACAGAGGGGCTGAAACAGAGGGCTTAAACAGAGGGGCTGAAAAAGAGGGCGAGAAACAGAGGGGCTGAAACAGAGGGCGAGAAACAGAGAGGGTGAAACAGAGGGGCTGAAACAGAGGGGCTGAAACAGAGGGGCTGAAACAGAGTGGCTGAAACAGAGGGGCTGAAACAGAGGTGCTGAAACAGAGGGGCTGAAACAGAGTGCGAGAAACAGAGGGGCTGAAACAGAGGGCGAGAAACAGAGGGGCTGAAACAGAGGGGCTGAAACAGAGGGGCTGAAACAGAGGGCGAGAAACAGAGGGGCTGAAACAGAGGGCGAGAAACAGAGGGGCTGAAACAGAGGGGCTGAAACAGAGGGGCTGAAACAGAGGGGCTGAAACAGAGGGCGAGAATCAGAGGGGCTGAATCAGAGGGGCTGAAACAGAGGAACTGAAACAGAGGGCGAGAAACAAAGGGGCTGAAACAGCGGGCGAGAAACAGAGGGCCAGAAACAGAGGGGCTGAAACAGAGGGGCTGAAAGAGACGGGCTGAAACAGAGAGCCTGAAACAGAGGGTGAGAAACAGAGGGGCTGAAACAGAGGGCGAGAAACAGAGTGGCTGAAACAGACGGGCTGAAACAGAGGGGCTGAAAAAGAGGGCGAAAAACAGAGGGGCTGAAACTGATGGCGAGAAACAGAGGGGCTGAATCAGAGGGGTTGAAACAGAGGGTCTGAATCAGTGGGGCTGAAACAGAGGGCGAGAAATAGAGGGGCTGAAACAGAGGGCGAGAAACATAGGGGCTGAAACAGAGGGGCTGAAACAGAGGGTCTGAAACAGAGGGGCTGAATCAGAGGGGCTGATTCAGAGGGGCTGAAACAGAGTGGCTGAATCAGCGGGGCTGAAACAGAGGGCAAGAAACTGAGGGGCTGAAACAGAGGGCGAGAAACAGAGGGGCTGAAACAGAGGGCGAGAAACAGAGGGGCTGAATCAGAGAGGCTGATTCAGAGGGGCTGAAACAGAGGGGCTGAATCAGAGGGGTTGAAACAGAGGGTCTGAATCAGAAGGGCTGAAACAGAGGGCGAGAAACAGAGGGGCTGAAACAGAGGGGCTGAAACAGAGGGTCTTAAACAGAGGGGCTGAATCAGAGGGGCTGAATCAGAGGAGCTGAAACAGAGGGGCTGAATCAGAGGGGCTGAAACAGAGGTCGAGAAACAGAGGGGCTGAGACAGAGGGCGAGAAACAGAGGGGCTGAAACAGAGGGCGAGAAACAGAGGGGCTGAAACAGAGGGGCTGAAACAGAGGGCGAGAAACAGAGGGGCTGAAACAGAGGGCGAGAAACAGAGGGGCTGAAACAGAGGGTGAGAAACAGAGGGGCTGAAACAGAGGGCGATAAACAGAGTGGCTGAAACAGACGGGCTGAAACAGAGGGGCTGAAAAAGAGGGCGAAAAACAGAGGGGCTGAAACTGAGGGCGAGAAACAGAGGGGCTGAATCAGAGGTCTAAATCAGAGGGGCTGAATCAGAGGAGCTGAAACAGAGGGGGAGAAACAGAGGGGCTGAAACAGAGGGCGAGAAACAGAGGGGCTGAAACAGAGGGCGAGAAACAGAGGGGCTGAAATAGAGGGCGAGAAACAGAGGGGCTGAAACAGAGGTCGAGAAACAGAGGGGCTGAAACAGAGGGGCTGAAACAGACGGCGAGAAACAGAGGGGCTGAATCAGAGGGACTGAATCAGAGGGGCTGAAACAGAGGGGCTGAATCAGCGGGGCTGAAACAGAGGGCGAGAAACTGAGGGTCTGAAACAGAGGGCGAGAAACAGAGGGGCAGAAACAGCGGGCGAGAAACAGAGGGTCTGAAACAGAGGGGCTGAAACAGAGGGCGAGAAACAGATTGGCTGAAACAGAGGGCTAGAAACAGAGGGGCTGTAACAGAGGGGTTGAAACAGAGGGGCTGAAACAGAGGGGCTGAAACAGTGGGGCTGAAACAGAGGTTGAGAAAAAGAGGGGCTGAAACAGAGGGCGCGAAACAGAGGGGCTGAAACAGAGGGCGAGAAACAGAGGGGCTGAATCAGAGGGGCTGAAACAGAGGGTGAGAAACAGAGGGGCTGAAACAGAGGGCTGAAACAGAGGGGCTGAAAAAGAGGGCGAGAAACAGAGGGGCTGAAACAGAGGGCGAGAAACAGAGAGGGTGAAACAGAGGGGCTGAAACAGAGGTGCTGAAACAGAGGGGCTGAAACAGAGTGGCTGAAACAGAGGGGCTGAAACAGAGGTGCTGAACCAGAGGGGCTGAAACAGAGGGCGAGAAACAGAGGGGCTGAAACAGAGGGCGAGAAACAGAGGGGCTGAAACAGAGGGGCTGAAACAGAGGGGCTGAAACAGAGGGCGAGAAACAGAGGGGCTGAAACAGAGGGCGAGAAACAGAGGGGCTGAAACAGAGGGGCTGAAACAGAGGGGCTGAAACAGAGGGGCTGAAACAGAGGGCGAGAAACAGAGGGGCTGAATCAGAGGGGCTGAATCAGAGGGGCTGAAACAGAGGAACTGAAACAGAGGGCGAGAAACAAAGGGGCTGAAACAGCGGGCGAGAAACAGAGGGCCAGAAACAGAGGGGCTGAAACAGAGGGGCTGAAAGAGACGGGCTGAAACAGAGAGCCTGAAACAGAGGGTGAGAAACAGAGGGGCTGAAACAGAGTGCTGAAACAGAGGGGCTGAAAAAGAGGGCGAGAAACAGAGGGGCTGAGACAGACAGGCTGAAACAGAGGGGCTGAAAAAGAGGGCGAAAAACAGAGGGGCTGAAACTGAGGGCGAGAAACAGAGGGGCTGAATCAGAGGGGTTGAAACAGAGGGTCTGAATCAGTGGGGCTGAAACAGAGGGCGAGAAATAGAGGGGCTGAAACAGAGGGCGAGAAACATAGGGGCTGAAACAGAGGGGCTGAAACAGAGGGTCTGAAACAGAGGGGCTGAATCAGCGGGGCTGATTCAGAGGGGCTGAAACAGAGGGGCTGAATCAGCGGGGCTGAAACAGAGGGCAAGAAACTGAGGGGCTGAAACAGAGGGCGAGAAACAGAGGGGCTGAAACAGAGGGCGAGAAACAGAGGGGCTGAATCAGAGAGGCTGATTCAGAGGGGCTGAAACAGAGGGGCTGAATCAGAGGGGTTGAAACAGAGGGTCTGAATCAGAAGGGCTGAAACAGAGGGCGAGAAACAGAGGGGCTGAAACAGAGGGGCTGAAACAGAGGGTCTGAAACAGAGGGGCTGAATCAGAGGGGCTGAATCAGAGGAGCTGAAACAGAGGGGCTGAATCAGAGGGGCTGAAACAGAGGTCGAGAAACAGAGGGGCTGAGACAGAGGGCGAGAAACAGAGGGGCTGAAACAGAGGGCGAGAAACAGAGAGGCAGAAACAGAGGGGCTGAAACAGAGGGGCTGAAACAGAGGGCGAGAAACAGAGGGGCTGAAACAGAGGGCGAGAAACAGAGGGGCTGAAACAGAGGGTGAGAAACAGAGGGGCTGAAACAGAGGCCGAGAAACAGAGTGGCTGAAACAGACGGGCTGAAACAGAGGGGCTGAAAAAGAGGGCGAAAAACAGAGGGGCTGAAACTGAGGGCGAGAAACAGAGGGGCTGAATCAGAGGTCTAAATCAGAGGGGCTGAATCAGAGGAGCTGAAACAGAGGGGGAGAAACAGAGGGGCTGAAACAGAGGGCGAGAAACAGAGGGTCTGAAACATCGGGGCTGTATCAGCGGGGCTGAAACAGAGGGGGAGAAACAGAGGGGCTGAAACAGAGGGCGAGAAACAGAGGGGCTGAAACAGAGGGCGAGAAACAGAGGGGCTGAAATAGAGGGCGAGAAACAGAGGGGCTGAAACAGAGGGGCTGAAACAGAGGGGCTGAAACAGAGTGGCTGAAACAGACGGCGAGAAACAGAGGGGCTGAATCAGAGGGGCTGAATCAGAGGGGCTGAAACAGAGGAACTGAAACAGAGGGCGAGAAACAAAGGGGCTGAAACAGCGGGCGAGAAACAGAGGGCCAGAAACAGAGGGGCTGAAACAGAGGGGCTGAAACAGCGGGCGAGAAACAGAGAGCCTGAAACAGAGGGCGAGAAACAGAGGGGCTGAAACAGAGGGCGAAAAACAGAGGGGCTGAAACAGAGGGGCTGAAACAGAGGGGCTGAAAAAGGGGGCGAAAAACAGAGGGGCTGAAAAAGGGGGCAAAAACAGAGGGGCTGAAACTGAGGGCGAGAAATAGAGGGGCTGAATCAGAGGTCTAAATCAGAGGGGCTGAATCAGAGGAGCTGAAACAGAGGGCGAGAAACAGAGGGGCTGAAACAGAGGGCGAGAAACAGAGGGGCTGAAACAGAGGGCAAGAAACAGAGGGGCTGAAACAGAAGGGCTGAAACAGAGGGCGAGAAACAGAGGGGCTGAATCAGTTGGGCTAAATCAGAGGGGCTGAATCAGAGGGGTTGAAACAGAGGGTCTGAATCAGTGGGGCTGAAACAGAGGGCGAGAAATAGAGGGGCTGAAACAGAGGGCGAGAAACAGAGGGGCTGAAACAGAGGGGCTGAAACAGAGGGTCTGAAACAGAGGGGCTGAATCAGAGGGGCTGATTCAGAGGGGCTGAAACAGAGGGGCTGAATCAGCGGGGCTGAAACAAAGGGCGAGAAACTGAGGGGCTGAAACAGAGGGCGAGAAACAGAGGGGCTGAAACAGAGGGCGAGAAACAGAGGTGCTGAATCAGAGAGGCTGATTCAGAGGGGCTGAAACAGAGGGGCTGAATCAGAGGGGTTGAAACAGAGGGTCTGAATCAGAGGGGCTGAAACAGAGGGCGAGAAACAGAGGGGCTGAATCAGAGGGGCTGAAACAGAGGTCGAGAAACAGAGGGGCTGAGACAGAGGGCGAGAAACAGAGGGGCTGAAAAAGAGGGGCTGAAACAGAGTTGCTGAAACAGAGGGCGAGAAACAGAGAGGTTGAAACAGAGGGCGAGAAACAGAGGGGCTTAAACAGAGGGCGAAAAACAGAGGGGCTGAAACAGAGGGCGAGAAACAGAGGGGCTGAAGCAGAGGGGCTGAAACAGACGGGCTGAAACAGAGGGCAAAAAACAGAGGGGCTGAAACAGAGGGCGAGAAACAGAGGGTGAGAAACAGAGGGCAAGAAACAGAGGGGCTGAAACAGAGGGCAAAAAACAGAGGGGCTGAAACAGAGGGCGAGAAACAGAGGGTGAGAAACAGAGGGCGAGAAACAGAGGGGATGAAACAGAGGGGCTGAAACAGAGGGGCTGAAATAGAGGGGCTGAAACAGAGGGGCTGAATCAGAGGGGCTGCAACAGAGGGGCTGAATCAGAGGGGCTGACACAGAGTGCGAGACCAGAGGGGCTGAAACAGAGGGCGAGAAACAGAGGGGCTGAAACAGAGGGCGAGAAACAGAGGGGCTGAAACAGAGGGGCTGAAACAGAGGGGCTGAAACAGAGGGCGAAAAACAGAGAGGCTGAAACAGCGGGCGAGAAACAGAGGGGCTGAAACAGAGTGCAAGAATCAGAGGGGCTGAATCAGAGATGCGAGAAACAGAGGGGCTGAAACAGAGAGGCTGAAACAGAGGGGCTGAAACAGAGGGCGAGAAACAGAGGGGCTGAAACAGAGAGGCTGAAACAGAGGGGCTGAAACAGAGGGCGAGAAACAGAGGGGCTGAAACAGAGGGGCTGAAACAGAGGGGCTGAAACAGAGGGCGAGAAACAGAGGGTGAGAAACAGAGGGCGAGAAACAGAGGGGATGAAACAGAGGGGCTGAAACAGAGGGGCTGAAACAGAGGGGCTGAAACAGAGGGCGAGAAACAGAGGGTGAGAAACAGAGGGCGAGAAACAGAGGGGATGAAACAGAGGGGCTGATTCAGAGGGGCTGAAATAGAGGGGCTGAAACAGAGGGGCTGAATCAGAGGGGCTGCAACAGAGGGGCTGAATCAGAGGGGCTGACACAGAGTGCGAGAAACAGAGGGGCTGAAACAGAAGGCGAGAAACAGAGGGGCTGAAACAGACGGGCTGAAACAGAGGGGCTGAAACAGAGGGCGAGAAACAGAGAGGCTGAAACAGCGGGCGAGAAACAGAGGGGCTGAAACAGAGGGCAAGAATCAGAGGGGCTGAATCAGAGATGCGCGAAACAGAGGGGCTGAAACAGAGAGGCTGAAACAGAGGGGCTGAAACAGAGGGCGAGAAACAGAGGGGCTGAAACAGAGGTCGAGAAACAGAGGGGCTGAACCAGAGGGGCTGAAACAGAGGGGCTGAAACAGAGGGCGAGAAACAGAGGGGCTGAAACAGAGGGGCTGAAACAGAGGGGCTGAAACAGAGGGCGAGAAACAGAGGGGCTGAAACAGAGGGCAAGAATCAGAGGGGCTGAATCAGAGATGCGAGAAACAGAGAGGTTGAAACAGAGGGCGAGAAACAGATAGGCTGAAACAGAGGGCGAGAAACAGAGGGGTTGAAAGAGAGGGCGAGAAACAGAGGGGCTGAAACAGAGGGGCTGAAACAGACGGGCTGAAACAGAGGGCAAAAAACAGAGGGGCTGAAACAGAGGGTGGGAAACAGAGGGGCTGAAACAGAGGGGCTGAAACAGAGGGGCTGAAACAGAGGGCGAGAAACAGAGGTGCTGAATCAGAGGGCTAAATCAGAGGGGCTGAATCAGCGGGGCTGGAACAGAGGGGCTGAATCAGAGGGGCTGTCACAGAGTGCGAGAAACAGAGGGGCTGAAACAGAGGGTCTGAAACAGAGGGGCTGAAACAGAGGGCGAGAAACAGAGGTGCTGAATCAGAGGGCTAAATCAGAGGGCCTGAATCAGAGGGGCTGAAACAGAGGGGCTGAATCAGAGGGGCTGAAAGAGAGGGCGAGAAACAGAGGGGCTGAAACAGAGGGGCTGAAACAGAGGGTCAGAAACAGGGGGGCTGAATCAGACGGGCTGATTCAGAGGGGCTGAAACAGAGGGGCTGAATCAGCGGGGCTGAAACAGAGGGCGAGAAACTGAGGGGCTGAAACAGAGGGCGAGAAACAGAGGGGCTGAAACAGAGGGCGAGAAACAGAGGGGCTGAATCAGAGAGGCTGATTCAGAGGGTCTGAAACAGAGGGGCTGAATCAGAGGGGCTGAATCAGCGGGGCTGAAACAGAGGGGCTGAATCAGCGGGGCTGAAACATAGGGCGAGAAACTGAGGGGCTGAAACAGAGGGCGAGAAACAGAGGGGCTGAAACAGAGGGCGAGAAACAGAGGGGCTGAATCAGAGAGGCTGATTCAGAGGAGCTGAAACAGACGGGCTGAATCAGAGGGGTTGAAACAGAGGGTCTGAATCAGAGGGGCTGAAACAGAGGGCGAGAAACAGAGGGGCTGAAACAGAGGGGCTGAAACAGAGCGTCTGAAACAGAGGGGCTGAATCAGAGGGGCTGAATCAGAGGATCTGAAACAGAGGGGCTGAATCAGAGGGGCTGAAACAGAGCTCGAGAAACAGAGGGGCTGAGACAGAGGGTGAGAAACAGAGGGGCTGAAACAGAGGGCGAGAAACAGAGGGGCTGAAACAGAGGGGCTGAAACAGAGTGGCTGAAACAGAGGGCGAGAAACAGAGAGGTTGAAACAGAGGGGCTGAAACAGAGGGCGAGAAACAGAGGGGCTGAAACAGAGGGCGAGAAAAGGGGGGCTGAAACAGAGGGGCTGAAACATACGGGCTGAAACAGAGGGCAAAAAACAGAGGGGCTGAAACAGAGGGCGAGAAACAGAGGGTAAGAAACAGAGGGCAAGAAACAGAGGGGCTGAAACAGAGGGCAAAAAACAGAGGGGCTGAAACAGAGGGCGAGAAACAGAGGGTGAGAAACACAGGGCGAGAAACAGAGGGGATGAAACAGAGGGCCTGAAACAGAGGGGCTGAAATAGAGGGGCTGAAACAGAGGGGCTGAATCAGCGGGGCTGGAACAGAGGGGCTGAATCAGAGGGGCTGACACAGAGTGCGAGAAACAGAGGGGCTGAAACAGAGGGCGAGAAACAGAGGGGCTGAAACAGAGGGCGAGAAACAGAGGGGCTGAAACAGAGGGGCTGAAACAGAGGGCGAGAAACAGAGAGGCTGAAACAGCGGGCGAGAAACAGAGGGGCTGAAACAGAGGGCAAGAAACAGAGGGGCTGAATCAGAGATGCGAGAAACAGAGGGGCTGAAACAGAGAGGCTGAAACAGAGGGGCTGAAACAGAGGGCGAGATACAGAGGGGCTGAAACAGAGGGCGAGAAACAGAGGGGCTGAAACAGAGGGGCTGAAACAGAGGGGCTGAAACAGAGGGGCTGAATCAGAGGAGCTGAAACAGAGGGGCTGAATCAGAGGGGCTGAAACAGAGGTCGAGAAACAGAGGGGCTGAGACAGAGGGCGAGAAACAGAGGGGCTGAAACAGAGGGCGAGAAACAGAGGGGCTGAAACAGAGTTGCTGAAACAGAGGGCGAGAAACAGAGAGGTTGAAACAGAGGGCGAGAAACAGAGGGGCTTAAACAGAGGGCGAAAAACAGAGGGGCTGAAACAGAGGGCGAGAAACAGAGGGGCTGAAACAGAGGAGCTGAAACAGACGGGCTGAAACAGAGGGCAAAAAACAGAGGGGCTGAAACAGAGAGCGAGAAACAGAGGGTGAGAAACAGAGGGCAAGAAACAGAGGGGCTGAAACAGAGGGCAAAAAACAGAGGGGCTGAAACAGAGGGCGAGAAACAGAGGGTGAGAAACAGAGGGCGAGAAACAGAGGGGATGAAACAGAGGGGCTGAAACAGAGGGGCTGAAATAGAGGGGCTGAAACAGAGGGGCTGAATCAGAGGGGCTGCAACAGAGGGGCTGAATCAGAGGGGCTGACACAGAGTGCGAGACCAGAGGGGCTGAAACAGAGGGCGAGAAACAGAGGGGCTGAAACAGAGGGCGAGAAACAGAGGGGCTGAAACAGAGGGGCTGAAACAGAGGGGCTGAAACAGAGGGCGAAAAACAGAGAGGCTGAAACAGCGGGCGAGAAACAGAGGGGCTGAAAGAGAGTGCAAGAATCAGAGGGGCTGAATCAGAGATGCGAGAAACAGAGGGGCTGAAACAGAGAGGCTGAAACAGAGGGGCTGAAACAGAGGGCGAGAAACAGAGGGGCTGAAACAGAGGGGCTGAAACAGAGGGGCTGAAACAGAGGGCGAGAAACAGAGGGTGAGAAACAGAGGGCGAGAAACAGAGGGGATGAAACAGAGGGGCTGAAACAGAGGGGCTGAAACAGAGGGGCTGAAACAGAGGGCGAGAAACAGAGGGTGAGAAACAGAGGGCGAGAAACAGAGGGGATGAAACAGAGGGGCTCATTCAGAGGGGCTGAAATAGAGGGGCTAAAACAGAGGGGCTGAATCAGAGGGGCTGCAACAGAGGGGCTGAATCAGAGGGGCTGACACAGAGTGCGAGAAACAGAGGGGCTGAAACAGAGGGCGAGAAACAGAGGGGCTGAAACAGAGGGCGAGAAACAGAGGGGCTGAAACAGAGGGGCTGAAACAGAGGGGCTGAAACAGAGGGCGAGAAACAGAGAGGCTGAAACAGCGGGCGAGAAACAGAGGGGCTGAAACAGAGGGCAAGAATCAGAGGGGCTGAATCAGAGATGCGTGAAACAGAAGGGCTGAAACAGAGAGGCTGAAACAGAGGGGCTGAAACAGAGGGCGAGAAACAGAGGGGCTGAAACAGAGGGGCTGAAACAGAGGGGCTGAAACAAAGGGCGAGAAACAGAGAGGCTGAAACAGCGGGCGAGAAACAGAGGGGCTGAAACAGAGGGCAAGAATCAGAGGGGCTGAATCAGTGATGCGCGAAACAGAGTGGCTGAAACAGAGAGGCTGAAACAGAGGGGCTGAAACAGAGGGCGAGAAACAGAGGGGCTGAAACAGAGGGCGAGAAACAGAGGGGCTGAACCAGAGGGGCTGAAACAGAGGGGCTGAAACAGAGGGCGAGAAACAGAGGGGCTGAAACAGAGGGGCTGAAACAGAGGGGCTGAAACAGAGGGCGAGAAACAGAGGGGCTGAAACAGAGGGCAAGAATCAGAGGGGCTGAATCAGAGATGCGAGAAACAGAGAGGTTGAAACAGAGGGCGAGAAACAGATAGGCTGAAACAGAGGGGCTGAAACAGACGGGCTGAAACAGAGGGCAAAAAACAGAGGGGCTGAAACAGAGGGTGGGAAACAGAGGGGCTGAAACAGAGGGGCTGAAACAGAGGGGCTGAAACAGAGGGCGAGAAACAGAGGTGCTGAATCAGAGGGCTAAATCAGAGGGCCTGAATCAGAGGGGCTGAAACAGAGGGGCTGAATCAGAGGGGCTGAAAGAGAGGGCGAGAAACAGAGGGGCTGAAACAGAGGGGCTGAAACAGAGGGTCAGAAACAGGGGGGCTGAATCAGACGGGCTGATTCAGAGGGGCTGAAACAGAGGGGCTGAATCAGCGGGGCTGAAACAGAGGGCGAGAAACTGAGGGGCTGAAACAGAGGGCGAGAAACAGAGGGGCTGAAACAGAGGGCGAGAAACAGAGGGGCTGAATCAGAGAGGCTGATTCAGAGGGTCTGAAACAGAGGGGCTGAATCAGAGGGGCTGATTCAGAGGGGCTGAAACAGAGGGGCTGAATCAGCGGGGCTGAAACAGAGGGCGAGAAACTGAGGGGCTGAAACAGAGGGCGAGAAACAGAGGGGCTGAAACAGAGGGCGAGAAACAGAGGGGCTGAATCAGAGAGGCTGATTCAGAGGAGCTGAAACAGACGGGCTGAATCAGAGGGGTTGAAACAGAGGGTCTGAATCAGAGGGGCTGAAACAGAGGGCGAGAAACAGAGGGGCTGAAACAGAGCGTCTGAAACAGAGGGGCTGAATCAGAGGGGCTGAATCAGAGGATCTGAAACAGAGGGGCTGAATCAGTGGGGCTGAAACAGAGCTCGAGAAACAGAGGGGCTGAGACAGAGGGCGAGAAACAGAGGGGCTGAAACAGAGGGCGAGAAACAGAGGGGCTGAAACAGAGGGGCTGAAACAGAGTGGCTGAAACAGAGGGCAAAAAACAGAGGGGCTGAAACAGAGGGCGAGAAACAGAGGGTAACAAACAGAGGGCAAGAAACAGAGGGGCTGAAACAGAGGGCAAAAAACAGAGGGGCTGAAACAGAGGGCGAGAAACAGAGGGTGAGAAACACAGGGCGAGAAACAGAGGGGATGAAACAGAGGGCCTGAAACAGAGGGGCTGAAATAGAGGGGCTGAAACAGAGGGGCTGAATCAGCGGGGCTGGAACAGAGGGGCTGAATCAGAGGGGCTGACACAGAGTGCGAGAAACAGAGGGGCTGAAACAGAGGGCGAGAAACAGAGGGGCTGAAACAGAGGGCGAGAAACAGAGGGGCTGAAACAGAGGGGCTGAAACAGAGGGCGAGAAACAGAGAGGCTGAAACAGCGGGCGAGAAACAGAGGGGCTGAAACAGGGGGCAAGAAACAGAGGGGCTGAATCAGAGATGCGAGAAACAGAGGGGCTGAAACAGAGAGGCTGAAACAGAGGGGCTGAAACAGAGGGCGAGATACAGAGGGGCTGAAACAGAGGGCGAGAAACAGAGGGGCTGAAACAGAGGGGCTGAAACAGAGGGGCTGAAACAGAGGGCGAGAAACAGAGGGGCTGAAACAGAGGGCGAGAAAAAGAGGGGCTGAAACAGAGGGCGAGAAACAGAGGGGCTGAAACAGAGGGGCTGAAACAGAGGGTCTGAAACAGAGGTGCTGAATCAGAGGGGCTGATTCAGAGGGGCTGAAACAGAGGGGCTGAATCAGCGGGGCTGAAACAGAGGGCGAGAAACTGAGGGTCTGAAACAGAGGGCGAGAAACAGAGGGGCAGAAACAGCGGGCGAGAAACAGAGGGTCTGAAACAGAGGGGCTGAAACAGAGGGCGAGAAACAGATTAGCTGAAACAGAGGGCTAGAAACAGAGGGGGTGTAACAGAGGGGTTGAAACAGAGGGGCTGAAACAGAGCGGCTGAAACAGAGGGGCTGAAACAGAGGGCGAGAAACAGAGGGGCTGAATCAGAGGGGCTGAAACAGAGGGTGAGAAACAGAGGGGCTGAAACAGAGGGCTGAAACAGAGGGGCTGAAAAAGAGGGCGAGAAACAGAGGGGCTGAAACAGAGGGCGAGAAACAGAGAGGGTGAAACAGAGGGGCTGAAACAGAGGGGCTGAAACAGAGGGGCTGAAACAGAGTGGCTGAAACAGAGGGGCTGAAACAGAGGTGCTGAAACAGAGGGGCTGAAAGAGAGGGCGAGAAATAGAGGGGCTGAAACAGAGGGCCAGAAACAGCGGGGCTGACACAGAGGGGCTGAAACAGAGGGGCTGAAACAGAGGGCGAGAAACAGAGGGGCTGAAACAGAGGGCGAGAAACTGAGGGGCTGAAATAGAGGGCGAGAAACAGAGGGGCTGAAACAGAGGGGCTGAAACAGAGGGGCTGAAACAGAGGGGCTGAAACAGAGGGCGAGAAACAGAGGGGCTGAATCAGAGGGGCTGAATCAGAGGGGCTGAAACAGAGGAACTGAAACAGAGGGCGAGAAACAAAGGGGCTGAAACAGCGGGCGAGAAACAGAGGGCCAGAAACAGAGGGGCAGAAACAGAGGGGCTGAAACAGACGGGCTGAAACAGAGAGCCTGAAACAGAGGGCGAGAAACAGAGGGGCTGAAACAGAGGGCGAAAAACAGAGGGGCTGAAACAGAGGGCGAGAAACAGAGGGGCTGAAACAGAGGGTGAGAAACAGAGGGGCTGAAACAGAGGGCGAGAAACAGAGTGGCTGAAACAGACAGGCTGAAACAGAGGGGCTGAAAAAGAGGGCGAAAAACAGAGGGGCTTAAACTGAGGGCGAGAAACAGAGGGGCTGAATCAGAGGTCTAAATCAGAGGGGCTGAATCAGAGGAGCTGAAACAGAGGGCGAGAAACAGAGGGGCTGAAACAGAGGGCGAGAAACAGAGGGGCTGAAACAGAGGGCAAGAAACAGAGGGGCTGAAACAGAAGGGCTGAAACAGAGGGCGAGAAACAGAGGGGCTGAATCAGAAGGGCTAAATCAGAGGGGCTGAATCAGAGGGGTTGAAACAGAGGGTCTGAATCAGTGGGGCTGAAACAGAGGGCGAGAAATAGAGGGGCTGAAACAGAGGGCGAGAAACAGAGGGGCTGAAACAGAGGGGCTGAAACAGAGGGTCTGAAACAGAGGGGCTGAATCAGAGGGGCTGATTCAGAGGGGCTGAAACAGAGGGGCTGAATCAGCGGGGCTGAAACAGAGGGCGAGAAACTGAGGGGCTGAAACAGAGGGCGAGAAACAGAGGGGCTGAAACAGAGGGCGAGAAACAGAGGGGCTGAATCAGAGAGGCTGATTCAGAGGGGCTGAAACAGAGGGGCTGAATCAGAGGGGTTGAAACAGAGGGGCTGAAACAGAGGGGCTGAAACAGAGGGGCTGAAACAGAGGGGCTGAATCAGAGGGGCTGAAACAGAGGTCGAGAAACAGACGGGCTGAGACAGAGGTCGAGAAACAGAGGGGCTGAAACAGAGGGCGAGAAACAGAGGGGCTGAAACAGAGGGGCTGAAACAGAGTGGCTGAAACAGAGGGCGAGAAACAGAGAGGTTGAAACAGAGGGCGAGAAACAGAGGGGCTGAAACAGAGGGCGAGAAACAGAGGGGCTGAAACAGAGGGCGAGAAACAGAGGGGCTGAAACAGAGGGGCTGAAACAGAGGGTCTGAAACAGAGGGGCTGAAACAGAGGGCCTGATTCAGAGGGGCTGAAACAGAGGGGCTGAATCAGCGGGGCTGAAACAGAGGGCGAGAAACTGAGGGGCTGAAACAGAGGGCGAGAAACAGAGGGGCTGAAACAGAGGGCGAGAAACAGAGGGGCTGAATCAGAGAGGCTGATTCAGAGGGGCTGAAACAGAGGGGCTGAAGCAGAGGGGTTGAAACAGAGGGTCTGAATCAGAGGGGCTGAAACAGAGGGCGAGAAACAAAGGGGCTGAAACAGAGGGGCTGAAACAGAGGGTCTTAAACAGAGGGGCTGAATCAGAGGGGCTGAAACAGAGGTCGAGAAACAGAGGGGCTGAGACAGAGGGCGAGAAACAGAGGAGCTGAAACAGAGGGCGAGAAACAGAGGGGCTGAAACAGAGTGGCTGAAACAGAGGGCGAGAAATAGAGGGGCTGAAACAGAGGGGCTGAAACAGAGTGGCTGAAACAGAGGGCGAGAAATAGAGGGGCTGAAACAGAGGGCGAGAAACAGAGGGGCTGAAACAGAGGGGCTGAAACAGACGGGCTGAAACAGAGGGCAAAAAGCAGAGGGGCTGAAACAGAGGGCGAGAAACAGAGGGTGAGAAACAGAGGGCGAGAAACAGAGGGGCTGAAACAGAGGGGCTGAAACAGACGGGCTGAAACAGAGGGCAAAAAGCAGAGGGGCTGAAACAGAGGGCGAGAAACAGAGGGTGAGAAACAGAGGGCAAGCAACAGAGGGGCTGAAACAGAGGGCAAAAAACAGAGGGGCTGAAACAGAGGGCGAGAAACAGAGGGTGAGAAACAGAGGGCGAGAAACAGAGGGGATGAAACAGAGGGGCTGAAACAGAGGGGCTGAAATAGAGGGGCTGAAACAGAGGGGCTGAATCAGAGGGGCTGCAACAGAGGGGCTGAATCAGAGGGGCTGACACAGAGTGCGAGAAACAGAGGGGCTGAAACAGAGGGCGAGAAACAGAGGGGCTGAAACAGAGGGCGAGAAACAGAGGGGCTGAAACAGAGGGCGAGAAACAGAGAGGCTGAAACAGCGGGCGAGAAACAGAGGGGCAGAAACAGAGGGCAAGAATCAAAGGGGCTGAATCAGAGATGCGAGAAACAGAGGGGCTGTAACAGAGAGGCTGAAACAGAGGGACTGGAACAGAGGGCGAGAAACAGAGGTGCTGAAACAGAGGGCGAGAAACAGAGGGGCTGAACCAGAGGGGCTGAAACAGAGGGGCTGAAACAGAGGGCGAGAAACAGAGGGGCTGAAACAGAGGGCGAGAAACAGAGGGGCTGAAACAGAGGGCGAGAAACAGAGGGGCTGAAACAGAGAGGCTGAAACAGAGTGGCTGAAACAGAGGGCGAGAAACAGAGAGGTTGATACAGAGGGCGAGAAACAGAGGGGCTGAAACAGAAGGCGAGAAACAGAGGGGCTGAAACAGAGGGCGAGAAACAGAGGGGCTGAAACAGAGGGGCTGAAACAGAGGGGCTGAAACAGAGGGCAAAAAACAGAGGGGCTGAAACAGAGGGTGAGAAACAGAGGGGCTGAAACAGAGGGCGAGAAACAGAGGTGCTGAATCAGAGGGCTAAATCAGAGGGCCTGAATCAGAGGGGGTGAAACAGAGGGGCTGAATCACAGGGGCTGAAACAGAGGGCGAGAAACAGAGGGGCTGAAACAAAGGGCAAGAAACAGAGGGGCTGAAACAGAAGGGCTGAAACAGAGGGGGAGAAACAGAGGGGCTGAAACAGAGGGTCTGAATCAGAGGGGCTGAAACAGAGGGCGAGAAACAGAGGGGCTGAAACAGAGGGGCTGAATCAGAGGGGCTGATTCAGAGGGGCTGAAACAGAGGGGCTGAATCATCGGGGCTGAAACAGAGGGCGAGAAACTGAGGGGCTGAAACAGAGGGCGAGAAACAGAGGGGCTGAAACAGAGGGCGCGAAACAGAGGGGCTGAAACAGAGGGCGAGAAACAAAGGGGCTGAATCAGAGGACTGAAACAGAGGGTGAGAAACAGAGGGGCTGAAACAGAGGGCTGAAACAGAGGGGCTGAAAAAGAGGGCGAGAAACAGAGGGGCTGAAACAGAGGGCGAGAAACAGAGGGGCTGAAACAGAGGGGCTGAAACAGAGTGGCTGAAACAGAGGGCAAAAAACAGAGGGGCTGAAACAGAGGGCGAGAAACAGAGGGTAACAAACAGAGGGCAAGAAACAGAGGGGCTGAAACAGAGGGCAAAAAACAGAGGGGCTGAAACAGAGGGCGAGAAACAGAGGGTGAGAAACACAGGGCGAGAAACAGAGGGGATGAAACAGAGGGCCTGAAACAGAGGGGCTGAAATAGAGGGGCTGAAACAGAGGGGCTGAATCAGCGGGGCTGGAACAGAGGGGCTGAATCAGAGGGGCTGACACAGAGTGCGAGAAACAGAGGGGCTGAAACAGAGGGCGAGAAACAGAGGGGCTGAAACAGAGGGCGAGAAACAGAGGGGCTGAAACAGAGGGGCTGAAACAGAGGGCGAGAAACAGAGAGGCTGAAACAGCGGGCGAGAAACAGAGGGGCTGAAACAGGGGGCAAGAAACAGAGGGGCTGAATCAGAGATGCGAGAAACAGAGGGGCTGAAACAGAGAGGCTGAAACAGAGGGGCTGAAACAGAGGGCGAGATACAGAGGGGCTGAAACAGAGGGCGAGAAACAGAGGGGCTGAAACAGAGGGGCTGAAACAGAGGGGCTGAAACAGAGGGCGAGAAACAGAGGGGCTGAAACAGAGGGCGAGAAAAAGAGGGGCTGAAACAGAGGGCGAGAAACAGAGGGGCTGAAACAGAGGGGCTGAAACAGAGGGTCTGAAACAGAGGTGCTGAATCAGAGGGGCTGATTCAGAGGGGCTGAAACAGAGGGGCTGAATCAGCGGGGCTGAAACAGAGGGCGAGAAACTGAGGGTCTGAAATAGAGGGCGAGAAACAGAGGGGCAGAAACAGCGGGCGAGAAACAGAGGGTCTGAAACAGAGGGGCTGAAACAGAGGGCGAGAAACAGATTAGCTGAAACAGAGGGCTAGAAACAGAGGGGGTGTAACAGAGGGGTTGAAACAGAGGGGCTGAAACAGAGCGGCTGAAACAGTGGGGCTGAAACAGAGGTTGAGAAACAGAGGGGCTGAAACAGAGGGCGCGAAACAGAGGGGCTGAAACAGAGGGCGAGAAACAGAGGGGCTGAATCAGAGGGGCTGAAACAGAGGGTGAGAAACAGAGGGGCTGAAACAGAGGGCTGAAACAGAGGGGCTGAAAAAGAGGGCGAGAAACAGAGGGGCTGAAACAGAGGGCGAGAAACAGAGAGGGTGAAACAGAGGGGCTGAAACAGAGGGGCTGAAACAGAGGGGCTGAAACAGAGTGGCTGAAACAGAGGGGCTGAAACAGAGGTGCTGAAACAGAGGGGCTGAAACAGAGGGCGAGAAATAGAGGGGCTGAAACAGTAGGCGAGAAACAGAGGGGCTGACACAGAGGGGCTGAAACAGAGGGGCTGAAACAGAGGGCGAGAAACAGAGGGGCTGAAACAGAGGGCGAGAAACTGAGGGGCTGAAATAGAGGGCGAGAAACAGAGGGGCTGAAACAGAGGGGCTGAAACAGAGGGGCTGAAACAGAGGGGCTGAAACAGAGGGCGAGAAACAGAGGGGCTGAATCAGAGGGGCTGAATCAGAGGGGCTGAAACAGAGGAACTGAAACAGAGGGCGAGAAACAAAGGGGCTGAAACAGCGGGCGAGAAACAGAGGGCCAGAAACAGAGGGGCAGAAACAGAGGGGCTGAAACAGACGGGCTGAAACAGAGAGCCTGAAACAGAGGGCGAGAAACAGAGGGGCTGAAACAGAGGGCGAAAAACAGAGGGGCTGAAACAGAGGGCGAGAAACAGAGGGGCTGAAACAGAGGGTGAGAAACAGAGGGGCTGAAACAGAGGGCGAGAAACAGAGTGGCTGAAACAGACAGGCTGAAACAGAGGGGCTGAAAAAGAGGGCGAAAAACAGAGGGGCTTAAACTGAGGGCGAGAAACAGAGGGGCTGAATCAGAGGTCTAAATCAGAGGGGCTGAATCAGAGGAGCTGAAACAGAGGGCGAGAAACAGAGGGGCTGAAACAGAGGGCGAGAAACAGAGGGGCTGAAACAGAGGGCAAGAAACAGAGGGGCTGAAACAGAAGGGCTGAAACAGAGGGCGAGAAACAGAGGGGCTGAATCAGAAGGGCTAAATCAGAGCGGCTGAATCAGAGGGGTTGAAACAGAGGGTCTGAATCAGTGGGGCTGAAACAGAGGGCGAGAAATAGAGGGGCTGAAACAGAGGGCGAGAAACAGAGGGGCTGAAACAGAGGGGCTGAAACAGAGGGTCTGAAACAGAGGGGCTGAATCAGAGGGGCTGATTCAGAGGGGCTGAAACAGAGGGGCTGAATCAGCGGGGCTGAAACAGAGGGCGAGAAACTGAGGGGCTGAAACAGAGGGCGAGAAACAGAGGGGCTGAAACAGAGGGCGAGAAACAGAGGGGCTGAATCAGAGAGGCTGATTCAGAGGGGCTGAAACAGAGGGGCTGAATCAGAGGGGTTGAAACAGAGGGGCTGAAACAGAGGGGCTGAAACAGAGGGGCTGAAACAGAGGGGCTGAATCAGAGGGGCTGAAACAGAGGTCGAGAAACAGACGGGCTGAGACAGAGGTCGAGAAACAGAGGGGCTGAAACAGAGGGCGAGAAACAGAGGGGCTGAAACAGAGGGGCTGAAACAGAGTGGCTGAAACAGAGGGCGAGAAACAGAGAGGTTGAAACAGAGGGCGAGAAACAGAGGGGCTGAAACAGAGGGCGAGAAACAGAGGGGCTGAAACAGAGGGCGAGAAACAGAGGGGCTGAAACAGAGGGGCTGAAACAGAGGGTCTGAAACAGAGGGGCTGAAACAGAGGGCCTGATTCAGAGGGGCTGAAACAGAGGGGCTGAATCAGCGGGGCTGAAACAGAGGGCGAGAAACTGAGGGGCTGAAACAGAGGGCGAGAAACAGAGGGGCTGAAACAGAGGGCGAGAAACAGAGGGGCTGAATCAGAGAGGCTGATTCAGAGGGGCTGAAACAGAGGGGCTGAAGCAGAGGGGTTGAAACAGAGGGTCTGAATCAGAGGGGCTGAAACAGAGGGCGAGAAACAAAGGGGCTGAAACAGAGGGGCTGAAACAGAGGGTCTTAAACAGAGGGGCTGAATCAGAGGGGCTGAAACAGAGGTCGAGAAACAGAGGGGCTGAGACAGAGGGCGAGAAACAGAGGAGCTGAAACAGAGGGCGAGAAACAGAGGGGCTGAAACAGAGTGGCTGAAACAGAGGGCGAGAAATAGAGGGGCTGAAACAGAGGGGCTGAAACAGAGTGGCTGAAACAGAGGGCGAGAAATAGAGGGGCTGAAACAGAGGGCGAGAAACAGAGGGGCTGAAACAGAGGGGCTGAAACAGACGGGCTGAAACAGAGGGCAAAAAGCAGAGGGGCTGAAACAGAGGGCGAGAAACAGAGGGTGAGAAACAGAGGGCGAGAAACAGAGGGGCTGAAACAGAGGGGCTGAAACAGACGGGCTGAAACAGAGGGCAAAAAGCAGAGGGGCTGAAACAGAGGGCGAGAAACAGAGGGTGAGAAACAGAGGGCAAGAAACAGAGGGGCTGAAACAGAGGGCAAAAAACAGAGGGGCTGAAACAGAGGGCGAGAAACAGAGGGTGAGAAACAGAGGGCGAGAAACAGAGGGGATGAAACAGAGGGGCTGAAACAGAGGGGCTGAAATAGAGGGGCTGAAACAGAGGGGCTGAATCAGAGGGGCTGCAACAGAGGGGCTGAATCAGAGGGGCTGACACAGAGTGCGAGAAACAGAGGGGCTGAAACAGAGGGCGAGAAACAGAGGGGCTGAAACAGAGGGCGAGAAACAGAGGGGCTGAAACAGAGGGCGAGAAACAGAGAGGCTGAAACAGCGGGCGAGAAACAGAGGGGCAGAAACAGAGGGCAAGAATCAAAGGGGCTGAATCAGAGATGCGAGAAACAGAGGGGCTGTAACAGAGAGGCTGAAACAGAGGGACTGGAACAGAGGGCGAGAAACAGAGGGGCTGAAACAGAGGGCGAGAAACAGAGGGGCTGAACCAGAGGGGCTGAAACAGAGGGGCTGAAACAGAGGGCGAGAAACAGAGGGGCTGAAACAGAGGGCGAGAAACAGAGGGGCTGAAACAGAGGGCGAGAAACAGAGGGGCTGAAACAGAGAGGCTGAAACAGAGTGGCTGAAACAGAGGGCGAGAAACAGAGAGGTTGATACAGAGGGCGAGAAACAGAGGGGCTGAAACAGAAGGCGAGAAACAGAGGGGCTGAAACAGAGGGCGAGAAACAGAGGGGCTGAAACAGAGGGGCTGAAACAGAGGGGCTGAAACAGAGGGCAAAAAACAGAGGGGCTGAAACAGAGGGTGAGAAACAGAGGGGCTGAAACAGAGGGCGAGAAACAGAGGTGCTGAATCAGAGGGCTAAATCAGAGGGCCTGAATCAGAGGGGGTGAAACAGAGGGGCTGAATCAGAGGGGCTGAAACAGAGGGCGAGAAACAGAGGGGCTGAAACAAAGGGCAAGAAACAGAGGGGCTGAAACAGAAGGGCTGAAACAGAGGGGGAGAAACAGAGGGGCTGAAACAGAGGGTCTGAATCAGAGGGGCTGAAACAGAGGGCGAGAAACAGAGGGGCTGAAACAGAGGGGCTGAATCAGAGGGGCTGATTCAGAGGGGCTGAAACAGAGGGGCTGAATCATCGGGGCTGAAACAGAGGGCGAGAAACTGAGGGGCTGAAACAGAGGGCGAGAAACAGAGGGGCTGAAACAGAGGGCGCGAAACAGAGGGGCTGAAACAGAGGGCGAGAAACAAAGGGGCTGAATCAGAGGACTGAAACAGAGGGTGAGAAACAGAGGGGCTGAAACAGAGGGCTGAAACAGAGGGGCTGAAAAAGAGGGCGAGAAACAGAGGGGCTGAAACAGAGGGCGAGAAACAGAGAGGGTGAAACAGAGGGGCTGAAACAGAGGGGCTGAAACAGAGGGGATGAAACAGAGTGGCTGAAACAGAGGGGCTGAAACAGAGGTGCTGAAACAGAGGGGCTGAAACAGAGGGCGAGAAATAGAGGGGCTGAAACAGAGGGCGAGAAACAGAGGGGCTGACACAGAGGGGCTGAAACAGAGGGGCTGAAACAGAGGGCGAGAAATAGAGGGGCTGAAACAGAGGGCGAGAAACTGAGGGTCTGAAATAGAGGGCGAGAAACAGAGGGGCTGAAACAGAGGGGCTGAAACAGAGGGGCTGAAACAGAGGGGCTGAAACAGAGTGCGAGAAACAGAGGGGCTGAATCAGAGGGGCTGAATCAGAGGGGCTGAATCAGAGGGGCTGAAACAGAGGAACTGAAACAGAGGGCGAGAAACAAAGGGGCTGAAACAGCGGGCGAGAAACAGAGGGGCTGAAACAGAGGGGCAGAAACAGAGGGGCTGAAACAGACGGGCTGAAACAGAGAGCCTGAAACAGAGGGCGAGAAACAGAGGGGCTGAAACAGAGGGCGAAAAACAGAGGGGCTGAAACAGAGGGCGAGAAACAGAGGGGCTGAAACAGAGGGTGAGAAACAGAGGGGCTGAAACAGAGGGCGAGAAACAGAGTGGCTGAAACAGACGGGCTGAAACAGAGGGGCTGAAAAAGAGGGCGAAAAACAGAGGGGCTGAAACTGAGGGCGAGAAACAGAGGGGCTGAATCAGAGGTCGAAATCAGAGGGGCTGAATCAGAGGAGCTGAAACAGAGGGCGAGAAACAGAGGGGCTGAAACAGAGGGCGAGAAACAGAGGGGCTGAAACAGAGGGCAAGAAACAGAGGGGCTGAAACAGAAGGGCTGAAACAGAGGGCGAGAAACAGAGGGGCTGAATCAGAGGGGCTAAATCAGAGGGACTGAATCAGCGGGGTTGAAACAGAGGGTCTGAATCAGTGGGGCTGAAACAGAGGGCGAGAAATAGAGGGGCTGAAACAGAGGGCGAGAAACAGAGGGGCTGAAACAGAGGGGCTGAAACAGAGGGTCTGAAACAGAGGGGCTGAATCAGAGGGGCTGATTCAGAGGGGCTGAAACAGAGGGGCTGAATCAGCGGGGCTGAAACAGAGGGCGAAAAACTGAGGGGCTGAAACAGATGGCGAGAAACAGAGGGGCTGAAACAGAGGGCGAGAAACAGAGGGGCTGAATCAGAGAGGCTGATTCAGAGGGGCTGAAACAGAGGGGCTGAATCAGAGGGGTTGAAACAGAGGGTCTGAATCAGAGGGGCTGAAACAGAGGGCGAGAAACAGAGGGGCTGAAACAGAGGGGCTGAAATAGAGGGGCTGAAACAGAGGGGCTGAATCAGAGGGGCTGAAACAGAGGTCGAGAAACAGAGGGGCTGAGACAGAGGTCGAGAAACAGAGGGGCTGAAACAGAGGGCGAGAAACAGAGGGGCTGAAACAGAGGGGCTGAAACAGAGTGGCTGAAACAGAGGGCGAGAACAGAGAGGTTGAAACAGAGGGCGAGAAACAGAGGGGCTGAAACAGAGGGCGAGAAACAGAGGGGCTGAAACAGAGGGCGAGAAACAGAGGGGCTGAAACAGAGGGGCTGAAACAGAGGGTCTGAAACAGAGGGGCTGAAACAGAGGGGCTTATTCAGAGGGGCTGAAACAAAGGGGCTGAATCAGCGGGGCTGAAACAGAGGGTGAGAAACTGAGGGGCTGAAACAGAGGGCGAGAAACAGAGGGGCTGAAACAGAGGGCGAGAAACAGAGGGGCTGAATCAGAGAGGCTGATTCAGAGGGGCTGAAACAGAGGGGCTGAATCAGAGGGGTTGAAACAGAGGGTCTGAATCAGAGGGGCTGAAACAGAGGGCGAAAAACAAAGGGGCTGAAACAGAGGGGCTGAAACAGAGGGTCTGAAACAGAGGGGCTGAATCAGAGGGGCTGAAACAGAGGTCGAGAAACAGAGGGGCTGAGACAGAGGGCGAGAAACAGAGGAGCTGAAACAGAGGGCTAGAAACAGAGGGGCTGAAACAGAGGGGCTGAAACAGAGTGGCTGAAACAGAGGGCGAGAAACAGAGAGGTTGAAACAGAGGGCGAGAAACAGAGGGGCTGAAACAGAGGGCGAGAAATAGAGGGGTTGAAACAGAGGGCGAGAAACAGAGGGGCTGAAACAGAGGGGCTGAAACAGACGGGCTGAAACAGAGGGCAAAAAGCAGAGGGGCTGAAACAGAGGGCGAGAAACAGAGGGTGAGAAACAGAGGGCAAGAAACAGAGGGGCTGAAACAGAGGGCGAGAAACAGAGGGTGAGAAACAGAGGGCGAGAAACAGAGGGGATGAAACAGAGGGGCTGAAACAGAGGGGCTGAAATAGAGGGGCTGAAACTGAGGGGCTGAATCAGAGGGGCTGCAACAGAGGGGCTGAATCAGAGGGGCTGACACAGAGTGCGAGAAACAGAGGGGCTGAAACAGAGGGCGAGAAACAGAGGGGCTGAAACAGAGGGCGAGAAACAGAGGGGCTGAAACAGAGGGGCTGAAACAGAGGGCGAGAAACAGAGAGGCTGAAACAGCGGGCGAGAAACAGAGGGGCTGAAACAGAGGGCAAGAATCAGAGGGGCTGAATCAGAGATGCGAGAAACAGAGGGGCTGTAACAGAGAGGCTGAAACAGAGGGGCTGGAACAGAGGGCGAGAAACAGAGAGGCTGAAACAGAGGGCGAGAAACAGAGGGGCTAAACCAGAGGGGCTGAAACAGAGGGGCTGAAACAGAGGGCGAGAAACAGAGGGGCTGAAACAGAGGGCGAGAAACAGAGGGGCTGAAACAGAGGGCGAGAAACAGAGGGGCTGAAACAGAGAGGCTGAAACAGAGTGGCTGAAACAGAGGGCGAGAAACAGAGAGGTTGATACAGAGGGCGAGAAACAGAGGGGCTGAAACAGAAGGCGAGAAACAGAGGGGCTGAAACAGAGGGCGAGAAACAGAGGGGCTGAAACAGAGGGGCTGAAACAGACGGGCTGAAACAGAGGGCAAAAAACAGAGGGGCTGAAACAGAGGGTGAGAAACAGAGGGGCTGAAACAGAGGGGCTGAAACAGAGGGGCTGAAACAGAGGGCGAGAAACAGAGGTGCTGAATCAGAGGGCTAAATCAGAGGGCCTGAATCAGAGGGGCTGAAACAGAGGGGCTGAAGCAGAGGGCGAGAAACAGAGGGCGAGAAACAGAGGGGCTGAAACAAAGGGCAAGAAACAGAGGGGCTGAAACAGAAGGACTGAAACAGAGGGGGAGAAACAGGGGGGCTGAAACAGAGGTTCTGAATCAGAGGGGCTGAAACAGAGGGCGAGAAACAGAGGGGCTGAAACAGAGGGGCTGAAACAGAGGGTCTGAAACAGAGGGGCTGAATCAGAGGGGCTGATTCAGAGGGGCTGAAACAGAGGGGCTGAATCATCGGGGCTGAAACAGAGGGCGAGAAACTGAGGGGCTGAAACAGAGGGCGAGAAACAGAGGGGCAGAAACAGCGGGCGAGAAACAGAGGGGCTGAAACAGAGGGGCTGAAACAGAGGGCGAGAAACAGAGTGGCTGAAACAGAGGGCTAGAAACAGAGGGGCTGAAACAGAGGGGTTGAAACAGTGGGGCTGAAACAGAGGGGCTGAAACAGTGGGGCTGAAACAGAGGGCGAGAAACAGAGGGGCTGAAACAGAGGGCGCGAAACAGAGGGGCTGAAACAGAGGGCGAGAAACAGAGGGACTGAATCAGAGGGGCAGAAACAGAGGGTGAGAAACAGAGGGGCTGAAACAGAGGGCTGAAACAGAGGGGCTGAAAAAGAGGGCGAAAAACAGAGGGGCTGAAACAGAGGGCGAGAAACAGAGAGGGTGAAACAGAGGGGCTGAAACAGAGGGGCTGAAACAGAGGGGCTGAAACAGGGTGGCTGAAACAGGGGGGCTGAAACAGAGGTGCTGAAACAGAGGGGCTGAAACAGAGGGCGAGAAACAGAGGGGCTGAAACAGAGGGCGAGAAAGAGAGGGGCTGAAACAGAGGGGCTGAAACAGAGGGCGAGAAACAGAGGGGCTGAAACAGAGGGGGAGAAACTAAGGGACTGAAACAGCGGGCGAGAAACAGAGGGGCTGAAACAGAGGGGCTGAAACAGACGGGCTGAAACAGAGAGCCTGAAACAGAGGGGCTGAAACAGAGGGGCTGAAATAGACGGGCTGAAACAGAGGGGCTGAATCAGAGGGGCTGAAACAGAGGGGCTGAATCAGAGGGGCTGAAAAAGAGGGCGAGAAACAGAGGGGCTGAATCAGAGGGGCTAAATCAGAGGGGCTGAATCAGAGGGGTTGAAACAGAGGGTCTGAATCAGAGGGGCTGAAACAGAGGTCGAGAAACAGAGGGGCTGAAACAGAGGGGCTGAAACAGAGGGTCTGAAACAGAGGGGCTGAATCAGAGGGGCTGATTCAGAGGGGCTGAAACAGAGGGGCTGAATCAGCGGGGCTGAAACAGAGGGCGAGAAACTGAGGGTCTGAAACAGAGGGCGAGAAACAGAGGGGCAGAAACAGCGGGCGAGAAACAGAGGGTCTGAAACAGAGGGGCTGAAACAGAGGGCGAGAAACAGATTGGCTGAAACAGAGGGCTAGAAACAGAGGGGCTGTAACAGAGGGTCTGAAACAGAGGGGCTGAATCAGAGGGGCTGATTCAGAGGGGCTGTAACAGAGGGGCTGAATCATCGGGGCTGAAACAGAGGGCGAGAAACTGAGGGGCTGAAACAGAGGGCGAGAAACAGAGGGGCTGAAACAGAGGGCGAGAAACAGAGGGGCTGAATCAGAGAGGCTGATTCAGAGGGGCTGAAACAGAGGGGCTGAATCAGAGGGGTTGAAACAGAGGGTCTGAATCAGAGGGGCTGAAACAGAGGGCGAGAAGCAGAGGGGCTGAAACAGAGGGGCTGAAACAGAGGGTCTGAAACAGAGGGGCTGAATCAGAGGGGCTGAAACAGAGGTGGAGAAACAGAGGGGCTGAGACAGAGGTCGAGAAACAGAGGGGCTGAAACAGAGGGCGAGAAACAGAGGGGCTGAAACAGAGGGGCTGAAACAGAGTGGCTGAAACAGAGGGCGAGAAACAGAGAGGTTGAAACAGAGGGCGAGAAACAGAGGGGCTGAAACAGAGGGCGAGAAACAGAGGGACTGAAACAGAGGGCGAGAAACAGAGGGGCTGAAACAGAGGGGCTGAAACAGAGGGTCTGAAACAGAGGGGCTGAAACAGAGGGGCTGATTCAGAGGGGCTGAAACAGAGGGGCTGAATCAGCGGGGCTGAAACAGAGGGCGAGAAACTGAGGGGCTGAAACAGAGGGCGAGAAACAGAGGGGCTGAAACAGAGGGCGAGAAACAGAGGGGCTGAATCAGAGAGGCTGATTCAGAGGGGCTGAAACAGAGGGGCTGAATCAGAGGGGTTGAAACAGAGGGTCTGAATCAGAGGGGCTGAAACAGAGGGCGAGAAACAAAGGGGCTGAAACAGAGGGTCTGAAACAGAGGGTCTGAAACAGAGGGGCTGAATCAGAGGGGCTGAAACAGAGGTCGAGAAACAGAGGGGCTGAGACAGAGGGCGAGAAACAGAGGAGCTGAAACAGAGGGCGAGAAACAGAGGGGCAGAAACAGAGGGGCTGAAACAGAGGGGCTGAAACAGAGTGGCTGAAACAGAGGGCGAGAAACAGAGAGGTTGAAACAGAGGGCGAGAAACAGAGGGGCTGAAACAGAGGGCGAGAAATAGAGGGGCTGAAACAGAGGGCGAGAAACAGAGGGGCTGAAACAGAGGGGCTGAAACAGACGGGCTGAAACAGACGGGCTGAAACAGAGGGCAAAAAGCAGAGGGGCTGAAACAGAGGGCGAGAAACAGAGGGTGAGAAACAGAGGGCAAGAAACAGAGGGGCTGAAACAGAGGGCGAGAAACAGAGGGTGAGAAACAGAGGGCGAGAAACAGAGGGGATGAAACAGAGGGGCTGAAACAGAGGGGCTGAAATAGAGGGGCTGAAACAGAGGGGCTGAATCAGAGGGGCTGCAACAGAGGGGCTGAATCAGAGGGGCTGACACAGGGTGCGAGAAACAGAGGGGCTGAAACAGAGGGCGAGAAACAGAGGGGCTGAAACAGAGGGCGAGAAACAGAGGGGCTGAAACAGAGGGGCTGAAACAGAGGGCGAGAAACAGAGAGGCTGAAACAGCGGGCGAGAAACATAGGGGCTGAAACAGAGGGCAAGAATCAGAGGGGCTGAATCAGAGATGCGAGAAACAGAGGGGCTGTAACAGAGGGCGAGAAACAGAGGGGCTGAAACAGAGGGGCTGAAACAGACGGGCTGAAACAGAGGGCAAAAAACAGAGGTGCTGAAACAGAGGGTGAGAAACAGAGGGGCTGAAACAGAGGGGCTGAAACAGAGGGGCTGAAACAGAGGGCGAGAAACAGAGGTGCTGAATCAGAGGGCTAAATCAGACGGCCTGAATCAGAGGGGCTGAAACAGAGGGGCTGAAGCAGAGGGCGAGAAACAGAGGGCGAGAAACAGAGGGGCTGAAACAAAGGGCAAGAAACAGAGGGGCTGAAACAGAAGGGCTGAAACAGAGGGGGAGAAACAGGGGGGCTGAAACAGAAGGTCTGAATCAGAGGGGCTGAAACAGAGGGCGAGAAACAGAGGGTCTGAAACAGAGGGGCTGAAACAGAGGGTCTGAAACAGATGGGCTGAATCAGAGGGGCTGATTCAGAGGGGCTGAAACAGAGGGGCTGAATCATCGGGGCTGAAACAGAGGGCGAGAAACTGAGGGGCTGAAACAGAGGGCGAGAAACAGAGGGGCAGAAACAGCGGGCGAGAAACAGAGGGGCTGAAACAGAGGGGCTGAAACAGAGGGCGAGAAACAGAGTGGCTGAAACAGAGGGCTAGAAACAGAGGGGCTGAAACAGAGGGGTTGAAACAGTGGGGCTGAAACAGAGGGGCTGAAACAGTGGGGCTGAAACAGAGGGCGAGAAACAGAGGGGCTGAAACAGAGGGCGCGAAACAGAGGGGCTGAAACAGAGGGCGAGAAACAGAGGGGCTGAATCAGAGGGGCAGAAACAGAGGGTGAGAAACAGAGGGGCTGAAACAGAGGGCTGAAACAGAGGGGCTGAAAAAGAGGGCGAAAAACAGAGGGGCTGAAACAGAGGGCGAGAAACAGAGGGGGTGAAACAGAGGGGCTGAAACAGAGGGGCTGAAACAGAGGGGCTGAAACAGGGTGGCTGAAACAGGGGGGCTGAAACAGAGGTGCTGAAACAGAGGGGCTGAAACAGAGGGCGAGAAACAGAGGGGCTGAAACAGAGGGCGAGAAACAGAGGGGCTGAAACAGAGGGGCTGAAACAGAGGGCGAGAAACAGAGGGGCTGAAACAGAGGGGGAGAAACTAAGGGACTGAAACAGCGGGCGAGAAACAGAGGGGCTGAAACAGAGGGGCTGAAACAGACGGGCTGAAACAGAGAGCCTGAAACAGAGGGGCTGAAACAGAGGGGCAGAAATAGACGGGCTGAAACAGAGGGGCTGAATCAGAGGGGCTGAAACAGAGGGGCTGAATCAGAGGTGCTGAAAAAGAGGGCGAGAAACAGAGGGGCTGAATCAGAGGGGCTAAATCAGAGGGGCTGAATCAGAGGGGTTGAAACAGAGGGTCTGAATCAGAGGGGCTGAAACAGAGGTCGAGAAACAGAGGGGCTGAAACATATGGGCTGAAACAGAGGGTCTGAATCAGAGGGGCTGAATCAGAGGGGCTGATTCAGACGGGCTGAAACAGAGGGGCTGAATCAGCGGGGCTGAAACAGAGGGCGAGAAACTGAGGGTCTGAAACAGAGGGCGAGAAACAGAGGGGCAGAAACAGCGGGTGAGAAACAGAGGGTCTGAAACAGAGGGGCTGAAACAGAGGGCGAGAAACAGATTGGCTGAAACAGAGGGCTAGAAACAGAGGGGCTGTAACAGAGGGGTTGAAACAGAGGGGCTGAAACAGAGGGGCTGAAACAGTGGGGCTGAAACAGAGGTTGAGAAACAGTGGGGCTGAAACAGAGGGCGCGAAACAGAGGGGCTGAAACAGAGGGCGAGAAACAGAGGGGCTGAATCAGAGGGGCTGAAACAGAGGGTGAGAAACAGAGGGGCTGAAACAGAGGGCTGAAACAGAGGGGCTGAAAAAGAGGGCGAAAAACAGAGGGGCTGAAACAGAATGCGAGAAACAGAGAGGGTGAAACAGAGGGGCTGAAACAGAGGGGCTGAAACAGAGTGGCTGAAACAGAGGGGCTGAAACAGAGGTGCTGAAACAGAGGGGCTGAAACAGAGGGCGAGAAACAGAGGGGCTGAAACAGAGGGCGAGAAACAGAGGGGCTGAAACAGAGGGGCTGAAACAGAGGGGCTGAAACAGAGGGGCTGAAACAGAGGGCGAGAAACAGAGGGGCTGAAACAGAGGGCGAGAAACAGAGGGGGTGAAATAGAGGGCGAGAAACAGAGGGGCTGAAACAGAGGGGCTGAAACAGAGGGGCTGAAACAGAGGGCGAGAAACAGAGGGGCTGAATCAGAGGGGCTGAATCAGAGGGGCTGAAACAGACGTACTGAAACAGAGGGTGAGAAACAAAGGGGCTGAAACAGCGGGCGAGAAACAGAGGGCCAGAAACAGAGGGGCTGAAACAGAGGGGCTGAAACAGACGGGCTGAAACAGAGAGCCTGAAACAGAGCGCGAGAAACAGAGGGGCTGAAACAGAGGGCGAAAAACAGAGGGGCTGAAACAGAGGGAGAGAAACAGAGGGGCTGAAACAGAGGGTTTGAAACGGAGGGGCTGAAACAGAGGGCGAGAAACAGAGTGGCTGAAACAGACGGGCTGAAACAGAGGGGCTGAAAAAGAGGGCGAAAAACAGAGGGGCTGAAACTGAGGGCGAGAAACAGAGGGGCTGAATCAGAGGTCTAAATCAGAGGGGCTGAATCAGAGGAGCTGAAACAGAGGGCGAGAAACAGAGGGGCTGAAACAGAGGGCGAGAAACAGAGGGGCTGAAACAGAGGGCAAGAAACAGAGGGGCTGAAACAGAAGGGCTGAAACAGAGGGCGAGAAACAGAGGGGCTGAATCAGAGGGGCTAAATCAGAGGGGCTGAATCAGAGGGGTTGAAACAGAGGGTCTGAATCAGTGGGGCTGAAACAGAGGGCGAGAAATAGAGGGGCTGAAACAGAGGGCGAGAAACAGAGGATCTGAAACAGAGGGGCTGAAACAGAGGGTCTGAAACAGAGGGGCTGAATCAGAGGGGCTGATTCAGAGGGGCTGAAACAGAGGGGCTGAATCAGCGGGGCTGAAACAGAGGGCGAGAAACTGAGGGGCTGAAACAGAGGGCGAGAAACAGAAGGGTTGAAACAGAGGGCGAGAAACAGAGGGGCTGAATCAGCGAGGCTGATTCAGAGGGGCTGAAACAGAGGGGCTGAATCAGAGGGGTTGAAGCAGAGGGTCTGAATCAGAGGGGCTGAAACAGAGGGCGAGAAACAGAGGGGCTGAAACAGAGGGGCTGAAACAGAGGGTCTGAAACAGAGGGGCTGAATCAGAGGGGCTGAATCAGAGGAGCTGAAACAGAGGGGCTGAATCAGAGGGGCTGAAACAGAGGTCGAGAAACAGAGGGGCTGAGGCAGAGGGCGAGAAACAGAGGGGCTGAAATTGAGGGCGAGAAACAGAGGGTCTGAAACAGAGGGGCTGAAACAGAGTGGCTGAAACAGAGGGCGAGAAACAGAGAGGTTGAAACAGAGGGCGAGAAACAGAGGGGCTGAAACAGAGGGCGAGAAACAGAGGGGCTGAAACAGAGGGCGAGAAACAGAGGGGCTGAATCAGAGGGGCTGAAACAGAGGGTGAGAAACAGAGGGGCTGAAACAGAGGGCTGAAACAGAGGGGCTGAAAAAGAGGGCGAAAAACAGAGGGGCTGAAACAGAATGCGAGAAACAGAGAGGGTGAAACAGAGGGGCTGAAACAGAGGGGCTGAAACAGAGTGGCTGAAACAGAGGGGCTGAAACAGAGGTGCTGAAACAGAGGGGCTGAAACAGAGGGCGAGAAACAGAGGGGCTGAAACAGAGGGTGAGAAACAGAGGGGCTGAAACAGAGGGGCTGAAACAGAGGGGCTGAAACAGAGGGGCTGAAACAGAGGGCGAGAAACAGAGGGGCTGAAACAGAGGGCGAGAAACAGAGGGGCTGAAATAGAGGGCGAGAAACAGAGGGGCTGAAACAGAGGGGCTGAAACAGAGGGGCTGAAACAGAGGGCGAGAAACAGAGGGGCTGAATCAGAGGGGCTGAATCAGAGGGGCTGAAACAGAGGTACTGAAACAGAGGGCGAGAAACAAAGGGGCTGAAACAGCGGGCGAGAAACAGAGGGCCAGAAACAGAGGGGCTGAAACAGAGGGGCTGAAACAGACGGGCCGAAACAGAGAGCCTGAAACAGAGCGCGAGAAACAGAGGGGCTGAAACAGAGGGCGAAAAACAGAGGGGCTGAAACAGAGGGAGAGAAACAGAGGGGCTGAAACAGAGGGTTTGAAACGGAGGGGCTGAAACAGAGGGCGAGAAACAGAGTGGCTGAAACAGACGGGCTGAAACAGAGGGGCTGAAAAAGAGGGCGAAAAACAGAGGGGCTGAAACTGAGGGCGAGAAACAGAGGGGCTGAATCAGAGGTCTAAATCAGAGGGGCTGAATCAGAGGAGCTGAAACAGAGGGCGAGAAACAGAGGGGCTGAAACAGAGGGCGAGAAACAGAGGGGCTGAAACAGAGGGCAAGAAACAGAGGGGCTGAAACAGAAGGGCTGAAACAGAGGGCGAGAAACAGAGAGGCTGAATCAGAGGGGCTAAATCAGAGGGGCTGAATCAGAGGGGTTGAAACAGAGGGTCTGAATCAGTGGGGCTGAAACAGAGGGCGAGAAATAGAGGGGCTGAAACAGAGGGCGAGAAACAGAGGATCTGAAACAGAGGGGCTGAAACAGAGGGTCTGAAACAGAGGGGCTGAATCAGAGGGGCTGATTCAGAGGGGCTGAAACAGAGGGGCTGAATCAGCGGGGCTGAAACAGAGGGCGAGAAACTGAGGGGCTGAAACAGAGGGCGAGAAACAGAAGGGTTGAAACAGAGGGCGAGAAACAGAGGGGCTGAATCAGCGAGGCTGATTCAGAGGGGCTGAAACAGAGGGGCTGAATCAGAGGGGTTGAAGCAGAGGATCTGAATCAGAGGGGCTGAAACAGAGGGCAAGAAACAGAGGGGCTGAAACAGAGGGGCTGAAACAGAGGGTCTGAAACAGAGGGGCTGAATCAGAGGGTCTGAATCAGAGGAGCTGAAACAGAGGGGCTGAATCAGAGGGGCTGAAACAGAGGTCGAGAAACAGAGGGGCTGAGGCAGAGGGCGAGAAACAGAGGGGCTGAAATTGAGGGCGAGAAACAGAGGGTCTGAAACAGAGGGGCTGAAACAGAGTGGCTGAAACAGAGGGCGAGAAACAGAGAGGTTGAAACAGAGGGCGAGAAACAGAGGGGCTGAAACAGAGGGCGAGAAACAGAGGGGCTGAAACAGAGGGCGAGAAACAGAGGGGCTGAAACAGAGGGGCTGAAACAGACGGGCTGAAACAGAGGCCAAAAAAAAGAGGGGCTGAAACAGAGGGCGAGAAACAGAGGGTCAGAAACAGAGGGCAAGAAACAGAGGGGCTGAAACAGAGGGCAAAAAACAGCGGGGCTGAAACAGAGGGCGAGAAACAGAGGGTGAGAAACAGAGGGCGAGAAACAGAGGGGATGAAACAGAGGGGCTGAAACAGAGGGGCTGAAATAGAGGGGCTGAAACAGAGGGGCTGAATCAGAGGGGCTGCAACAGAGGGGCTGAATCAGAGGGGCTGACACAGAGTTCGAGAAACAGAGGGGCTGAAACAGAGGGGCTGAAACAGAGAGGCTGAAACAGAGGGCGAGAAACAGAGAGGCTGAAACAGCGGGCGAGAAACAGAGGGGCTGAAACAGAGGGCAAGAAACAGCGGGGCTGCATCAGAGATGCGAGAAACAGAGGGGCTGAAACAGAGAGGCTGAAACAGAGGGGCTGAAACAGAGGGCGAGAAACAGAGGGGCTGAAACAGAGGGCGAGAAACAGAGGGGCTGAACCAGTGGGGCTGAAACAGAGGGGCTGAAACAGAGGGCGAGAAACAGAGGGGCTGAAACAGAGGGCGAGAAACAGAGGGGCTGAAACAGAGGGCGAGAAACAGAGGGGCTGAAACAGAGAAGCTGAAACAGAGGGGCTGAAACAGAGGGCGAGAAACAGAGGGGCTGAAACAGAGGGCGAGAAACAGAGGGGCTGAAACAGAGGGCAAGAAACAGAGGGGCTGAAACAGAGGGCGAGAAACAGAGGGGCTGAAACAGAGGGCGAGAAACAGAGGGGCTGAAACAGAGGGCGAGAAACAGAGGGGCTGAAACTGAGGGGCTGAAACAGTGGGGCTGAATCAGAGGGGCTGAAACAGAGGGCGAGAAATAGAAGGGCTGAAACAGAGGGCGAGAAATAGAGGGGCTGAAACAGAGGGCGAGAAACAGAGGGGCTGAAAAAGAGCGCGAGAAACAGAGGGGCTGAATCAGAGGGGCTGACACAGAGGGCGAGAAACAGAAAGGCTGAAACAGAGGGCGAGAAACAGAGGGGCTGAAACAGAGGGGCTGAAACAGAGGGTGAGAAACAGCGGGGCTTAAACAGAGGGCGAGAAACAGAGGGGCTGAAACAGAGGGGCTGAAACAGAGGGGCTGAATCAGAGGGGCTGAATCAGAGGGGCTGAATCAGAGGTCGAGAAACAGAGTGGCTGAAACAGAGGGCGAGAAACAGACGGGCAGAAACAGAGGGCGAGAAACAGAGGGGCTGAAACAGAGGGGCTGAAACGGAGAGCGCGAAACAGGGGCACTGAAACAGAGGGCGAGAAACAGAGGGGCTGAAACAGACGGCGAGAAACAGAGGGGCTGAAACAGAGGGCGAGAAACATAGGGGCTGAAACAGAGGGCAAGAAACAGAGGGGCTGAAACAGAGGGGCTGAATCAGAGGGGCTGAAACAGAGGTACTGAAACAGAGGGCGAGAAACAGAGGGCCAGAAACAGAGGGGCTGAAACAGAGGGGCTGAAACAGACGGGCTGAAACAGAGAGCCTGAAACAGAGGGCGAGAAACAGAGGGGCTGAAACAGAGGGCGAAAAACAGAGGGGCTGAAACAGAGGGCGAGAAACAGAGGGGCTGAAACAGAGGGTGAGAAACAGAGGGGCTGAAACAGAGGGCGAGAAACAGAGTGGCTGAAACAGGCGGGCTGAAACAGAGGGGCTGAAAAAGAGGGCGAAAAACAGAGGGGCTGAAACTGAGGGCGAGAAACAGAGGGGCTGAATCAGAGGTCTAAATCAGAGGGGCTGAATCAGAGGAGCTGAAACAGAGGGCGAGAAACAGAGGGGGTGAAACAGAGGGCGAGAAACAGAGGGGCTGAAACAGAGGGCAAGAAACAGAGGGGCTGAAACAGAAGGGCTGAAACAGAGGGCGAGAAACAGAGGGGCTGAATCAGAGGGGCTAAATCAGAGGGGCTGAATCAGAGGGGTTGAAACAGAGGGTCTGAATCAGTGGGGCTGAAACAGAGGGCGAGAAATAGAGGGGCTGAAACAGAGGGCGAGAAACAGAGGATCTGAAACAGAGGGGCTGAAACAGAGGGTCTGAAACAGAGGGGCAGAATCAGAGGGGCTGATTCAGAGGGGCTGAAACAGAGGGGCTGAATCAGCGGGGCTGAAACAGAGGGCGAGAAACTGAGGGGCTGAATCAGAGGGCGAGAAACAGAAGGGTTGAAACAGAGGGCGAGAAACAGAGGGGCTGAATCAGCGAGGCTGATTCAGAGGGGCTGAAACAGAGGGGCTGAATCTGAGGGGTTGAAGCAGAGGGTCTGAATCAGAGGGGCTGAAACAGAGGGTGAGAAACAGAGGGGCTGAAACAGAGGGGCTGAAACAGAGGGGCTGAATCAGAGGAGCTGAAACAGAGGGGCTGAATCAGAGGGGCTGAAACAGAGGTCGAGAAACAGAGGGGCTGAGGCAGAGGGCGAGAAACAGAGGGGCTGAAACAGAGGGCGAGAAACAGAGGGTCTGAAACAGAGGGGCTGAAACAGAGTGGCTGAAACAGAGGGCGAGAAACAGAGAGGTTGAAACAGAGGGCGAGAAACAGAGGGGCTGAAACAGAGGGCGAGAAACAGAGGGGCTGAAACAGAGGGCGAGAAACAGAGGGGCTGAATCAGAGGGGCTGAAACAGACGGGCTGAAACAGAGGCCAAAAAAAAGAGGGGCTGAAACAGAGGGCGAGAAACAGAGGGTGAGAAACAGAGGGCAAGAAACAGAGGGGCTGAAACAGAGGGCAAAAAACAGCGGGGCTGAAACAGAGGGCGAGAAACAGAGGGTGAGAAACAGAGGGCGAGAAACAGAGGGGATGAAACAGAGGGGCTGAAACAGAGGGTCTGAAATAGAGGGGCTGAAACAGAGGGGCTGAATCAGAGGGGCTGCAACAGAGGGGCTGAATCAGAGGGGCTGACACAGAGTTCGAGAAACAGAGGGGCTGAAACAGAGGGGCTGAAACAGAGGGGCTGAAACAGAGGGCGAGAAACAGAGAGGCTGAAACAGCGGGCGAGAAACAGAGGGGCTGAAACAGAGGGCAAGAAACAGAGGGGCTGCATCAGAGATGCGAGAAACAGAGGGGCTGAAACAGAGAGGCTGAAACAGAGGGGCTGAAACAGAGGGCGAGAAACAGAGGGGCTGAAACAAAGGGCGAGAAACAGAGGGGCTGAACCAGTGGGGCTGAAACAGAGGGGCTGAAACAGAGGGCGAGAAACAGAGGGGCTGAAACAGAGGGCGAGAAACAGAGGGGCTGAAACAGAGGGCGAGAAACAGAGGGGCTGAAAAAGAGCGCGAGAAACAGAGGGGCTGAATCAGAGGGGCTGACACAGAGGGCGAGAAACAGAAAGGCTGAAACAGAGGGCGAGAAACAGAGGGGCTGAAACAGAGGGGCTGAAACAGAGGGTGAGAAACAGCGGGGCTTAAACAGAGGGCGAGAAACAGAGGGGCTGAAACAGAGGGGCTGAAACAGAGGGGCTGAATCAGAGGGGCTGAATCAGAGGGGCTGAAACAGAGGGCGAGAAACAGAGTGGCTGAAACAGAGGGCGAGAAACAGACGGGCAGAAACAGAGGGCGAGAAACAGAGGGGCTGAAACAGAGGGACTGAAACAGAGAGCGCGAAACAGGGGCACTGAAACAGAGGGCGAGAAACAGAGGGGCTGAAACAGACGGCGAGAAACAGAGGGGCTGAAACAGAGGGCGAGAAACATAGGGGCTGAAACAGAGGGCAAGAAACAGAGGGGCTGAAACTGAGTGGCTGAAACAGAGGGCGAGAAACAGAGGGGTTGAATCAGAGGGGCTGAATCAGAGGAGCTGAAACAGAGGGGCTGAAACTGAGGGTGAGAAACAGAGGGCGAGAAACAGAGGGGCTGAAACAGAGGGGCTGAAACAGAGGGGCTGAAACAAAGCGGCTGATACAGAGGGCGAGAAACAGAGGGGCTGAAACAGAGGGCGAGAAACAGAGTGGCTGAAACATGGCGAGAAACAGAGGTGCTGAAACAGAGGGGCTGAAACAGAGGGGCTGAAAGAGAGGGGCTGAAACAGAGGGGCTGAAACAGAGGGGCTGAAACAGAGGGCAAGAAACAGAGGGGCTGAAACAGAGGGCGAGAAACAGAGGGGCTGAAACAGAGGGCGAGAAACAGAGGGGCTGAAACAGATGGGCTGAAACAGAGGGGCTGAAACAGAGGGCGAGAAACAGAGAGGCTGAAACAGAGGGCGAGAAACAGAGTGGCTGAAACAGAGGGCAAGAAACAGAGGGGCTGAAACAGAGGTCGAGAAACAGAGGGGCTGAAACAGAGGGCGAGAAACAGAGGGCGAGAAACAGAGGGGCTGAAACAGAGGGCGAGAAACAGAGGGGCTGAAACATAGGTGCTGAATGAGTGGGGCTGAATCAGAGGGGCTGAATCAGAGGGGTTGAAACAGAGGGTCTGAATCAGAGGGGCTGAAACAGAGGGCGAGAAACAGAGGGCGAGAAACAGAGGGGCTGAAACAGAGGGGCTGAAACAAAGCGGCTGATACAGAGGGCGAGAAACAGAGGGGCTGAAACAGAGTGCGAGAAACAGAGTGGCTGAAACATGGCGAGAAACAGAGGGGCTGAAACAGAGGGGCTGAAACAGAGGGGCTGAAACAGAGGGGCTGAAACTGAGGGTCTGAAACCGAGGGCAAGAAACAGAGGGGCTGAAACAGAGGGCGAGAAACAGAGGGGCTGAAACAGAGGGCGAGAAACAGAGGGGCTGAAACAGAGGGGCTGAAACAGAGGGGCTGAAACAGAGGGCGAGAAACAGAGAGGCTGAAACAGAGGGCGAGAAACAGAGTGGCTGAAACAGAGGTAAAGAAACAGAGGGTCTGAAACAGAGGGCGAGAAACAGAGGGGCTGAAACAGAGGGCGAGAAACATGGGGCTGAAACAGAGGGCGAGAAACAGAGGGGCTGAAACAGAGGGCCAGAAACAGAGGGGCTGAAACATAGGGGCTGAATGAGTGGGGCTGAATCAGAGGGGCTGAAACAGAGGGTGAGAAACAGAGGAGCTGAAACAAGGGGGCTGAAACAGAGGGGCTGAAACAGAGAGCGAGAAACAGAGGGGCTGAATCAGAGTGCTAAATCAGAGGGGCTGAATCAGAGGGGCTGGAACAGAGGGGCTGAATCAGAGGGGCTGAAACAGAGGGCGAGAAACAGAGGGGCTGAAACAGAGGGCAAGAAACAGAGGGGCTGAAACAGAAGGGCTGAAACAGAGGGCGAGAAACAGAGGGGCTGAATCAGAGGGGCTAAATCAGAGGGGCTGAATCAGAGGGGTTGAAACAGTGGGGCTGGAACAGAGGGGCTGAATCAGAGGGGCTGAAACAGAGGGCGAGAAACAGAGGGGCTGAAACAGAGGGCAAGAAACAGAGGGGCTGAAACAGAAGGGCTGAAACAGAGGGCGAGAAACAGAGGGGCTGAATCAGAGGGGCTAAATCAGAGGGGCTGAATCAGAGGGGTTGAAACAGAGGGTCTGAATCAGAGGGGCTGAAACAGAGGGCGAGAAACAGAGGGGCTGAAACAGAGGGCGAGAAACATAGGGGCTGAAACAGAGGGCGAGAAACAGAGGGGAAGAAACAGAGGGGCTGAAACAGAGGGTCTGAAACAGTCGGGCTGAATCAGAGGGGCTGATTCAGAGGGGCTGAAACAGAGGGGCTGAATCAGCGGGGCTGAAACAGAGGGCGAGAAACTGAGGGGCTGAAACAGAGGGCGAGAAACAGAGGGGCAGAAACAGAGGGCGAGAAACAGAGCGGCTAATTCAGAGGGGCTGAAACAGAGGGCGAGAAACAGAGGGGCTGAAACAGAGGGCAAGAAACAGAGGGGCTGAAACAGAGGGGATAAAACAGTGCGGCTGAAACAGAGGGCGAGAAACAGAGGGGCTGAAACAGAGGGCGAGAAACAGAGGGGCTGAAACAGAGGGCGAGAAACAGAGGGGCTGAATCAGAGGGGCTGAAACAGAGGGTGAGAAACAGAGGGGCTGAAACAGAGGGCGAGAAACAGAGTGGCTGAAACAGACGGGCTGAAACATAGGGGCTGAAAAAGAGGGCGAAAAACAGAGGGGCTGAAACAGAGGGCGAGAAACAGAGGGGCTGAAACAGAGGGCGAGAAACAGAGGGGCTGAAACAGAGGGCGAGAAACAGAGGGGCTGAAACAGAGGGGCTGAAACAGTGGGGCTGAATCAGAGGGGCTGAAACAGAGGGCGAGAAATAGAGGGGCTGAAACAGAGGGCGAGAATTAGAGGGGCTGAAACAGAGGGCGAGAAACAGAGGGGCTGAAAAAGAGCGCGAGAAACAGAGGGGCTGAATCAGAGGGGCTGACACAGAGGGCGAGAAACAGAAAGGCTGAAACAGAGGGCGAGAAACAGAGGGGCTGAAACAGAGGGGCTGAAACAGAGGGTGAGAAACAGCGGGGCTTAAACAGAGGGCGAGAAACAGAGGGGCTGAAACAGAGGGCCTGAAACAGAGGGGCTGAATCAGAGGGGCTGAATCAGAGGGGCTGAAACAGAGGGCGAGAAACAGAGTGGCTGAAACAGAGGGCGAGAAACAGACGGGCAGAAACAGAGGGCGAGAAACAGAGGGGCTGAAACAGAGGGGCTGAAACAGAGAGCGCGAAACAGGGGCACTGAAACAGAGGGTGAGAAACAGAGGGGCTGAAACAGACGGCGAGAAACAGAGTGGCTGAAACAGAGGGCGAGAAACATAGGGGCTGAAACAGAGGGCAAGAAACAGAGGGGCTGAAACTGAGTGGCTGAAACAGAAGGGCTGAAACAGAGGGGCTGAAACAGAGGGCGAGAAACAGAGGGGCTGAATCAGAGGGGCTGAATCAGAGGAGCTGAAACAGAGGGGCTGAAACTGAGGGTGAGAAACAGAGGGCGAGAAACAGAGGGGATGAAACAGAGCGGCTGAAACAGAGGGTCTGAAATAGAGGGGCTGAAACAGAGGGGCTGAATCAGAGGGGCTGCAACAGAGGGGCTGAATCAGAGGGGCTGACACAGAGTTCGAGAAACAGAGGGGCTGAAACAGAGGGGCTGAAACAGAGGGCGAGAAACAGAGAGGCTGAAACAGCGGGCGAGAAACAGAGGGGCTGAAACAGAGGGCAAGAAACAGAGGGGCTGCATCAGAGATGCGAGAAACAGAGGGGCTGAAACAGAGAGGCTGAAACAGAGGGGCTGAAACAGAGGGCGAGAAACAGAGGGGCTGAAACAAAGGGCGAGAAACAGAGGGGCTGAACCAGTGGGGCTGAAACAGAGGGGCTGAAACAGAGGGCGAGAAACAGAGGGGCTGAAACAGAGGGCGAGAAACAGAGGGGCTGAAACAGAGGGCGAGAAACAGAGGGGCTGAATCAGAGGGGCTGACACAGAGGGCGAGAAACAGAAAGGCTGAAACAGAGGGCGAGAAACAGAGGGGCTGAAACAGAGGGGCTGAAACAGAGGGTGAGAAACAGCGGGGCTTAAACAGAGGGCGAGAAACAGAGGGGCTGAAACAGAGGGGCTGAAACAGAGGGGCTGAATCAGAGGGGCTGAATCAGAGGGGCTGAAACAGAGGGCGAGAAACAGAGTGGCTGAAACAGAGGGCGAGAAACAGACGGGCAGAAACAGAGGGCGAGAAACAGAGGGGCTGAAACAGAGGGGCTGAAACAGGGAGCGCGAAACAGGGGCACTGAAACAGAGGGCGAGAAACAGAGGGGCTGAAACAGACGGCGAGAAACAGAGGGGCTGAAACAGAGGGCGAGAAACATAGGGGCTGAAACAGAGGGCAAGAAACAGAGGGGCTGAAACTGAGTGGCTGAAACAGAGGGCGAGAAACAGAGGGGTTGAATCAGAGGGGCTGAATCAGAGGAGCTGAAACAGAGGGGCTGAAACTGAGGGTGAGAAACAGAGGGCGAGAAACAGAGGGGCTGAAACAGAGGGGCTGAAACAGAGGGGCTGAAACAAAGCGGCTGATACAGAGGGCGAGAAACAGAGGGGCTGAAACAGAGGGCGAGAAACAGAGTGGCTGAAACATGGCGAGAAACAGAGGTGCTGAAACAGAGGGGCTGAAACAGAGGGGCTGAAAGAGAGGGGCTGAAACAGAGGGGCTGAAACAGAGGGGCTGAAACAGAGGGCAAGAAACAGAGGGGCTGAAACAGAGGGCGAGAAACAGAGGGGCTGAAACAGAGGGCGAGAAACAGAGGGGCTGAAACAGATGGGCTGAAACAGAGGGGCTGAAACAGAGGGCGAGAAACAGAGAGGCTGAAACAGAGGGCGAGAAACAGAGTGGCTGAAACAGAGGGCAAGAAACAGAGGGGCTGAAACAGAGGTCGAGAAACAGAGGGGCTGAAACAGAGGGCGAGAAACAGAGGGCGAGAAACAGAGGGGCTGAAACAGAGGGCGAGAAACAGAGGGGCTGAAACATAGGTGCTGAATGAGTGGGGCTGAATCAGAGGGGCTGAATCAGAGGGGTTGAAACAGAGGGTCTGAATCAGAGGGGCTGAAACAGAGGGCGAGAAACAGAGGGCGAGAAACAGAGGGGCTGAAACAGAGGGGCTGAAACAAAGCGGCTGATACAGAGGGCGAGAAACAGAGGGGCTGAAACAGAGTGCGAGAAACAGAGTGGCTGAAACATGGCGAGAAACAGAGGGGCTGAAACAGAGGGGCTGAAACAGAGGGGCTGAAACAGAGGGGCTGAAACTGAGGGTCTGAAACCGAGGGCAAGAAACAGAGGGGCTGAAACAGAGGGCGAGAAACAGAGGGGCTGAAACAGAGGGCGAGAAACAGAGGGGCTGAAACAGAGGGGCTGAAACAGAGGGGCTGAAACAGAGGGCGAGAAACAGAGAGGCTGAAACAGAGGGCGAGAAACAGAGTGGCTGAAACAGAGGTAAAGAAACAGAGGGTCTGAAACAGAGGGCGAGAAACAGAGGGGCTGAAACAGAGGGCGAGAAACAGAGGGGCTGAAACAGAGGGCGAGAAACAGAGGGGCTGAAACAGAGGGGCTGAAACAGAGGGGCTGAAACAGAGGGCGAGAAACAGAGAGGCTGAAACAGAGGGCGAGAAACAGAGTGGCTGAAACAGAGGTAAAGAAACAGAGGGTCTGAAACAGAGGGCGAGAAACAGAGGGGCTGAAACAGAGGGCCAGAAACAGAGGGGCTGAAACATAGGGGCTGAATGAGTGGGGCTGAATCAGAGGGGCTGAAACAGAGGGTGAGAAACAGAGGAGCTGAAACAAGGGGGCTGAAACAGAGGGGCTGAAACAGAGGGGCTGAAACAGAGGGGCTGAAACAGAGGGCGAGAAACAGAGAGGCTGAAACAGAGGGCGAGAAACAGAGTGGCTGAAACAGAGGTAAAGAAACAGAGGGTCTGAAACAGAGGGCGAGAAACAGAGGGGCTGAAACAGAGGGCCAGAAACAGAGGGGCTGAAACATAGGGGCTGAATGAGTGGGGCTGAATCAGAGGGGCTGAAACAGAGGGTGAGAAACAGAGGAGCTGAAACAAGGGGGCTGAAACAGAGGGGCTGAAACAGAGAGCGAGAAACAGAGGGGCTGAATCAGAGTGCTAAATCAGAGGGGCTGAATCAGAGGGGCTGGAACAGAGGGGCTGAATCAGAGGGGCTGAAACAGAGGGCGAGAAACAGAGGGGCTGAAACAGAGGGCAAGAAACAGAGGGGCTGAAACAGAAGGGCTGAAACAGAGGGCGAGAAACAGAGGGGCTGAATCAGAGGGGCTAAATCAGAGGGGCTGAATCAGAGGGGTTGAAACAGTGGGGCTGGAACAGAGGGGCTGAATCAGAGGGGCTGAAACAGAGGGCGAGAAACAGAGGGGCTGAATCAGAGGGGCTGAAACAGAGGGTGAGAAACAGAGGGGCTGAAACAGAGGGCGAGAAACAGAGTGGCTGAAACAGACAGGCTGAAACAGAGGGGCTGAATCAGAGGGGTTGAAACAGAGGGTCTGAATCAGAGGGGCTGAAACAGAGGGCGAGAAACAGAGGGGCTGAAACAGAGGGCGAGAAACATAGGGGCTGAAACAGAGGGCGAGAAACAGAGGGGAAGAAACAGAGGGGCTGAAACAGAGGGTCTGAAACAGTCGGGCTGAATCAGAGGGACTGATTCAGAGGGGCTGAAACAGAGGGGCTGAATCAGCGGGGCTGAAACAGAGGGCGAGAAACTGAGGGGCTGAAACAGAGGGCGAGAAACAGAGGGGCAGAAACAGAGGGCGAGAAACAGAGCGGCTAATTCAGAGGGGCTGAAACAGAGGGCGAGAAACAGAGGGGCTGAAACAGAGGGCAAGAAACAGAGGGGCTGAAACAGAGGGGATAAAACAGTGCGGCTGAAACAGAGGGCGAGAAACAGAGGGGCTGAAACAGAGGGCGAGAAACAGAGGGGCTGAAACAGAGGGCGAGAAACAGAGGGGCTGAATCAGAGGGGCTGAAACAGAGGGTGAGAAACAGAGGGGCTGAAACAGAGGGCGAGAAACAGAGTGGCTGAAACAGACGGGCTGAAACATAGGGGCTGAAAAAGAGGGCGAAAAACAGAGGGGCTGAAACAGAGGGCGAGAAACAGAGGGGCTGAAACAGAGGGCGAGAAACAGAGGGGCTGAAACAGAGGGCGAGAAACAGAGGGGCTGAAACAGAGGGGCTGAAACAGTGGGGCTGAATCAGAGGGGCTGAAACAGAGGGCGAGAAATAGAGGGGCTGAAACAGAGGGCGAGAATTAGAGGGGCTGAAACAGAGGGCGAGAAACAGAGGGGCTGAAAAAGAGCGCGAGAAACAGAGGGGCTGAATCAGAGGGGCTGACACAGAGGGCGAGAAACAGAAAGGCTGAAACAGAGGGCGAGAAACAGAGGGGCTGAAACAGAGGGGCTGAAACAGAGGGTGAGAAACAGCGGGGCTTAAACAGAGGGCGAGAAACAGAGGGGCTGAAACAGAGGGCCTGAAACAGAGGGGCTGAATCAGAGGGGCTGAATCAGAGGGGCTGAAACAGAGGGCGAGAAACAGAGTGGCTGAAACAGAGGGCGAGAAACAGACGGGCAGAAACAGAGGGCGAGAAACAGAGGGGCTGAAACAGAGGGGCTGAAACAGAGAGCGCGAAACATGGGCACTGAAACAGAGGGTGAGAAACAGAGGGGCTGAAACAGACGACGAGAAACAGAGTGGCTGAAACAGAGGGCGAGAAACATAGGGGCTGAAACAGAGGGCAAGAAACAGAGGGGCTGAAACTGAGTGGCTGAAACAGAAGGGCTGAAACAGAGGGGCTGAAACAGAGGGCGAGAAACAGAGGGGCTGAATCAGAGGGGCTGAATCAGAGGAGCTGAAACAGAGGGGCTGAAACTGAGGGTGAGAAACAGAGGGCGAGGAACAGAGGGGCTGAAACAGAGGGGCTGAAACAGAGGGGCTGAAACAAAGCGGCTGATACAGAGGGCGAGAAACAGAGGGGCTGAAACACAGGGCGAGAAACAGAGTGGCTGAAACATGGCGAGAAACAGAGGTGCTGAAACAGAGGGGCTGAAACAGAGGGGCTGAAACAGAGGGGCTGAAACAGAGGGGCTGAAACAGAGGGCAAGAAACAGAGGGGCTGAAACAGAGTGCGAGAAACAGAGGGGCTGAAACAGAGGGCGAGATACAGAGGGGCTGAAACAGATGGGCTGAAACAGAGGGGCTGAAACAGAGGGCGAGAAACAGAGGGGCTAAAACAGAGGGGCTGAAACAGAGGGGCTGAATCAGAGGGGCTGAAACAAAGCGGCTGATACAGAGGGCGACAAAAAGAGGGTCTGAAGAAGAGTGCGAGAAACAGAGTGGCTGAAACATGGCGAGAAACAGAGGGGCTGAAACATAGGGGCTGAAACAGAGGGGCTGAAACAGAGGGTCTGAAACAGAGGGCAAGAAACAGAGGGGCTGAAACAGAGGGCGAGAAACAGAGGGGCTGAAACAGAGGGCGAGAAACAGAGGGGCTGAAACAGAGGGGCTGAAACAGAGGGGCTGAAACAGAGGGCGAGAAACAGAGAGGCTGAAACAGAGGGCGAGAAACAGAGTCGCTGAAACAGAGGTAAAGAAACAGAGGGTCTGAAACAGAGGGCGAGAAACAGAGGGGCTGAAACAGAGGGCGAGAAACAGAGGGGCTGAAACAGAGGGCGAGAAACAGAGGGGCTGAAACAGAGGGCCAGAAACAGAGGGGCTGAAACATAGGGGCTGAATGAGTGGGGCTGAATCAGAGGGGCTGAAACAGAGGGTGAGAAACAGAGGGGCTGAAACAAGGGGGCTGAAACAGTGGGGCTGAACAGAGAGCGAGAAACAGTGGGGCTGACTCAGAGGGCTAAATCAGAGGGGCTGAATCAGAGGGGCTGGAACAGAGGGGCTGAAGCAGAGGGGCTGAAACAGAGGGCGAGAAACTGAGGGGCTGAAACAGAGGGCAAGAAACAGAGGGGCTGAAACAGAAGGGCTGAAACAGAGGGCGAGAAACAGAGGGGCTGAATCAGAGGGGCTAAATCAGAGGGGCTGAATCAGAGGGGTTGAAACAGAGGGTCTGAATCAGAGGGGCTGAAACAGAGGGCGAGAAATAGAGGGGCTGAAACAGAGGGCGAGAAACAGAGGGGCTGAAACAGAGGGCGAGAAACATAGGGGCTGAAACAGAGGGCGAGAAACAGAGGGGAAGAAACAGAGGGGCTGAAACAGAGGGTCTGAACCAGACGGGCTGAATCAGAGGGGCTGATTCAGAGGGGCTGAAACAGAGGGGCTGAATCAGCGGGGCTGAAACAGAGGGCGAGAAACTGAGGGGCTGAAACAGAGGGCGAGAAACAGAGGGGCAGAAACAGAGGGCGAGAAACAGAGCGGCTAATTCAGAGGGGCTGAAACAGAGGGCGAGAAACAGAGGGGCTGAAACAGAGGGCAAGAAACAGAGGGGCTGATACAGAGGGGATAAAACAGTGCGGCTGAAACAGAGGGCGAGAAACAGAGGGGCTGAAACAGAGGGCGAGAAACAGAGGGGCTGAAACAGAGGGCGAGAAACAGAGGGGCTGAATCAGAGGGGCTGAAACAGAGGGTGAGAAACAGAGGGGCTGAAACAGAGGGCAAGAAACAGAGTGGCTGAAACAGACGCGCTGAAACAGAGGGGCTGAAAAAGAGGGCGAAAAACAGAGGGGCTGAAACAGAGGGCGAGAAACAGAGGGGCTGAAACAGAGGGCGAGAAACAGAGGGGCTGCATCAGAGGGGCTGAAACAGAGGGGCTGAAATAGTGGGGCTGAAACAGAGGGCGAGAAACAGAGGGGCTGAAACAGAGGGCGAGAAACAGAGGGGCTGAAACAGAGGGCGAGAAACAGAGGGGCTGAATCAGAGGGGCTGAAACAGAGGGTGAGAAACAGAGGGGCTGAAACAGAGGGCGAGAAACAGAGTGGCTGAAACAGATGGGCTGAAACAGAGTGGCTGAAAAAGAGGGCGAAAAACAGAGGGGCTGAAACAGAGGGCGAGAAACAGAGGGGCTGAATCAGACGGCTAAATCAGAGGGGCTGAATCAGAGGGGCTGAAACAGAGGGGATGAATCAGAGGGTCTGAAACAGAGGGCGAGAAACAGAGGGGCTGAAACAGAGGGCAAGAAACAGAGGGGCTGAAACAGAAGGGCTGAAACAGAGGGCGAGAAACAGAGGGGCTGAATCAGAGGGGCTAAATCAGAGGGGCTGAATCAGAGGGGTTGAAAGAGAGGGTCTGAATCAGAGGGGCTGAAACAGAGGGCGAGAAATAGAGGGGCTGAAACAGAGGGCGAGAAACAGAGGGGCTGAAACAGAGGGTCTGAAACAGAGGGGCTGAATCAGAGGGGCTGATTCAGAGGCGCTGAAACAGAGGGGCTGAATCAGCGGGGCTGAAACAGAGGGCGAGAAACTGAGGGGCTGAAACAGAGGGTGAGAAACAGAGGGGCTGAAACAGAGGGGCTGAAACAGAGGGCGTGAAACAGAGGGGCTGAATCTGATGGCAAGAAACAGAGGGGCTGAAACAGAGGGCGAGAAACAGAGGGGCTGAAACAGAGGGGCTGAAACAGAGGGGCTGCAACAGAGGGCGTGAAACAGAGAGGCTGAAACAGCGGGCGAGAAACAGAGGGGCTGAAACAGAGGGCAAGAAACAGAGGGGCTGAATCAGAGATGCGAGAAACAGAGGGGCTGAATCAGAGATGCGAGAAACAGAGGGGCTGAACCAGAGGGGCTGAAACAGAGGGGCTGAAACAGAGGGCGAGAAACAGAGGGGCTGAAACAGAGGGCGAGAAACAGAGGGGCTGAAACAGAGGGCCAGAAACAGAGGGGCTGAAACAGAGAGGCTGAAACAGAGGGGCTGAAACAGAGGGCGAGAAACAGAGGGGCTGAAACAGAGGGCGAGATACAGAGGGGCTGAAACAGAGGTGCTGAAACAGAGGGGCTGAAACAGAGGGCGAGAAACAGAGGGGCTGAAACAGAGGGCGAGAAACAGAGGGGCTGAAACAGAGGGCGAGAAACAGAGGGGCTGAAACAGAGGGGCTGAAACAGTGGGGCTGAATCAGAGGGGCTGAAACAAAGGGCGAGAAATAGAGGGGCTGAAACAGAGGGCGAGAAATAGAGGGGCTGAAACAGAGGGCGAGAAACAGAGGGGCTGAAAAAGAGCGCGAGAAACAGAGGGGCTGAATCAGAGGGGCTGAAACAGAGCGCGAGTAACAGAAAGGCTGAAACAGAGGGCGAGAAACAGAGGGGCTGAAACAGAGGGGCTGAAACAGAGGGTGAGAAACAGAGGGGCTTAAACAGAGGGCGAGAAACAGAGGGGCTGAAACAGAGGGGCTGAAACAGAGGGGCTGAATCAGAGGGGCTGAATCAGAGGGGCTGAAACAGAGGGCGAGAAAGAGAGTGGCTGAAACAGAGGGCGAGAAACAGACGGGCAGAAATAGAGGGCGAGAAACAGAGGGGCTGAAACAGAGGGGCTGAAACAGAGAGCGCGAAACAGGGGCACTGAAACAGAGGGCGAGAAACAGAGGGGCTGAAACAGACGGCGAGAAACAGAGGGGCTGAAACAGAGGGCAAGAAACAGAGGGGCTGAAACTGAGTGGCTGAAACAGAAGGGCTGAAACAGAGGGGCTGAAACAGAGGTCGAGAAACAGAGGGGCTGAATCAGAGGGGCTGAATCAGAGGAGCTGAAACAGAGGGGCTGAAACTGAGGGTGAGAAACAGAGGGCGAGAAACAGAGGGGCTGAAACAGAGGGGCTGAAACAGAGGGGCTGAAACAAAGCGGCTGATACAGAGGGCGAGAAACAGAGGTGCTGAAACAGAGGGGCTGAAACAGAGGGGCTGAAACAGAGGGGCTGAAACAGAGGGCAAGAAACAGAGGGGCTGAAACAGAGGGCGAGAAACAGAGGGGCTGAAACAGATGGGCTGAAACAGAGGTGCTGAAACAGAGGGCGAGAAACAGAGAGGCTGAAACAGAGGGCGAGAAACAGAGAGGCTGAAACAGAGGGCAAGAAACAGAGGGGCTGAAACAGAGGGCCAGAAACAGAGGGGCTGAAACAGAGGGCGAGAAACAGAGGGGCTGAAACATAGGTGCTGAATGAGTGGGGCTGAATCAGAGGGGCTGAATCAGAGGGGTTGAAACAGAGGGTCTGAATCAGAGGGGCTGAAACAGAGGGCGAGAAACAGAGGGCGAGAATCAGAGGGGCTGAAACAGAGGGGCTGAAACAGAGGGGCTGAAACAAAGCGGCTGATACAGAGGGTGAGAAACAGAGGGGCTGAAACAGACGGCGAGAAACATAGGGGCTGAAACAGAGGGCAAGAAACAGAGGGGCGGAAACTGAGTGGCTGAAACAGAAGGGCTGAAACAGAGGGGCTGAAACAGAGGGCGAGATACAGAGGGGCTGAATCAGAGGGGCTGAATCAGAGGAGCTGAAACAGAGGGGCTGAAACTGAGGGTGAGAAACAGAGGGCGAGAAACAGAGGGGCTGAAACAGAGGGGCTGAAAGAGAGGGGCTGAAACAAAGCGGCTGATACAGAGGGCGAGAAACAGAGGGGCTGAAACACAGGGCGAGAAACAGAGTGGCTGAAACATGGCGAGAAACAGAGGTGCTGAAACAGAGGGGCTGAAACAGAGGGGCTGAAACAGAGGGGCTGAAACAGAGGGCAAGAAACAGAGGGGCTGAAACAGAGGGCGAGAAACAGAGGGTCTGAAACAGAGGGCGAGATACAGAGGGGCTGAAACAGATGGGCTGAAACAGAGGGGCTGAAACAGAGGGCGAGAAACAGAGAGGCTGAAACAGAGGGCGAGAAACAGAGTGGCTGAAACAGAGGGCAAGAAACAGAGGGGCTGAAACAGAGGGGCTGATTCAGAGGGGCTGAAACAGAGGGCGAGAAACAGAGGGCGAGAAACAGAGGGGCTGAAACAGAGGGCGAGAAACAGAGGAGCTGAAACATAGGTGCTGAATGAGTGGGGCTGAATCAGAGGGGCTGAATCAGAGGGGTTGAAACAGAGGGTCTGAATCAGAGGGGCTGAAACAGAGGGCGAGAAACAGAGGGCGAGAAACAGAGGGGCTGAAACAGAGGGGCTGAATCAGAGGGGCTGAAACAAAGCGGCTGATACAGAGGGCGAGAAACAGAGGGGCTGAAACAGAGGGGCTGAAACAGAGGGGCTGAAACAAAGCGGCTGATACAGAGGGCGAGAAACAGAGGTGCTGAAACAGAGGGGCTGAAACAGAGGGGCTGAAACAGAGGGGCTGAAACAGAGGGCAAGAAACAGAGGGCGAGAAACAGAGGGGCTGAAACAGAGGGCGAGAAACAGAGGGGCTGAAACAGATGGGCTGAAACAGAGGGGCTGAAACAGAGGGCGAGAAACAGAGAGGCTGAAACAGAGGGCGAGAAACAGAGAGGCTGAAACAGAGGGCAAGAAACAGAGGGGCTGAAACAGAGGGTCAGAAACAGAGGGGCTGAAACAGAGGGCGAGAAACAGAGGGGCTGAAACATAGGTGCTGAATGAGTGGGGCTGAATCAGAGGGGCTGAATCAGAGGGGTTGAAACAGAGGGTCTGAATCAGAGGGGCTGAAACAGAGGGCGAGAAACAGAGGGCGAGAATCAGAGGGGCTGAAACAGAGGGGCTGAAACAGAGGGGCTGAAACAAAGCGGCTGATACAGAGGGTGAGAAACAGAGGGGCTGAAACAGACGGCGAGAAACATCGGGGCTGAAACAGAGGGCAAGAAACAGAGGGGCGGAAACTGAGTGGCTGAAACAGAAGGGCTGAAACAGAGGGGCTGAAACAGAGGGCGAGATACAGAGGGGCTGAATCAGAGGGGCTGAATCAGAGGAGCTGAAACAGAGGGGCTGAAACTGAGGGTGAGAAACAGAGGGCGAGAAACAGAGGGGCTGAAACAGAGGGGCTGAAAGAGAGGGGCTGAAACAAAGCGGCTGATACAGAGGGCGAGAAACAGAGGGGCTGAAACACAGGGCGAGAAACAGAGTGGCTGAAACATGGCGAGAAACAGAGGTGCTGAAACAGAGGGGCTGAAACAGAGGGGCTGAAACAGAGGGGCTGAAACAGAGGGCAAGAAACAGAGGGGCTGAAACAGAGGGAGAGAAACAGAGGGTCTGAAACAGAGGGCGAGATACAGAGGGGCTGAAACAGATGGGCTGAAACAGAGGGGCTGAAACAGAGGGCGAGAAACAGAGAGGCTGAAACAGAGGGCGAGAAACAGAGTGGCTGAAACAGAGGGCAAGAAACAGAGGGGCTGAAACAGAGGGCGAGAAACAGAGGGGCTGAAACAGAGGGCGAGAAACAGAGGGCGAGAAACAGAGGGGCTGAAACAGAGGGCGAGAAACAGAGGAGCTGAAACATAGGTGCTGAATGAGTGGGGCTGAATCAGAGGGGCTGAATCAGAGGGGTTGAAACAGAGGGTCTGAATCAGAGGGGCTGAAACAGAGGGCGAGAAACAGAGGGTGAGAAACAGAGGGGCTGAAACAGAGGGGCTGAATCAGAGGGGCTGAAACAAAGCGGCTGATACAGAGGGCGAGAAACAGAGGGGCTGAAACAGAGTGCGAGAAACAGAGTGGCTGAAACATGGCGAGAAACAGAGGGGCTGAAACAGAGGGGCTGAAACAGAGGGGCTGAAACAGAGGGTCTGAAACAGATGGCAAGAAACAGAGGGGCTGAAACAGAGGGCGAGAAACAGAGGGGCTGAAACAGAGGGCGAGAAACAGAGGGGCTGAAACAGAGGGGCTGAAACAGAGGGGCTGAAACAGAGGGCGAGAAACAGAGAGGCTGAAACAGAGGGCGAGAAACAGAGTCGCTGAAACAGAGGTAAAGAAACAGAGGGGCTGAAACAGAGGGCGAGAAACAGAGGGGCTGAAACAGAGGGCGAGAAACAGAGGGGCTGAAACAGAGGGCCAGAAACAGAGGGGCTGAAACATAGGGGCTGAATGAGTGGGGCTGAATCAGAGGGGCTGAAACAGAGGGTGAGAAACAGAGGTGCTGAAACAAGGGGGCTGAAACAGAGGGGCTGAAACAGAGAGCGAGAAACAGAGGGGCTGAATCAGAGGGCTAAATCAGAGGGGCTGAATCAGAGGGGCTGGAACAGAGGGGCTGAATCAGAGGGGCTGAAACAGAGGGCGAGAAACTGAGGGGCTGAAACAGAGGGCAAGAAACAGAGGGGCTGAAAGAGAAGGGCTGAAACAGAGGGCGAGAAACAGAGGGGCTGAATCAGAGGGGCTAAATCAGAGGGGCTGAATCAGAGGGGTTGAAAGAGAGGGTCTGAATCAGAGGGGCTGAAACAGAGGGCGAGAAATAGAGGGGCTGAAACAGAGGGCGAGAAACAGAGGGGCTGAAACAGAGGGGCTGAAACAGAGGGTCTGAAACAGAGGGGCTGAATCAGAGGGGCTGATTCAGAGGGGCTGAAACAGAGGGGCTGAATCAGCGGGGCTGAAACAGAGGGCGAGAAACTGAGGGGCTGAAACAGAGGGTGAGAAACAGAGGGGCTGAAACAGAGGGGCTGAAACAGAGGGCGTGAAACAGAGGGGCTGAATCAGAGGGCAAGAAACAGAGGGGCTGAAACAGAGGGCGAGAAACAGAGGGGCTGAAACAGAGGGGCTGAAACAGAGGGGCTGCAACAGAGGGCGTGAAACAGAGAGGCTGAAACAGCGGGCGAGAAACAGAGGGGCTGAAACAGAGGGCAAGAAACAGAGGGGCTGAATCAGAGATGCGAGAAACAGAGGGGCTGAATCAGAGATGCGAGAAACAGAGGGGCTGAACCAGAGGGGCTGAAACAGAGGGGCTGAAACAGAGGGCGAGAAACAGAGGGGCTGAAACAGAGGGCGAGAAACAGAGGGGCTGAAACAGAGGGCCAGAAACAGAGGGGCTGAAACAGAGAGGCTGAAACAGAGGGGCTGAAACAGAGGGCGAGAAACAGAGGGTCTGAAACAGAGGGCGAGATACAGAGGGGCTGAAACAGAGGGGCTGAAACAGAGGGCGAGAAACAGAGGGGCTGAAACAGAGGGCGAGAAACAGAGGGGCTGAAACAGAGGGCGAGAAACAGAGGGGCTGAAACAGAGGGGCTGAAACAGTGGGGCTGAATCAGAGGGGCTGAAACAAAGGGCGAGAAATAGAGGGGCTGAAACAGAGGGCGAGAAATAGAGCGGCTGAAACAGAGGGCGAGAAACAGAGGGGCTGAAAAAGAGCGCGAGAAACAGAGGGGCTGAATCAGAGGGGCTGAAACAGAGGGCGAGAAACAGAAAGGCTGAAACAGAGGGCGAGAAACAGAGGGGCTGAAACAGAGGTGCTGAAACAGAGGGTGAGAAACAGAGGGGCTTAAACAGAGGGCGAGAAACAGAGGGGCTGAAACAGAGGGGCTGAAACAGAGGGGCTGAATCAGAGGGGCTGAATCAGAGGGGCTGAAACAGAGGGCGAGAAAGAGAGTGGCTGAAACAGAGGGCGAGAAACAGACGGGCAGAAATAGAGGGCGAGAAACAGAGGGGCTGAAACAGAGGGGCTGAAACAGAGAGCGCGAAACAGGGGCACTGAAACAGAGGGCGAGAAACAGAGGGGCTGAAACAGACGGCGAGAAACAGAGGGGCTGAAACAGAGGGCGAGAAACATAGGGGCTGAAACAGAGGGCAAGAAACAGAGGGGCTGAAACTGAGTGGCTGAAACAGAAGGGCTGAAACAGAGGGGCTGAAACAGAGGTCGAGAAACAGAGGGGCTGAATCAGAGGGGCTGAATCAGAGGAGCTGAAACAGAGGGGCTGAAACTGAGGGTGAGAAACAGAGGGCGAGAAACAGAGGGCCTGAAACAGAGGGGCTGAAACAGAGGGCAAGAAACAGAGGGGCTGAAACAGAGGGCGAGAAACAGAGGGGCTGAAACAGAGGGCGAGAAACAGAGGGGCTGAAACAGATGGGCTGAAACAGAGGGGCTGAAACAGAGGGCGAGAAACAGAGAGGCTGAAACAGAGGGCGAGAAACAGAGTGGCTGAAACAGAGGGCAAGAAACAGAGGGGCTGAAACAGAGGGCCAGAAACAGAGGGGCTGAAACAGAGGGCGAGAAACAGAGGGGCTGAAACATAGGTGCTGAATGAGTGGGGCTGAATCAGAGGGGCTGAATCAGAGGGGTTGAAACAGAGGGTCTGAATCAGAGGGGCTGAAACAGAGGGCGAGAAACAGAGGGCGAGAATCAGAGGGGCTGAAACAGAGGGTCTGAAACAGAGGGGCTGAAACAAAGCGGCTGATACAGAGGGTGAGAAACAGAGGGGCTGAAACAGACGGCGAGAAACATAGGGGCTGAAACAGAGGGCAAGAAACAGAGGGGCTGAAACTGAGTGGCTGAAACAGAAGGGCTGAAACAGAGGGGCTGAAACAGAGGGCGAGAAACAGAGGGGCTGAATCAGAGGGGCTGAATCAGAGGAGCTGAAACAGAGGGGCTGAAACTGAGGGTGAGAAACAGAGGGCGAGAAACAGAGGGGCTGAAACAGAGGGGCTGAAAGAGAGGGGCTGAAACAAAGCGGCTGATACAGAGGGCGAGAAACAGAGGGGCTGAAACACAGGGCGAGAAACAGAGTGGCTGAAACATGGCGAGAAACAGAGGTGCTGAAACAGAGGGGCTGAAACAGAGGGGCTGAAACAGAGGGGCTGAAACAGAGGGCAAGAAACAGAGGGGCTGAAACAGAGGGCGAGAAACAGAGGGTCTGAAACAGAGGGCGAGATACAGACGGGCTGAAACAGATGGGCTGAAACAGAGGGGCTGAAACAGAGGGCGAGAAACAGAGTGGCTGAAACAGAGGGCAAGAAACAGAGGGGCTGAAACAGAGGGCGAGAAACAGAGGGGCTGAAACAGAGGGCGAGAAACAGAGGGCGAGAAACAGAGGGGCTGAAACAGAGGGCGAGAAACAGAGGAGCTGAAACATAGGTGCTGAATGAGTGGGGCTGAATCAGAGGGGCTGAATCAGAGGGGTTGAAACAGAGGGTCTGAATCAGAGGGGCTGAAACAGAGGGCGAGAAACAGAGGGCGAGAAACAGAGGGGCTGAAACAGAGGGGCTGAATCAGAGGGGCTGAAACAAAGCGGCTGATACAGAGGGCGAGAAACAGAGGGGCTGAAACAGAGTGCGAGAAACAGAGTGGCTGAAACATGGCGAGAAACAGAGGGGCTGAAACAGAGGGGCTGAAACAGAGGGGCTGAAACAGAGGGTCTGAAACAGAGGGCAAGAAACAGAGGGGCTGAAACAGAGGGCGAGAAACAGAGGGGCTGAAACAGAGGGCGAGAAACAGAGGGGCTGAAACAGAGGGGCTGAAACAGAGGGGCTGAAACAGAGGGCGAGAAACAGAGAGGCTGAAACAGAGGGCGAGAAACAGAGTCGCTGAAACAGAGGGGCTGAAACAGAGGGGCTGAAACAGAGGGCGAGAAACAGAGGGGCTGAAACAGAGGGCGAGAAACAGAGGGGCTGAAACAGAGGGCCAGAAACAGAGGGGCTGAAACATAGGGGCTGAATGAGTGGGGCTGAATCAGAGGGGCTGAAACAGAGGGTGAGAAACAGAGGTGCTGAAACAAGGGTGCTGAAACAGAGGGGCTGAAACAGAGAGCGAGAAACAGAGGGCTGAATCAGAGGGCTAAATCAGAGGGGCTGAATCAGAGGGGCTGGAACAGAGGGGCTGAATCAGAGGGGCTGAAACAGAGGGCAAGAAACAGAGGGGCTGAAACAGAAGGGCTGAAACAGAGGGCGAGAAACAGAGGGGCTGAATCAGAGGGGCTAAATCAGAGGGGCTGAATCAGAGGGGTTGAAACAGAGGGTCTGAATCAGTGGGGCTGAAACAGAGGGCGAGAAACAGAGGGGCTGAAACAGAGGGCGAGAAACATAGGGGCTGAAACAGAGGGCGAGAAACAGAGGGGAAGAAACAGAGGGGCTGAAACAGAGGGTCTGAACCAGACGGGCTGAATCAGAGGGGCTGATTCAGAGGGGCTGAAACAGAGGGGCTGAATCAGCGGGGCTGAAACAGAGGGCGAGAAACTGAGGGGCTGAAACAGAGGGCGAGAAACAGAGGGGCAGAAACAGAGGGCGAGAAACAGAGCGGCTAATTCAGAGGGGCTGAAACAGAGGGCGAGAAACAGAGGGGCTGAAACAGAGGGCAAGAAACAGAGGGGCTGAAACAGAGGGGATAAAACAGTGCGGCTGAAACAGAGGGCGAGAAACAGAGGGGCTGAAACAGAGGGCGAGAAACAGAGGGGCTGAAACAGAGGGCGAGAAACAGAGGGGCTGAATCAGAGGGGCTGAAACAGAGGGTGAGAAACAGAGGGGCTGAAACAGAGGGCGAGAAACAGAGTGGCTGAAACAGACAGGCTGAAACAGAGGGGCTGAAAAAGAGGGCGAAAAACAGAGGGGCTGAAACAGAGGGCGAGAAACAGAGGGGCTGAAACAGAGGGCGAGAAACAGAGGGGCTGCATCAGAGGGGCTGAAACAGAGGGGCTGAAATAGTGGGGCTGAAACAGAGGGCGAGAAACAGAGGGGCTGAAACAGAGGGCGAGAAACAGAGGGGCTGAAACAGAGGGCGAGAAACAGAGGGGCTGAATCAGAGGGGCTGAAACAGAGGGTGAGAAACAGAGGGGCTGAAACAGAGGGCGAGAAACAGAGTGGCTGAAACAGATGGGCTGAAACAGAGGGGCTGAAAAAGAGGGCGAAAAACAGAGGGGCTGAAACAGAGGGCGAGAAACAGAGGGGCTGAATCAGAGGGCTAAATCAGAGGGGCTGAATCAGAGGGGCTGAAACAGAGGGGATGAATCAGAGGGGCTGAAACAGAGGGCGAGAAACAGAGGGGCTGAAACAGAGGGCAAGAAACAGAGGGGCTGAAACAGAAGGGCTGAAACAGAGGGCGAGAAACAGAGGGGCTGAATCAGAGGGGCTAAATCAGAGGGGCTGAATCAGAGGGGTTGAAAGAGTGGGTCTGAATCAGAGGGGCTGAAACAGAGGGCGAGAAATAGAGGGGCTGAAACAGAGGGCGAGAAACAGAGGGGCTGAAACAGAGGGGCTGAAACAGAGGGTCTGAAACAGAGGGGCTGAATCAGAGGGGCTGATTCAGAGGCGCTGAAACAGAGGGGCTGAATCAGCGGGGCTGAAACAGAGGGCGAGAAACTGAGGGGCTGAAACAGAGGGTGAGAAACAGAGGGGCTGAAACAGAGGGGCTGAAACAGAGGGCGTGAAACAGAGGGGCTGAATCAGAGGGCGAGAAACAGAGGGGCTGAAACAGAGGGCGAGAAACAGAGGGGCTAAAACAGAGGGGCTGAAACAGAGGGGCTGCAACAGAGGGCGTGAAACAGAGAGGCTGAAACAGCAGGCGAGAAACAGAGGGGCTGAAACAGAGGGCAAGAAACAGTGGGGCTGAATCAGAGATGCGAGAAACAGAGGGGCTGAATCAGAGATGTGAGAAACAGAGGGGCTGAACCAGAGGGGCTGAAACAGAGGGGCTGAAACAGAGGGCGAGAAACAGAGGGGCTGAAACAGAGGGCGAGAAACAGAGGGGCTGAAACAGAGGGCGAGAAACAGAGGGGCTGAAACAGAGAGGCTGAAACAGAGGGGCTGAAACAGAGGGCGAGAAACAGAGGGGCTGAAACAGAGGGCGAGATACAGAGGGGCTGAAACAGAGGGGCTGAAACAGAGGGGCTGAAACAGAGGGCGAGAAACAGAGGGGCTGAAACAGAGGGCGATAAACAGAGGGGCTGAAACAGAGGGCGAGAAACAGAGGGGCTGAAACAGAGGGGCTGAAACAGTGGGGCTGAATCAGAGGGGCTGAAACAGAGGGCGAGAAATAGAGGGGCTGAAACAGAGGGCGAGAAACACAGGGGCTGAAAAAGAGCGCGAGAAACAGAGGGGCTGAATCAGAGGGGCTGAAACAGAGGGCGAGAAACAGAAAGGCTGAAACAGAGGGCGAGCAACAGAGGGGCTGAAACAGAGGGGCTGAAACAGAGGGTGAGAAACAGAGGGGCTTAAACAGAGGGCGAGAAACAGAGGGGCTGAAACAGAGGGGCTGAAACAGAGGGGCTGAATCAGAGGGGCTGAATCAGAGGGGCTGAAACAGAGGGCGAGAAAGAGTGTGGCTGAAACAGAGGGCGAGAAACAGACGGGCAGAAACAGAGGGCGAGAAACAGAGGGGCTGAAACAGAGGGGCTGAAACAGAGAGCGCGAAACAGGGGCACTGAAACAGAGGGCGAGAAACAGAGGGGCTGAAACAGACGGCGAGAAACAGAGGGGCTAAAACAGAGGGCGAGAAACATAGGGGCTGAAACAGAGGGCAAGAAACAGAGGGGCTGAAACTGAGTGGCTGAAACAGAAGGGCTGAAACAGAGGGGCTGAAACAGAGGGCGAGAAACAGAGGGGCTGAATCAGAGGGGCTGAATCAGAGGAGCTGAAACAGAGGGGCTGAAACTGAGGGTGAGAAACAGAGGGCGAGAAACAGAGGGTCTGAAACAGAGGGGCTGAATCAGAGGGGCTGATTCAGAGGGGCTGAAACAGAGGGGCTGAATCAGCGGGGCTGAAACAGAGGGCGAGAAACTGAGGGGCTGAAACAGAGGGTGAGAAACAGAGGGGCTGAAACAGAGGGGCTGAAACAGAGGGCGTGAAACAGAGGGGCTGAATCAGAGGGCAAGAAACAGAGGGGCTGAAACAGAGGGCGAGAAACAGAGGGGCTGAAACAGAGGGGCTGAAACAGAGGGGCTGCAACAGAGGGCGTGAAACAGAGAGGCTGAAACAGCGGGCGAGAAACAGAGGGGCTGAAACAGAGGGCAAGAAACAGAGGGGCTGAATCAGAGATGCGAGAAACAGAGGGGCTGAATCAGAGATGCGAGAAACAGAGGGGCTGAACCAGAGGGGCTGAAACAGAGGGGCTGAAACAGAGGGCGAGAAACAGAGGGGCTGAAACAGAGGGCGAGAAACAGAGGGGCTGAAACAGAGGGCCAGAAACAGAGGGGCTGAAACAGAGAGGCTGAAACAGAGGGGCTGAAACAGAGGGCGAGAAACAGAGGGTCTGAAACAGAGGGCGAGATACAGAGGGGCTGAAACAGAGGGGCTGAAACAGAGGGCGAGAAACAGAGGGGCTGAAACAGAGGGCGAGAAACAGAGGGGCTGAAACAGAGGGCGAGAAACAGAGGGGCTGAAACAGAGGGGCTGAAACAGTGGGGCTGAATCAGAGGGGCTGAAACAAAGGGCGAGAAATAGAGGGGCTGAAACAGAGGGCGAGAAATAGAGCGGCTGAAACAGAGGGCGAGAAACAGAGGGGCTGAAAAAGAGCGCGAGAAACAGAGGGGCTGAATCAGAGGGGCTGAAACAGAGGGCGAGAAACAGAAAGGCTGAAACAGAGGGCGAGAAACAGAGGGGCTGAAACAGAGGTGCTGAAACAGAGGGTGAGAAACAGAGGGGCTTAAACAGAGGGCGAGAAACAGAGGGGCTGAAACAGAGGGGCTGAAACAGAGGGGCTGAATCAGAGGGGCTGAATCAGAGGGGCTGAAACAGAGGGCGAGAAAGAGAGTGGCTGAAACAGAGGGCGAGAAACAGACGGGCAGAAATAGAGGGCGAGAAACAGAGGGGCTGAAACAGAGGGGCTGAAACAGAGAGCGCGAAACAGGGGCACTGAAACAGAGGGCGAGAAACAGAGGGGCTGAAACAGACGGCGAGAAACAGAGGGGCTGAAACAGAGGGCGAGAAACATAGGGGCTGAAACAGAGGGCAAGAAACAGAGGGGCTGAAACTGAGTGGCTGAAACAGAAGGGCTGAAACAGAGGGGCTGAAACAGAGGTCGAGAAACAGAGGGGCTGAATCAGAGGGGCTGAATCAGAGGAGCTGAAACAGAGGGGCTGAAACTGAGGGTGAGAAACAGAGGGCGAGAAACAGAGGGCCTGAAACAGAGGGGCTGAAACAGAGGGGCTGAAACAAAGCGGCTGATACAGAGGGCGAGAAACAGAGGTGCTGAAACAGAGGGGCTGAAACAGAGGGGCTGAAACAGAGGGGCTGAAACAGAGGGCAAGAAACAGAGGGGCTGAAACAGAGGGCGAGAAACAGAGTGGCTGAAACAGAGGGCGAGAAACAGAGGGGCTGAAACAGATGGGCTGAAACAGAGGGGCTGAAACAGAGGGCGAGAAACAGAGAGGCTGAAACAGAGGGCGAGAAACAGAGTGGCTGAAACAGAGGGCAAGAAACAGAGGGGCTGAAACAGAGGGCCAGAAACAGAGGGGCTGAAACAGAGGGCGAGAAACAGAGGGGCTGAAACATAGGTGCTGAATGAGTGGGGCTGAATCAGAGGGGCTGAATCAGAGGGGTTGAAACAGAGGGTCTGAATCAGAGGGGCTGAAACAGAGGGCGAGAAACAGAGGGCGAGAATCAGAGGGGCTGAAACAGAGGGTCTGAAACAGAGGGGCTGAAACAAAGCGGCTGATACAGAGGGTGAGAAACAGAGGGGCTGAAACAGACGGCGAGAAACATAGGGGCTGAAACAGAGGGCAAGAAACAGAGGGGCTGAAACTGAGTGGCTGAAACAGAAGGGCTGAAACAGAGGGGCTGAAACAGAGGGCGAGAAACAGAGGGGCTGAATCAGAGGGGCTGAATCAGAGGAGCTGAAACAGAGGGGCTGAAACTGAGGGTGAGAAACAGAGGGCGAGAAACAGAGGGGCTGAAACAGAGGGGCTGAAAGAGAGGGGCTGAAACAAAGCGGCTGATACAGAGGGCGAGAAACAGAGGGGCTGAAACACAGGGCGAGAAACAGAGTGGCTGAAACATGGCGAGAAACAGAGGTGCTGAAACAGAGGGGCTGAAACAGAGGGGCTGAAACAGAGGGGCTGAAACAGAGGGCAAGAAACAGAGGGGCTGAAACAGAGGGCGAGAAACAGAGGGTCTGAAACAGAGGGCGAGATACAGACGGGCTGAAACAGATGGGCTGAAACAGAGGGGCTGAAACAGAGGGCGAGAAACAGAGTGGCTGAAACAGAGGGCAAGAAACAGAGGGGCTGAAACAGAGGGCGAGAAACAGAGGGGCTGAAACAGAGGGCGAGAAACAGAGGGCGAGAAACAGAGGGGCTGAAACAGAGGGCGAGAAACAGAGGAGCTGAAACATAGGTGCTGAATGAGTGGGGCTGAATCAGAGGGGCTGAATCAGAGGGGTTGAAACAGAGGGTCTGAATCAGAGGGGCTGAAACAGAGGGCGAGAAACAGAGGGCGAGAAACAGAGGGGCTGAAACAGAGGGGCTGAATCAGAGGGGCTGAAACAAAGCGGCTGATACAGAGGGCGAGAAACAGAGGGGCTGAAACAGAGTGCGAGAAACAGAGTGGCTGAAACATGGCGAGAAACAGAGGGGCTGAAACAGAGGGGCTGAAACAGAGGGGCTGAAACAGAGGGTCTGAAACAGAGGGCAAGAAACAGAGGGGCTGAAACAGAGGGCGAGAAACAGAGGGGCTGAAACAGAGGGCGAGAAACAGAGGGGCTGAAACAGAGGGGCTGAAACAGAGGGGCTGAAACAGAGGGCGAGAAACAGAGAGGCTGAAACAGAGGGCGAGAAACAGAGTCGCTGAAACAGAGGGGCTGAAACAGAGGGGCTGAAACAGAGGGCGAGAAACAGAGGGGCTGAAACAGAGGGCGAGAAACAGAGGGGCTGAAACAGAGGGCCAGAAACAGAGGGGCTGAAACATAGGGGCTGAATGAGTGGGGCTGAATCAGAGGGGCTGAAACAGAGGGTGAGAAACAGAGGTGCTGAAACAAGGGTGCTGAAACAGAGGGGCTGAAACAGAGAGCGAGAAACAGAGGGCTGAATCAGAGGGCTAAATCAGAGGGGCTGAATCAGAGGGGCTGGAACAGAGGGGCTGAATCAGAGGGGCTGAAACAGAGGGCAAGAAACAGAGGGGCTGAAACAGAAGGGCTGAAACAGAGGGCGAGAAACAGAGGGGCTGAATCAGAGGGGCTAAATCAGAGGGGCTGAATCAGAGGGGTTGAAACAGAGGGTCTGAATCAGTGGGGCTGAAACAGAGGGCGAGAAACAGAGGGGCTGAAACAGAGGGCGAGAAACATAGGGGCTGAAACAGAGGGCGAGAAACAGAGGGGAAGAAACAGAGGGGCTGAAACAGAGGGTCTGAACCAGACGGGCTGAATCAGAGGGGCTGATTCAGAGGGGCTGAAACAGAGGGGCTGAATCAGCGGGGCTGAAACAGAGGGCGAGAAACTGAGGGGCTGAAACAGAGGGCGAGAAACAGAGGGGCAGAAACAGAGGGCGAGAAACAGAGCGGCTAATTCAGAGGGGCTGAAACAGAGGGCGAGAAACAGAGGGGCTGAAACAGAGGGCAAGAAACAGAGGGGCTGAAACAGAGGGGATAAAACAGTGCGGCTGAAACAGAGGGCGAGAAACAGAGGGGCTGAAACAGAGGGCGAGAAACAGAGGGGCTGAAACAGAGGGCGAGAAACAGAGGGGCTGAATCAGAGGGGCTGAAACAGAGGGTGAGAAACAGAGGGGCTGAAACAGAGGGCGAGAAACAGAGTGGCTGAAACAGACAGGCTGAAACAGAGGGGCTGAAAAAGAGGGCGAAAAACAGAGGGGCTGAAACAGAGGGCGAGAAACAGAGGGGCTGAAACAGAGGGCGAGAAACAGAGGGGCTGCATCAGAGGGGCTGAAACAGAGGGGCTGAAATAGTGGGGCTGAAACAGAGGGCGAGAAACAGAGGGGCTGAAACAGAGGGCGAGAAACAGAGGGGCTGAAACAGAGGGCGAGAAACAGAGGGGCTGAATCAGAGGGGCTGAAACAGAGGGTGAGAAACAGAGGGGCTGAAACAGAGGGCGAGAAACAGAGTGGCTGAAACAGATGGGCTGAAACAGAGGGGCTGAAAAAGAGGGCGAAAAACAGAGGGGCTGAAACAGAGGGCGAGAAACAGAGGGGCTGAATCAGAGGGCTAAATCAGAGGGGCTGAATCAGAGGGGCTGAAACAGAGGGGATGAATCAGAGGGGCTGAAACAGAGGGCGAGAAACAGAGGGGCTGAAACAGAGGGCAAGAAACAGAGGGGCTGAAACAGAAGGGCTGAAACAGAGGGCGAGAAACAGAGGGGCTGAATCAGAGGGGCTAAATCAGAGGGGCTGAATCAGAGGGGTTGAAAGAGTGGGTCTGAATCAGAGGGGCTGAAACAGAGGGCGAGAAATAGAGGGGCTGAAACAGAGGGCGAGAAACAGAGGGGCTGAAACAGAGGGGCTGAAACAGAGGGTCTGAAACAGAGGGGCTGAATCAGAGGGGCTGATTCAGAGGCGCTGAAACAGAGGGGCTGAATCAGCGGGGCTGAAACAGAGGGCGAGAAACTGAGGGGCTGAAACAGAGGGTGAGAAACAGAGGGGCTGAAACAGAGGGGCTGAAACAGAGGGCGTGAAACAGAGGGGCTGAATCAGAGGGCGAGAAACAGAGGGGCTGAAACAGAGGGCGAGAAACAGAGGGGCTAAAACAGAGGGGCTGAAACAGAGGGGCTGCAACAGAGGGCGTGAAACAGAGAGGCTGAAACAGCAGGCGAGAAACAGAGGGGCTGAAACAGAGGGCAAGAAACAGTGGGGCTGAATCAGAGATGCGAGAAACAGAGGGGCTGAATCAGAGATGTGAGAAACAGAGGGGCTGAACCAGAGGGGCTGAAACAGAGGGGCTGAAACAGAGGGCGAGAAACAGAGGGGCTGAAACAGAGGGCGAGAAACAGAGGGGCTGAAACAGAGGGCGAGAAACAGAGGGGCTGAAACAGAGAGGCTGAAACAGAGGGGCTGAAACAGAGGGCGAGAAACAGAGGGGCTGAAACAGAGGGCGAGATACAGAGGGGCTGAAACAGAGGGGCTGAAACAGAGGGGCTGAAACAGAGGGCGAGAAACAGAGGGGCTGAAACAGAGGGCGATAAACAGAGGGGCTGAAACAGAGGGCGAGAAACAGAGGGGCTGAAACAGAGGGGCTGAAACAGTGGGGCTGAATCAGAGGGGCTGAAACAGAGGGCGAGAAATAGAGGGGCTGAAACAGAGGGCGAGAAACACAGGGGCTGAAAAAGAGCGCGAGAAACAGAGGGGCTGAATCAGAGGGGCTGAAACAGAGGGCGAGAAACAGAAAGGCTGAAACAGAGGGCGAGCAACAGAGGGGCTGAAACAGAGGGGCTGAAACAGAGGGTGAGAAACAGAGGGGCTTAAACAGAGGGCGAGAAACAGAGGGGCTGAAACAGAGGGGCTGAAACAGAGGGGCTGAATCAGAGGGGCTGAATCAGAGGGGCTGAAACAGAGGGCGAGAAAGAGTGTGGCTGAAACAGAGGGCGAGAAACAGACGGGCAGAAACAGAGGGCGAGAAACAGAGGGGCTGAAACAGAGGGGCTGAAACAGAGAGCGCGAAACAGGGGCACTGAAACAGAGGGCGAGAAACAGAGGGGCTGAAACAGACGGCGAGAAACAGAGGGGCTAAAACAGAGGGCGAGAAACATAGGGGCTGAAACAGAGGGCAAGAAACAGAGGGGCTGAAACTGAGTGGCTGAAACAGAAGGGCTGAAACAGAGGGGCTGAAACAGAGGGCGAGAAACAGAGGGGCTGAATCAGAGGGGCTGAATCAGAGGAGCTGAAACAGAGGGGCTGAAACTGAGGGTGAGAAACAGAGGGCGAGAAACAGAGGGGCTGAAACAGAGGGGCTGAAACAGAGGGGCTGAAACAAAGCGGCTGATACAGAGGGCGAGAAACAGAGGTGCTGAAACAGAGGGGCTGAAACAGAGGGGCTGAAACAGAGGGGCTGAAACAGAGGGGCTGAAACAGAGGGCAAGAAACAGAGGGGCTGAAACAGAGGGCGAGAAACAGAGGGGCTGAAACAGAGGGTTAGAAACAGAGGGGCTGAAACAGATGGGCTGAAACAGAGGGGCTGAAACAGAGGGCGAGAAACAGAGAGGCTGAAACAGAGGGCGAGAAACAGAGTGGCTGAAACAGAGGGCAAGAAACAGAGGGGCTGAAACAGAGGGCCAGAAACAGAGGGGCTGAAACAGAGGGCGAGAAACAGAGGGGCTGAAACATAGGTGCTGAATGAGTGGGGCTGAATCAGAGGGGCTGAATCAGAGGGGTTGAAACAGAGGGTCTGAATCAGAGGGGCTGAAACAGAGGGCGAGAAACAGAGGGCGAGAATCAGAGGGGCTGAAACAGAGGGGCTGAAACAGAGGGGCTGAAACAAAGCGGCTGATACAGAGGGCGAGAAACAGAGGGGCTGAAACAGAGTGCGAGAAACAGAGTGGCTGAAACATGGCGAGAAACAGAGGGGCTGAAACAGTGGGGCTGAAACAGAGGGGCTGAAACAGAGGGGCTGAAACAGAGGGTCTGAAACAGAGGGCAAGAAACAGAGGGGCTGAAACAGAGGGCGAGAAACAGAGGGGCTGAAACAGAGGGCGAGAAAAAGAGGGGCTGAAACAGAGGGGCTGAAACAGAGGGGCTGAAACAGAGGGCGAGAAACAAAGGGGCTGAAACAGAGGGCGAGAAACAGAGTGGCTGAAACAGAGGGCAAGAAACAGAGGTTCTGAAACAGAGGGCGAGAAACAGAGGGGCTGAAACAGAGGGCGAGAAACAGAGGGTCTGAAAAGGAGGGAGAGAAACAGAGGGGCTGAAACAGAGGGCGAGAAACAGAGGGGCTGAAACATAGGGGCTGAATGAGTGGGGCTGAATCAGAGTGGCTGAATCAGAGGGGCTGAAACAGAGGGTGAGAAACAGAGGGGCTGAAACAGAGGGGCTGAAACAGAGGGGCTGAAACAGAGAGCGAGAATCAGAGGGGCTGAATCAGAGGGCTAAATCAGAGGGGCTGAATCAGAGGGGCTGAAACAGAGGGGCTGAATCATAGGGGCTGAAACAGAGGGCGAGAAACAGAGGGGCTGAAACAGAGGGCAAGAAACAGAGGGGCTGAAAAAGAAGGGCTGAAACAGAGGGCGAGAAACAGAGGGGCTGAATCAGAGGGGCTAAATCAGAGGGGCTGAATCAGAGGGGTTGAAACAGAGGGTCTGAATCAGAGGGGCTGAAACAGAGGGCGAGTAACAGAGGGGCTGAAACAGAGGGCGAGAAACATAGGGGCTGAAACAGAGGGCGAGAAACAGAGGGGAAGAAACAGAGGGGCTGCAACAGAGGGTCTGAAACAGACGGGCTGAATCAGAGGGGCTGATTCAGAGGGGCTGAAACAGAGGGGCTGAATCAGCGGGGCTGAAACAGAGGGCCAGAAACTGAGGGGCTGAAACAGAGGGCGAGAAACAGAGGGGCAGAAACAGAGGGCGAGAAACAGAGTGGCTGATTCAGAGGGGCTGAAACAGAGGACGAGAAACAGAGGGGCTGAAACAGAGGGCAAGAAACAGAGGGGCAGAAACAGAGGGGATAAAACAGTGCGGCTGAAACAGAGGGCGAGAAACAGAGGGGCTGAAACAGAGGGCGAGAAACAAAGGGGCTGAAACAGAGGGCGAGAAACAGAGGAGCTGAATCAGAGGGACTGAAACAGAGGGTGAGAAACAGAGGGGCTGAAACAGAGGGCGAGAAACAGAGTGGCTGAAACAGACGGGCTGAAACAGAGGGGCTGAAAAAGAGGGCGAAAAACAGAGGGGCTGAAACAGAGGGCGAGAAACAGAGGGGCTGAAACAGAGGGCGAGAAACAGAGGGGCTGAATCAGAGGGGCTGAAACAGAGGGGCTGAAATAGTGGGGCTGAAACAGAGGGCGAGAAACAGAGTGGCTGAAACAGAGGGCGAGAAACAGAGGGGCTGAATCAGAGGGGCTGAAACAGAGGGTGAGAAACAGAGGGGCTGAAACAATGGGCGAGAAACAGAGTGGCTGAAACAGATGGGCTGAAACAGAGGGGCTGAAAAAGAGGGCGAAAAACAGAGGGGCTGAAACAGAGGGCGAGAAACAGAGGGGCTGAATCAGAGGGGATGAATCAGAGGGGCTGAATCAGAGGGGCTGAAACAGAGGGGATGGATCAGAGGAGCTGAAACAGAGGGCGAGAAACAGAGGGGCTGAAACAGAGGGCAAGAAACAGAGGGGCTGAAACAGAAGGGCTGAAACAGAGGGCGAGAAACAGAGGGGCTGAATCAGAGGGGCTAAATCAGAGGGGCTGAATCAGAGGGGTTGAAACAGAGGGTCTGAATCAGAGGGGCTGAAACAGAGGGCGAGAAACAGAGGGGCTGAAACAGAGGGCGAGAAACATAGGGGCTGAAACAGAGGGCGAGAAACAGAGGGGAAGAAACAGAGGGGCTGAAACAGAGGGTCTGAAACAAACGTGCTGAATCAGAGGGGCTGATTCAGAGGGGCTGAAACAGAGGGGCTGAATCAGCGGGGCTGAAACAGAGGACCAGAAACTGAGGGGCTGAAACAGAGGGCGAGAAACAGAGGGGCAGAAACAGAGGGCGAGAAACAGAGCGGCTAATTCAGAGGGGCTGAAACAGAGGGCGAGAAACAGAGGGGCTGAAACAGAGGGCAAGAAACAGAGGGGCTGAAACAGAGTGGATAAAACAGTGCGGCTGAAACAGAGGGCGAGAAACAGAGGGGCTGAAACAGAGGGCGAGAAACAGAGGGGATAAAACAGAGGGCGAGAAACAGAGGGGCTGAATCAGAGGGGCTGAAACAGAGGGTGAGAAACAGAGGGGCTGAAACAGAGGGCGAGAAACAGAGTGGCTGAAAAAGAGGGCGAAAAACAGAGGGGCTGAAACAGAGGGCGAGAAACAGAGGGGCTGAAACAGAGGGCGAGAAACAGAGGGGCTGCATCAGAGGGGCTGAAACAGAGGGGCTGAAATAGTGGGGCTGAAACAGAGGGCGAGAAACAGAGGGGCTGAAACAGAGGGGAAGAAACAGAGGGGCTGAAACAGAGGGTCTGAAACAGACGGGCTGAATCAGAGGGGCTGATTCAGAGGGGCTGAAACAGAGGGGCTGAATCAGCGGGGCTGAAACAGAGGACCAGAAACTGAGGGGCTGAAACAGAGGGCGAGAAACAGAGGGGCAGAAACAGAGGGCGAGAAACAGAGCGGCTAATTCAGAGGGGCTGAAACAGAGGGCAAGAAACAGAGGGGCTGAAACAGAGTGGATAAAACAGTGCGGCTGAAACAGAGGGCGAGAAACAGAGGGGCTGAAACAGAGGGCGAGAAACAGAGGGGATAAAACAGAGGGCGAGAAACAGAGGGGCTGAATCAGAGGGGCTGAAACAGAGGGTGAGAAACAGAGGGGCTGAAACAGAGGGCGAGAAACAGAGTGGCTGAAACAGACGGGCTGAAACAGAGGGGCTGAAAAAGGGGGCGAAAAACAGAGGGGCTGAAACAGAGGGCGAGAAACAGAGGGGCTGAAACAGAGGGCGAGAAACAGAGGGGCTGCATCAGAGGGGCTGAAACAGAGGGGCTGAAATAGTGGGGCTGAAACAGAGGGCGAGAAACAGAGGGGCTGAAACAGAGGGCGAGAAACAGAGGGGCTGAAACAGAGGGCGAGAAACAGAGGGGCTGAATCAGAGGGGCTGAAACAGAGGGTGAGAAACAGAGGGGCTGAAACAGAGGGTGAGAAACAGAGTGGCTGAAACAGATGGGCTGAAACAGAGGGGCTGAAAAAGAGGGCGAAAAACAGAGGGGCTGAAACAGAGGGCGAGAAACAGAGGGGCTGAATCAGAGGGCTAGTTCAGAGGGGCTGAATCAGAGGGGCTGAAACAGAGGGGATGAATCAGAGGGGCTGAAACAGAGGGCGAGAAACAGAGGGGCTGAAACAGAGGGCAAGAAACAGAGGGGCTGAAACAGAAGGGCTGAAACAGAGGGCGAGAAACAGAGGGGCTGAATCAGAGGGGCTAAATCAGAGGGGCTGAATCAGAGGGGTTGAAAGAGAGGGTCTGAATCAGAGGGGCTGAAACAGAGGGCGAGAAATAGAGGGGCTGAAACAGAGGGCGAGAAACAGAGGGGCTGAAACAGAGGGGCTGAAACAGAGGGTCTGAAACAGAGGGGCTGAATCAGAGGGGCTGATTCAGAGGCGCTGAAACAGAGGGGCTGAATCAGCGGGGCTGAAACAGAGGGCGAGAAACTGAGTGGCTGAAACAGAGGGTGAGAAACAGAGGGGCTGAAACAGAGGGGCTGAAACAGAGGGGCTGAAACAGAGGGCGAGAAACAGAGGGGCTGAATCAGAGGGCGAGAAACAGAGGGGCTGAAACAGAGGGCGAGAAACAGAGGGGCTGAAACAGAGGGGCTGAAACAGAGGGGCTGAAACAGAGGGCGAGAAACAGAGAGGCTGAAACAGCGGGCGAGAAACAGAGGGGCTGAAACAGAGTGCAAGAAACAGAGGGGCTGAATCAGAGATGCGAGAAACAGAGGGGCTGTATCAGAGATGCGAGTAACAGAGGGGCTGAACCAGTGGGACTGAAACAGAGGGGCTGAAACAGAGGGCGAGAAACAGAGGGGCTGAAACAGAGGGCGAGAAACAGAGGGGCTGAAACAGAGGGCGAGAAACAGAGGGGCTGAAACAGAGAGGCTGAAACAGAGGGGCTGAAACAGAGGGCGAGAAACAGAGGGGCTGAAACAGAGGGCGAGAAACAGAGGGGCTGAAACAGAGGGGCTGAAACAGAGGGGCTGAAACAGAGAGCGGGAAACAGAGGGGCTGAAACAGAGGGCGAGAAACAGAGGGGCTGAAACAGAGGGCGAGAAACAGAGGGGCTGAAACAGAGAGGCTGAAACAGAGGGGTTGAAACAGAGGGCGAGAAACAGAGGGGCTGAAACAGAGGGCAAGAAACAGAGGGGCTGAAACAGAGGGGATAAAACAGTGCGGCTGAAACAGAGGGCGAGAAACAGAGGGGCTGAAACAGAGGGCGAGAAACAAAGGGGCTGAAACAGAGGGCGAGAAACAGAGGAGCTGAATCAGAGGGAATGAAACAGAGGGTGAGAAACAGAGGGGCTGAAACTGAGGGCGAGAAACAGAGTGGCTGAAACAGACGGGCTGAAACAGAGGGGCTGAAAAAGAGGGCGAAAAACAGAGGGGCTGAAACAGAGGGCGAGAAACAGAGGGGCTGAAACAGAGGGCGAGAAACAGAGGGGCTGAATCAGAGGGGCTGAAACAGAGGGGCTGAAATAGTGGGGCTGAAACAGAGGGCGAGAAACAGAGGGGCTGAAACAGAGGGCGAGAAACAGAGGGGCTGAATCAGAGGGGCTGAAACAGAGGGTGAGAAACAGAGGGGCTGAAACAGAGGGCGAGAAACAGAGTGGCTGAAACAGATGGGCTGAAACAGAGGGGCTGAAAAAGAGGGCGAAAAACAGAGGGGCTGAAACAGAGGGCGAGAAACAGAGGGGCTGAATCAGAGGGCTAAATCAGAGGGGCTGAATCAGAGGGGCTGAAACAGAGGGAATGTATCAGAGGGGCTGAAACAGAGGGCGAGAAACAGAGGGGCTGAAACAGAGGGCAAGAAACAGAGGGGTTGAAACAGAAGGGCTGAAACAGAGGGCGAGAAACAGAGGGGCTGAATCAGAGGGGCTAAATCAGAGGGGCTGAATCAGAGGGGTTGAAACAGAGGGTCTGAATCAGAGGGGCTGAAACAGAGGGCGAGAAACAGAGGGGCTGAAACAGAGGGCGAGAAACATAGGGGCTGAAACAGAGGGCGAGAAACAGAGGGGAAGAAACAGAGGGGCTGAAACAGAGGGTCTGAAACAGACGGGCTGAATCAGAGGGGCTGATTCAGAGGGGCTGAAACAGAGGGGCTGAATCAGCGGGGCTGAAACAGAGGGCGAGAAACTGAGGGGCTGAAACAGAGGGCGAGAAACAGAGGGGCAGAAACAGAGGGCGAGAAACAGAGCGGCTAATTCAGAGGTGCTGAAACAGAGGGCGAGAAACAGAGGGGCTGAAACAGAGGGCAAGAAACAGAGGGGCTGAAACAGAGGGGATAAAACAGTGCGGCTGAAACAGAGGGCGAGAAACAGAGGGCCTGAAACAGAGGGCGAGAAACAGAGGGGCTGAAACAGAGGGCGAGAAACAGAGGGGCTGAATCAGAGGGGCTGAAACAGAGGGTGAGAAACAGAGGGTGCTGAAACAGAGGGCGAGAAACAGAGTGGCTGAAACAGACGGGCTGAAACAGAGGGGCTGAAAAAGAGGGCGAAAAACAGAGGAGCTGAAACAGAGGGCGAGAAACAGAGGGGCTGAAACAGAGGGCGAGAAACAGTGGGGCTGCATCAGAGGGGCTGAAACAGAGGGGCTGAAATAGTGGGGCTGAAACAGAGGGCGAGAAACAGAGGGGCTGAAACAGAGGGCGAGAAACAGAGGGGCTGAAACAGAGGGCGAGAAACAGAGGGGCTGAATCAGAGGGGCTGAAACAGAGGGTGAGAAACAGAGGGGCTGAAACAGGGCGAGAAACAGAGTGGCTGAAACAGATGGGCTGAAACAGAGGGGCTGAAAAAGAGGGCGAAAAACAGAGGGGCTGAAACAGAGGGCGAGAAACAGAGGGGCTGAATCAGAGGGCTAAATCAGAGGGGCGGAATCAGAGGGGCTGAAACAGAGGGGATGAATCAGAGGGGCTGAAACAGAGGGCGAGAAACAGAGGGGCTGAAACAAAGGGCAAGAAACAGAGGGGCTGAAACAGAAGGGCTGAAACAGAGGGCGAGAAACAGAGGGGCTGAATCAGAGGGGCTAAATCAGAGGGGCTGAATCAGAGGGGTTGAAAGAGAGGGTCTGAATCAGAGGGGCTGAAACAGAGGGCGAGAAATAGAGGGGCTGAAACAGAGGGCGAGAAACAGAGGGGCTGAAACAGAGGGGCTGAAACAGAGGGTCTGAAACAGAGGGGCTGAATCAGAGGGGCTGATTCAGAGGCGCTGAAACAGAGGGGCTGAATCAGCGGCGCTGAAACAGAGGGCGAGAAACTGAGGGGCTGAAACAGAGGGTGAGAAACAGAGGGGCTGAAACAGAGGGGCTGAAACAGAGGGGCTGAAACAGAGGGCGAGAAACAGAGGGGCTGAATCAGAGGGCGAGAAACAGAGGGGATGAAACAGAGGGCGAGAAACAGAGGGGCTGAAACAGAGGGGCTGAAACAGAGGGGCTGAAACAGAGGGCGAGAAACAGAGAGGCTGAAACAGCGGGCGAGAAACAGAGGGGCTGAAACAGAGGGCAAGAAACAGAGGGGCTGAATCAGAGATGCGAGAAACAGAGGGGCTGAATCAGAGATGCGAGTAACAGAGGGGCTGAACCAGTGGGGCTGAAATTGAGGGGCTGAAACAGAGGGCGAGAAACAGAGGGGCTGAAATAGAGGGCGAGAAACAGAGGGGCTGAAACAGAGGGCAAGAAACAGAGGGGCTGAAACAGAGAGGCTGAAACAGAGGGGCTGAAACAGAGGGCGAGAAACAGAGGGGCAGAAACAGAGGGCGAGAAACAGAGGGGCTGAAACAGAGGGGCTGAAACAGAGGGGCTGAAACAGAGGGCGAGAAACAGAGGGGCTGAAACAGAGGGCGAGAAACAGAGGGGCTGAAACAGAGGGGCTGAAGCAGTGGGGCTGAATCAGAGGGGCTGAAACAGAGGGCGAGAAATAGAGGGGCTGAAACAGAGGGCGAGAAACAGAGAGGCTGAAACAGAGGGCGAGAAACAGAGGGGCTGAAAAAGAGCGCGAGAAACAGAGGGGCTGAATCAGAGGGGCTGAAACAGAGGGCGAGAAACAGAGGGGCTGAAACAGAGGGCGAGAAACAGAGGGGCTGAAACAGAGGGGCTGAAACAGAGGGTGAGAAACAGAGGGGCTTAAACAGAGGGCGAGAAACAGAGGGGCTGAAACAGAGGGGCTGAAACAGAGGGGCTGAATCAGAGGGGCTGAATCAGAGGGGCTGAAACAGAGGGCGAGAAACAGAGTGGCTGAAACAGAGGGCGAGAAACAGACGGGCAGAAACAGAGGGCGAGAAACAGAGGGGCTGAAAGAGAGGGGCTGAAACAGAGAGCGCGAAACAGGGGCACTGAAACAGAGGGCGAGAAACAGAGGGGCTGAAACAGACGGCGAGAAACAGAGGGGCTGAAACAGAGGGCGAGAAACATAGGGGCTGAAACAGAGGGCAAGAAACAGAGGGGCTGAAACTGAGTGGCTGAAACAGAAGGGCTGAAACAGAGGGGCTGAAACAGAGGGCGAGAAACAGAGGGGCTGAATCAGAGGAGCTGAAACAGAGGGGCTGAAACTGAGGGTGAGAAACAGAGGGCGACAAACAGAGGGGCTGAAACAGAGGGGCTGAAACAGAGGGGCTGAAACAAAGCGGCTGATACAGAGGGCGAGAAACAGAGGGGCTGAAACAGAGGGGCTGAAACAGAGGGGCTGAAACAGAGGGGCTGAAACAGAGGGCAAGAAACAGAGGGGCTGAAACAGAGGGCGAGAAACAGAGGGGCTGAAACAGAGGGCGAGAAACAGAGGGGCTGAAACAGATGGGCTGAAACAGAGGGGCTGAAACAGAGGGCGAGAAACAGAGAGGCTGAAACAGAGGGCAAGAAACAGAGGGGCTGAAACAGAGGGCGAGAAACAGAGGGGCTGAAACAGAGGGCGAGAAACAGAGGGCGAGAAACAGAGGGGCTGAAACAGAGGGCGAGAAACAGAGGGGCTGAAACATAGGTGCTGAATGAGTGGGGCTGAATCAGAGGGGCTGAATCAGAGGGGTTGTAACAGAGGGTCTGAATCAGAGGGGCTGAAACAGAGGGCGAGAAACAGAGGGCGAGAATCAGAGGGGCTGAAACAGAGGGGCTGAAACAAAGCGGCTGATACCGAGGGCGAGAAACAGAGCGGCTGAAACAGAGTGCGAGAAACAGAGGGGCTGAAACAGAGGGGCTGAAACAGAGGGGCTGAAACAGAGGGCAAGAAACAGAGGGGCTGAAACAGAGGGCGAGAAACAGAGGGGCTGAAACAGAGGGCGAGAAACAGAGGGGCTGAAACAGAGGGGCTGAAACAGAGGGGCTGAAACAGAGGGCGAGAAACGGAGAGGCTGAAACAGAGGGCGAGAAACAGAGTGGCTGAAACAGAGGGCAAGAAACAGAGGGTCTGAAACAGAGGGCGAGAAACAGAGGGGCTGAAACAGAGGGCGAGAAACAGAGGGGCTGAAACAGAGGGCGAGAAACAGAGGGGCTGAAACAGAGGGCGAGAAACAGAGGGGCTGAAACATAGGGGCTGAATGAGTGGGGCTGAATCAGAGTGGCTGAATCAGAGGGGCTGAAACAGAGGGTGAGAAACAGAGGGGTTGAAACAGAGGCGTTGAAACAGAGGGGCTGAAACAGAGAGCGAGAAACAGAGGGGCTGAATCAGAGGGCTAAATCAGAGGGGCTGAATCAGAGGGGCTGAAACAGAGGGGCTGAATCAGAGGGGCTGAAACAGAGGGCGAGAAACAGAGGGGCTGAAACAGAGGGCAAGAAACAGAGCGGCTGAAACAGAAGGGCTGAAACAGAGGGCGAGAAACATAGGGGCTGAATCAGAGGGGCTAAATCAGAGGGGCTGAATCAGAGGGGTTGAAACAGAGGGTCTGAATCAGAGGGGCTGAAACAGAGGGCGAGTAACAGAGGGGCTGAAACAGAGGGCGAGAAACAGAGGGGAAGAAACAGAGGGGCTGCAACAGAGGGTCTGAAACAGACGGGCTGAATCAAAGGGACTGATTCAGAGGGGCTGAAACAGAGGGGCTGAATCAGCGGGGCTGAAACAGAGGGTGAGAAACTGAGGGGCTGAAACAGAGGGCGAGAAACAGAGGGGCAGACACAGAGGGCGAGAAACAGAGCGGCTGATTCAGAAGGGCTGAAACAGAGGGCGAGAAACAGAGGGGCTGAAACAGAGGGCAAGAAACAGAGGGGCTGAAACAGAGGGGATAAAACAGTGCGGCTGAAACAGAGGGCGAGAAACAGAGGGGCTGAAACAGAGGGCGAGAAACAGAGGGGCTGAAACAGAGGGCGAGAAACAGAGGGGCTGAATCAGAGGGACTGAAACAGAGGGTGAGAAACAGAGGGGCTGAAACAGAGGGCTGAAACAGAGGGCAAGAAACAGAGGGGCTGAAACAGAGGGCGAGAAACAGAGGGGCTGAAACAGAGGGCGAGAAACAGAGAGGCTGAAACAGAGGGCGAGAAACAGAGTGGCTGAAACAGAGGGCAAGAAACAGAGGGTCTGAAACAGAGGGCGAGAAACAGAGGGGCTGAAACAGAGGGCGAGAAACAGAGGGGCTGAAACAGAGGGCGAGAAACAGAGGGGCTGAAACAGAGGGCGAGAAACAGAGGGGCTGAAACATAGGGGCTGAATGAGTGGGGCTGAATCAGAGTGGCTGAATCAGAGGGGCTGAAACAGAGGGTGAGAAACAGAGGGGCTGAAACAGAGGGGCTGAAACAGAGAACGAGAAACAGAGGGGCTGAATCAGAGGGCTAAATCAGAGGGGCTGAATCAGAGGGGCTGAAACAGAGGGGCTGAATCAGAGGGGCTGAAACAGAGGGCGAGAAACAGAGGGGCTGAAACAGAGGGCAAGAAACAGAGGGGCTGAAACAGAAGGGCTGAAACAGAGGGCGAGAAACAGAGGGGCTGAATCAGAGGGGCTAAATCAGAGGGGCTGAATCAGAGGGGTTGAAACAGAGGGTCTGAATCAGAGGGGCTGAAACAGAGGGCGAGTAACAGAGGGGCTGAAACAGAGGGCGAGAAACATAGGGGCTGAAGCAGAGGGCGAGAAACAGAGGGGAAGAAACAGAGGGGCTGCAACAGAGGGTCTGAAACAGACGGGCTGAATCAGAGGGGCTGATTCAGAGGGGCTGAAACAGAGGTGCTGAATCAGCGGGGCTGAAACAGAGGGTGAGAAACTGAGGGGCTGAAACAGAGGGCGAGAAACAGAGGGGCAGAAACAGAGGGCGAGAAACAGAGCGGCTGAAACAGAGGGGCTGAAACAGAGGGCAAGAAACAGAGGGGCTGAAACAGAGGGGCTGAAACAGAGGGGATAAAACAGTGCGGCTGAAACAGAGGGTGAGAAACAGAGGGGCTGAAACAGAGGGCGAGAAACAGAGGGGCTGAAACAGAGGGCGAGAAACAGAGGGGCTGAATCAGAGGGACTGAAACAGAGGGGCTGAAACAGAGGGCGAGAAACAGAGTGGCTGAAACAGACGGGCTGAAACAGAGGGGCTGAAAAAGAGGGCGAAAAACAGAGGGGCTGAAACAGAGGGCGTGAAACAGAGGGGCTGAAACAGATGGCGAGAAACAGAGGGGCTGAATCAGAGGTGCTGAAACAGAGGGGCTGAAATAGTGGGGCTGAAACAGAGGGCGAGAAACAGAGGGGCTGAAACAGAGGGCGAGAAACAGAGGGGCTGAATCAGAGGGGCTGAAACAGAGGGTGAGAAACAGAGGGGCTGAAACAGTGGGCGAGAAACCGAGTGGCTGAAACAGATGGGCTGAAACAGAGGGGCTGAAAAAGAGGGCGAAAAACAGAGGGGCTGAAACAGAGGGCGAGAAACAGAGGGGCTGAATCAGAGGGGATGAATCAGAGGGGCTGAATCAGAGGGGCTGAAACAGAGGGGATGAATCAGAGGGGCTGAAACAGAGGGCGAGAAACAGAGGGGCTGAAACAGAGGGCAAGAAACAGAGGGGCTGAAACAGAAGGGCTGAAACAGAGGGCGAGAAACAGAGGGGCTGAATCAGAGGGGCTAAATCAGAGGGGCTGTATCAGAGGGGTTGAAAGAGAGGGTCTGAATCAGAGGGGCTGAAACAGAGGGCGAGAAATAGAGGGGCTGAAACAGAGGGCGAGAAACAGAGGGGCTGAAACAGAGGGGCTGAAACAGAGGGTCTGAAACAGAGGGGCTGAATCAGAGGGGCTGATTCAGAGGGGCTGAAACAGAGGGGCTGAATCAGCGGGGCTGAAACAGAGGGCGAGAAACTGAGGGGCTGAAACAGAGGGTGAGAAACAGAGGGGCTGAAACAGAGGGGCTGAAACAGAGGGGCTGAAACAGAGGGCGAGAAACAGAGGGGCTGAATCAGAGGGCTAAATCAGAGGGGCTGAATCAGAGGGGCTGAAACAGAGGGGCTGAATCAGAGGGGCTGAAACAGAGGGTGAGAAACAGAGGGGCTGAAACAAAGGGCAAGAAACAGAGGGGCTGAAACAGAAGGGCTGAAACAGAGGGGGAGAAACAGAGGGGCTGAAACAGAGGGTCTGAATCAGAGGGGCTGAAACGGAGGGCGAGAAACAGAGGGGCTGAAACAGAGGGGCTGAAACAGAGGGTCTGAAACAGAGGGGCTGATTCTGAGGGGCTGAAACAGAGGGGCTGAATCAGCGGGGCTGAAACAGAGGGCGAGAAACTGAGGGGCTGAAACAGAGGGCGAGAAACAGAGGGGCAGAAACAGCGGGCGAGAAACAGAGGGGCTGAAACAGAGGGCGAGAAACAGAGGGGCTGATTCAGAGGGGCTGAAACAGAGGGCGAGAAACAGAGGGGCTGAAACAGATGGCAAGAAACAGAGGGGCTGAAACAGAGGGGATGAAACAGTGGGGCTGAAACAGAGGGCGAGAAACAGAGGGGCTGAAACAGAGGGCGAGAAACAGAGGGGCTGAAACAGAGGGCGAGAAACAGAGGGGCTGATTCAGAGGGGCTGAAACAGAGGGCGAGAAACAGAGGGGCTGAAACAGATGGCAAGAAACAGAGGGGCTGAAACAGAGGGGATGAAACAGTGGGGCTGAAACAGAGGGCGAGAAACAGAGGGGCTGAAACAGAGGGCGAGAAACAGAGGGGCTGAAACAGAGGGCGAGAAACAGAGGGGCTGATTCAGAGGGGCTGAAACAGAGGGCGAGAAACAGAGGGGCTGAAACAGATGGCAAGAAACAGAGGGGCTGAAACAGAGGGGATGAAACAGTGGGGCTGAAACAGAGGGCGAGAAACAGAGGGGCTGATACAGAGGGCGAGAAACAGAGGGGCTGAAACAGAGGGCGAGAAACAGAGGGGCTGAATCAGAGGGGCTGAAACAGAGGGTGAGAAACAGAGCGGCTGAAACAGAGGGCGAGAAACAGAGTGGCTGAAACAGACGGGCTGAAACAGAGGGGCTGAAAAAGAGGGCGAAAAACAGAGGGGCTGAAACAGAGGGCGAGAAACAGAGGGGCTGAAACAGAGGGCGAGAAACAGAGGGGATGAAACAGATGGGCTGAAACAGAGGGGCTGAAACAGAGGGCGAGAAACAGAGAGGCTGAAACAGAGGGCGAGAAACAGAGTGGCTGAAACAGAGGACAAGAAACAGAGGGGCTGAAACAGAGGGCGAGAAACAGAGGGGCTGAAACAGAGGGCGGGAAACAGAGGGCGAGAAACAGAGGGGCTGAAACAGAGGGCGAGAAACAGAGGGGCTGAAACATAGGTGCTGAATGAGTGGGGCCGAATCCGAGGGGCTGAATCAGAGGGGTTGAAACAGAGGGTCTGAATCAGAGGGGCTGAAACAGAGGGCGAGAAACAGAGGGCGAGAAACAGAGGGGCTGAAACAGAGGGGCTGAAACAGAGGGGCTGAAACAAAGCGGCTGATACAGAAGGCGAGAAACAGAGGGGCTGAAACAGAGTGCGAGAAACAGAGTGGCTGAAACATGGCGAGAAACAGAGGGGCTGAAACAGAGGGGCTGAAACAGAGGGGCTGAAACAGAGGGTCTGAAACAGAGGGCAAGAAACAGAGGGGCTGAAACAGAGGGCGAGAATCAGAGGGGCTGAAACAGAGGGCGAGAAACAGAGGGGCTGAAACAGAGGGGCTGAAACAGAGCGGCTGAAACAGAGGGCGAGAAACAGAGAGGCTGAAACAGAGGGCGAGAAACAGAGTGGCTGAAACAGAGGGCAAGAAACAGAGGGTCTGAAACAGAGGGCGAGAAACAGAGGGGCTGAAACAGAGGGCGAGAAACAGAGGGGCTGAAACAGCGGGCGAGAAACAGAGGGGCTGAAACAGAGGGCGAGAAACCGATGGGCTGAAACATAGGGGCTGAATGAGTGGGGCTGAATCAGAGTGGCTGAATCAGAGGGGCTGAAACAGAGGGTGAGAAACAGAGGGGCTGAAACAAGGGGGCTGAAACAGAGCGGCTGAAACAGAGAGCGAGAAACAGAGGGGCTGAATCAGAGGGCTAAATCAGAGGGGCTGAATCAGAGGGGCTGAAACAGAGGGGCTGAATCAGAGGGGCTGAAACAGAGGGCGAGAAACAGAGGGGCTGAAACAGAGGGCAAGAAACAGAGGGGCTGAAACAGAAGGGCTGAAACAGAGGGCGAGAAACAGAGGGGCTGAATCAGAGGGGCTAAATCAGAGGGGCTGAATCAGAGGGGTTGAAACAGAGGGTCTGAATCAGAGGGGCTGAAACAGAGGGCGAGTAACAGAGGGGCTGAAACAGAGGGCGAGAAACATAGGGGCTGAAACAGAGGGCGAGAAACAGAGGGGAAGAAACAGAGGGGCTGCAACAGAGGGTCTGAAACAGACGGGCTGAATCAGAGGGGCTGATTCAGAGCGGCTGAAACAGAGGGGCTGAATCAGCGGGGCTGAAACAGAGGGCGAGAAACTGAGGGGCTGAAACAGAGGGCGAGAAACAGAGGGGCAGAAACAGAGGGCGAGAAACAGAGGGGTTGAAACAGAGGGGCTGAAACAGAGGGCGAGAAACAGAGGGGTTGAAATAGAGGGGCTGAAACAGAGGGTCTGAAACAGAGGGCGAGAAACAGACGGGCTGAAACAGAGGGTGAGAAACACAGGGGCTGAAATAGAGGGCGAGAAACAGAGGGGCTGAAACAGAGGGCGAGAAACAGATGGGCTGAAACAGAGGGCGAGAAACAGAGGGGCTGAAACAAAGGGCGAGAAACAGAGGGGCTGAAACAGAGGAGCTGAAACAGAGGGCGAGAAACAGAGAGGCTGAAACAGAGGGCGAGAAACAGAGTGGCTGAAACAGAGGGCAAGAAACAGAGGGGCTGAAACAGAGGGCGAGAAACAGAGGGGCTGAAACAGAGGGGCTGAAACAGAGGGGCTGAACCAGAAGGGCTGAAACAGAGGGGCAGAAACAGAGGGGCTGAAACAGAGGGTCAGAAACAGAGGGCGAGAAACAGAGGGACTGAAACACAGGGGCTGAAACAGAGGGGCTGAAACAGAGGGCGAAAAACAGAGCGGCTGAAACAGAGGGCGAGAAACAGAGGGGCTGAAACAAAGGGGCTGAAACAGTGGGGCTGAAACAGAGGGGCTGAAACAGAGGGCGAGAAAAAGAGGGGCTGAAACAGAGGGCGAGAAACAGAGGGGCTGAAACAGAGGGCGAGAATCAGTGGGGCTGAAACAGAGGGGCTGAAACAGAGGGGCTGAAACAGAGGGCGAGAAACAGAGGGGCTGAAACAGAGGGCGAGAAACAGAGGGGCTGAAACAGAGGGCGAGAAACAGAGGGGCTGAATCAGAGAGGCTGAAACAGAGGGCGAGATACAGGGGGGCTGAAACAGAGGGCGAGAAACAGAGGGGCTGAAACAGAGGGGCTGAAACAGAGGGTGAGAAACAGAGGGGCTGAAACAGAGGGCGAGAAACAGAGGGGCTGAGACAGAGGGGCTGAAACAGAGGGGCTGATTCAGAGGGGCTGAAACAGAGGGGCTGAATCAGAGGGGCTGAAACAGAGGGCGAGAAACAGAGGTGCTGAAACAGAGGGCGAGAAACAGGGGGGCAGAAACAGATGGCGTGAAACAGAGGGGCTGAAACAGAGGGGCTGAAACAGAGAGTGCGAATCAGAGGGGCTGAAACAGAGGGCGAGAAACAGAGGGGCTGAAATAGAGGGCGAGAATCAGAGGGGCTGAAACAGAGGGCAAGAAACAGAGGGGCTGAAACAGAGTGGCTGAAACAGAAGCGCTGAAACAGAGGGGCTGAAACAGAGGGCGAGAAACAGAGGGGCTGAATCAGAGGGGCTGAATCAGAGGGGCTGAAACAGAGGGGCTGATTCAGAGGGGCTGAAACAGAAGGCGAGAAACAGAGGGGCTGAAACAGAGGGCGAGAATCAGAGGGGCTGAAACAGAGGGCGAGAAACAGAGGGGCTGAATCAGAGGGGCTGAAACAGAGGGCGAGAAACAGAAAGGCTGAAACAGAGGGCGAGAAACAAAGGGGCTGAAACAGAGGGGCTGAAACAGAGGGTGAGAAACAGAGGGGATTAAACAGAGCGCGAGAAACAGAGTGGCTGAAACAGAGGGGCTGAAACAGAGGGGCTGAATCAGAGGGGCTGATTCAGAGGGGCTGAAACAGCGGGGCTGAATCAGAGGGGCTGCAACAGAGGGCGAGAAACAGAGTGGCTGAAACAGAGGGCGAGAAACAGACGGGCAGAAACAGACGGCGAGAAACAGAGGGGCTGAAACAGAGGGGCTGAAACAGAGAACGCGAAACAGAGGGACTGAAACAGAGGGCGAGAAACAGAGGGGCTGAAACAGACGGCGAGAAACAGAGGGGCTGAAACAGAGGGCGAGAAACAGAGGGGCTGAAACAGAGGGCAAGAAACAGAGGGGCTGAAACTGAGTGGCTGAAACAGAAGGGCTGAAACAGAGGGGCTGAAACAGAGGGCGAGAAACAGAGAGGCTGAAACAGAGGGCGAGAAACAGAGTGGCTGAAACAGAGGGCAAGAAACAGAGGGGCTGAAACAGTGGGCGAGAAACAGAGGGGCTGAAACAGAGGGGCTGAAACAGAGGGGCTGAACCAGAAGGGCTGAAACAGAGGGGCAGAAACAGAGGGGCTGAAACAGAGGGTCAGAAACAGAGGGCGAGAAACAGAGGGACTGAAACACAGGGGCTGAAACAGAGGGGCTGAAACAGAGGGCGAAAAACAGAGCGGCTGAAACAGAGGGCGAGAAACAGAGGGGCTGAAACAAAGGGGCTGAAACAGTGGGGCTGAAACAGAGGGGCTGAAACAGAGGGCGAGAAATAGAGGGGCTGAAACAGAGGGCGAGAAACAGAGGGGCTGAAACAGAGGGCGAGAATCAGTGGGGCTGAAACAGAGGGGCTGAAACAGAGGGGCTGAAACAGAGGGCGAGAAACAGAGGGGCTGAAACAGAGGGCGAGAAACAGAGGGGCTGAAACAGAGGGCGAGAAACAGAGGGGCTGAATCAGAGAGGCTGAAACAGAGGGCGAGATACAGGGGGGCTGAAACAGAGGGCGAGAAACAGAGGGGCTGAAACAGAGGGGCTGAAACAGAGGGTGAGAAACAGAGGGGCTGAAACAGAGGGCGAGAAACAGAGGGGCTGAGACAGAGGGGCTGAAACAGAGGGGCTGATTCAGAGGGGCTGAAACAGAGGGGCTGAATCAGAGGGGCTGAAACAGAGGGCGAGAAACAGAGGTGCTGAAACAGAGGGCGAGAAACAGGGGGGCAGAAACAGATGGCGTGAAACAGAGGGGCTGAAACAGAGGGGCTGAAACAGAGAGTGCGAATCAGAGGGGCTGAAACAGAGGGCGAGAAACAGAGGGGCTGAAATAGAGGGCGAGAATCAGAGGGGCTGAAACAGAGGGCAAGAAACAGAGGGGCTGAAACAGAGTGGCTGAAACAGAAGCGCTGAAACAGAGGGGCTGAAACAGAGGGCGAGAAACAGAGGGGCTGATTCAGAGGGGCTGAAACAGAAGGCGAGAAACAGAGGGGCTGAAACAGAGGGCGAGAATCAGAGGGGCTGAAACAGAGGGCGAGAAACAGAGGGGCTGAATCAGAGGGGCTGAAACAGAGGGCGAGAAACAGAAAGGCTGAAACAGAGGGCGAGAAACAAAGGGGCTGAAACAGAGGGGCTGAAACAGAGGGTGAGAAACAGAGGGGATTAAACAGAGCGCGAGAAACAGAGGGGCTGAAACAGAGGGGCTGAAACAGAGGGGCTGAATCAGAGGGGCTGATTCAGAGGGGCTGAAACAGCGGGGCTGAATCAGAGGGGCTGCAACAGAGGGCGAGAAACAGAGTGGCTGAAACAGAGGGCGAGAAACAGACGGGCAGAAACAGACGGCGAGAAACAGAGGGGCTGAAACAGAGGGGCTGAAACAGAGAACGCGAAACAGAGGGACTGAAACAGAGGGCGAGAAACAGAGGGGCTGAAACAGACGGCGAGAAACAGAGGGGCTGAAACAGAGGGCGAGAAACAGAGGGGCTGAAACAGAGGGCAAGAAACAGAGGGGCTGAAACTGAGTGGCTGAAACAGAAGGGCTGAAACAGAGGGGCTGAAACAGAGGGCGAGAAACTGAGGGGCTGAATCAGAGGGGCTGAATCAGAGGAGCTGAAACAGAGGGGCTGAAACAGAGGGGGAGAAACAGAGGGGCTGAAACAGAGGGCGAGAAACAGAGGGCGAGAAACAGAGAGGCTGAAACAGAGGGGCTGAAACAGAGGGGCTGAAACAGAGGGCGAGAAACAGAGTGGCTGAAACATGGCGAGAAACAGAGGGGCTGAAACAGAGGGGCTGAAACAGAGGGGCTGAAACAGACGGGCTGAAACAGAGGTTTGAATCAGATGGGCTGAAACAGAGGGCGAGAAACAGAGTGGCTGAAACAGAGGGCGAGAAACATAGGGGCTGAAACAGAGGGCGAGAAACAGAGGGGAAGAAACAGAGGGGCTGAAACAGAGGGTCTGAAACAGACGGGCTGAATCAGAGGGGCTGATTCAGAGGGGCTGAAACAGAGGGGCTGAATCAGCGGGGCAGAAACAGAGAGCGAGAAACTGAGGGGCTGAAACATAGGGCGAGAAACAGAGGGGCAGAAACAGAGGGCGAGAAACAGAGCGGCTGATTCAGAGGGGCTGAAACAGAGGGCGAGAAACAGAGGGGCTGAAACAGATGGCAAGAAACAGAGGGGCTGAAACAGAGGGCGAGAAACAGAGTGGCTGGAACAGACGGGCTGAAACAGAGGGTCTGAAAAAGAGGGCGAAAAACAGAGGGGCTGAAACAGAGGGCGAGAAACAGAGGGGCTGAAACAGAGGGCGAGAAACAGAGGGGCTGAAATAGAGGGCGAGAAACAGAGGGGCTGAATCAGAGGGGCTGAAACAGAGGGGCTGAAACAGTGGGGCTGAAAAAGAGGGCGAGAAACAGAGGGGCTGAAACAGAGGGCGAGAAACAGAGGGGCTGAAACAGAGGGGCTGAAACAGAGGGGCTGAATCAGAGGGGCTGAAACAGAGGGTGAGAAACAGAGGGGCTGAAACAGAGGACGGGAAACAGAGTGGCTGAAACAGATGGGCTGAAACAGAGGGGCTGAAAAAGAGGGTGAGAAACAGAGGGCGAGAAACAGAGGGACTGAATCAGAGGGCTAAATCAGAGGGGCTGAATCAGAGGGGCTGAAACAGAGGGGATGAATCAGAGGGGCTGAAACAGAGGGCGAGAAACAGAGGGGCTGAAACAGAGGGCAAGAAACAGAGGGGCTGAAACAGAAGGGCTGAAACAGAGGGCGAGAAACAGAGGGGCTGAATCAGAGCGGCTAAATCAGAGGGGCTGAATCAGAGGGGTTGAAACAGAGGGTCTGAATCAGAGGGGCTGAAAAAGAGGGCGAGAAATAGAGGGGCTGAAACAGAGGGCGAGAAACAGAGGGGCTGAAACAGAGGGGCTGAAACAGAGGGTCTGAAACCGAGGGGCTGAATCAGAGGGGCGGATTCAGAGGGGCTGAAACAGAGGGGCTGAATCAGCGGGGCTGAAACAGAGGGCGAGAAACTGAGGGGCTGAAACAGAGGGTGAGAAACAGAGGGGCTGAAACAGAGGGGTGAAACAGAGGGGCTGAAACAGAGGGTGAGAAACAGAGGGGCTGAATCAGAGGGCTAAATCAGAGGGGCTGAATCAGAGGGGCTGAAACAGAGGGGCTGAATCAGAGGGGCTGAAACAGAGGGTGAGAAACAGAGGGGCTGAAACAAAGGGCAAGAAACAGAGGGGCTGAAACAGAAGGGCTGAAACAGAGGGGGAGAAACAGAGGAGCTGAAACAGAGGGTCTGAATCAGAGGGGCTGAAACAGAGGGCGAGAAACAGAGGGGCTGAAACAGAGGGGCTGAAACAGAGGGTCTGAAACAGAGGGGCTGAATCAGAGGGGCTGATTCAGAGGGGCTGAAGCAGAGGGGCTGAATCAGCGGGGCTGAAACAGAGGGCGAGAAACTGAGGGGCTGAAACAGAGGGGCTGAAACTGAGGGCGAGAAAAAGAGTGGCTGAAACAGAGGGCTAGAAACAGAGGGGCTGAAACAGAGGGGTTGAAACAGAGGGGCTGAAACAGAGGGGCTGAAACAGTGGGGCTGAAACAGAGGGGCTGAAACAAAGCGGCTGATACAGAGGGCGAGAAACAGAGGGTCTGAAACAGAGGTCGAGAAACAGAGTGGCTGAAACATGGCGAGAAACAGAGGGGCTGAAACAGAGGGGCTGAAACAGAGGGGCTGAAACAGAGGGCAAGAAACAGAGGGGCTGAAACAGAGGGCGTGAAACAGAGGGGCTGAAACAGAGGGCGAGAAACAGAGGGACTGAAACAGAGGGCGAGAAACAGAGGGGCTGAAACAGAGGGGCTGAAACAGAGGGGCTTAAACAGAAGGGCTGAAATAGAGGGCGAAAAACAGAGGGGCTGAATCAGAGAGGCTAAATCAGAGGGGCTGAATCAGAGGGGTTGAAACAAAGGGTCTGAGTCAGAGAGGCTGAAACAGAGGGCGAGAAACAGAGGGGCTGAAACAGAGGGCGAGAAACAGAGGGGCTGAAACAGAGGGCGAGAAACTGAGGGGCTGAAACAGAGGGCGAGAAACAGAGGGGCTGAAACAGAGGGCGAGAAACAGAGGGGCTGAAACATAGGGGCTAAATGAGTGGGGCTGAATCAGAGGGGCTGAATCAGAGGGGCTGAAACAGAGGGTGAGAAACAGAGGGGCTGAAACAGAGGACGGGAAACAGAGTGGCTGAAACAGATGGGCTGAAACAGAGGGGCTGAAAAAGAGGGCGAGAAACAGAGGCGCTGAAACAGAGGGCGAGAAACAGAGGGGCTGAAACAGAGGGCGAGAAACAGAGGGGCTGAATCAGAGGGGCTGAAACAGAGGGTGAGAAACAGAGGGGCTGAAACAGAGGACGGGAAACAGAGTGGCTGAAACAGATGGGCTGAAACAGAGGGGCTGAAAAAGAGGGCGAGAAACAGAGGGCGAGAAACAGAGGGACTGAATCAGAGGGCTAAATCAGAAGGGCTGAATCAGAGGGGCTGAAACAGAGGGGATGAATCAGATGGGCTGAAACAGAGGGCGAGAAACAGAGGGGCTGAAACAGAGGGCAAGAAACAGAGGGGCTGAAACAGAAGGGCTGAAACAGAGGGCGAGAAACAGAGGGGCTGAATCAGAGGGGCTAAATCAGAGGGGCTGAATCAGAGGGGTTGAAACAGAGGGTCTGAATCAGAGGGGCTGAAACAGAGTGCGAGAAATAGAGGGGCTGAAACAGAGGGCGAGAAACAGAGGGGCTGAAACAGAGGGGCTGAAACATAGGGTCTGAAACAGAGGGGCTGAATCAGAGGGGCTGATTCAGAGGGGCTGAAACAAAGGGGCTGAATCAGCGGGGCTGAAACAGAGGGCGAGAAACTGAGGGGCTGAAACAGAGGGCGAGAAACAGAGGGGCTGAAACAGAGGGGTGAAACAGAGGGGCTGAAACAGAGGGTGAGAAACAGAGGGGCTGAATCAGAGGGCTAAATCAGAGGGGCTGAATCAGAGGGGCTGAAACAGAGGGGCTGAATCAGAGGGGCTGAAACAGAGGGTGAGAAACAGAGGGGCTGAAACAAAGGGCAAGAAACAGAGGGGCTGAAACAGAAGGGCTGAAACAGAGGGGGAGAAACAGAGGGGCTGAAACAGAGGGTCTGAATCAGAGGGGCTGAAACAGAGGGCGAGAAACAGAGGGGCTGAAACAGAGGGGCTGAAACAGAGGGTCTGAAACAGAGGGGCTGAATCAGAGGGGCTGATTCAGAGGGGCTGAAGCAGAGGGGCTGAATCAGCGGGGCTGAACCACTGGGACTGAAACAGAGGGGCTGAAACAGAGGGCGAGAAACAGAGGGGCTGAAACAGAGGGCGAGAAACAGAGGGGCTGAAACAGAGGGCGAGAAACAGAGGGGCTGAAACAGAAGGGCTGAAACAGAGGGCGAAAAACAGAGGGGCTGAATCAGAGGGGTTGAAACAAAGGGTCTGAATCAGAGAGGCTGAAACAGAGGGCGAGAAACAGAGGGGCTGAAACAGAGGGCGAGAAACAGAGGGGCTGAAACAGAGGGCGAGAAACAGAGGGGCTGAAACAGAGGGCGAGAAACTGAGGGGCTGAAACAGAGGGCGAGAAACAGAGGGGCTGAAACAGAGGGCGAGAAACAGAGGGGCTGAAACATAGGGGCTGAATGAGTGGGGCTGAATCAGAGGGTCTGAATCAGAGGGGCTGAAACAGAGGGTGAGAAACAGAGGGGCTGAAACAGAGGACGGGAAACAGAGTGGCTGAAACAGATGGGCTGAAACAGAGGGGCTGAAAAAGAGGGCGAGAAACAGAGGGCGAGAAACAGAGGGACTGAATCAGAGGGCTAAATCAGAGGGGCTGAATCAGAGGGGCTGAAACAGAGTGGATGAATCAGAGGGGCTGAAACAGAGGGCGAGAAACAGAGGGGCTGAAACTGAGGGCAAGAAACAGAGGGGCTGAAACAGAAAGGCTGAAACAGAGGGCGAGAATCAGAGGGGCTGAATCAGAGCGGCTAAATCAGAGGGGCTGAATCAGAGGGGTTGAAACAGAGGGTCTGAATCAGAGGGGCTGAAACAGAGGGCGAGAAACAGAGGGGCTGAAACAGAGGGGCTGAAACAGAGGGTCTGAAACAGAGGGGCTGAATCAGAGGGGCTGATTCAGAGGGGCTGAAGCAGAGGGGCTGAATCAGCGGGGCTGAAACAGAGGGCGAGAAACTGAGGGGCTGAAACAGAGGGGCTGAAACAGAGGGCGAGAAACAGAGTGGCTGAAACAGAGGGCTAGAAACAGAGGGGCTGAAACAGAGGGGTTGAAACAGAGGGGCTGAAACAGAGGGGCTGAAACAGTGGGGCTGAAACAGAGGGGCTGAAACAAAGCGGCTGATACAGAGGGCGAGAAACAGAGGGGCTGAAACAGAGGGCGAGAAACAGAGTGGCTGAAACATGGCGAGAAACAGAGGGGCTGAAACAGAGGGGCTGAAACAGAGGGGCTGAAACAGAGGGCAAGAAACAGAGGGGCTGAAACAGAGGGCGAGAAACAGAGGGGCTGAAACAGAGGGCGAGAAACAGAAGGACTGAAACAGATGTCGAGAAACAGAGGGGCTGAAACAGAGGGGCTGATACAGAGGGGCTGAAACAGAAGGGCTGAAACAGAGGGCGAAAAACAGTGGGGATTAATCAGAGGGGCTAAATCAGAGGGGCTGAATCAGAGGGGTTGAAACAAAGGGTCTGAGTCAGAGAGGCTGAAACAGAGGGCGAGAAACAGAGGGGCTGAAACAGAGGGCGAGAAACAGAGGGGCTGATACAGAGGGCGAGAAACAGAGGGGCTGAAACAGAGGGCGAGAAACTGAGGGGCTGAAACAGAGGGCGAGAAACAGAGGGGCTGAAACAGAGGGCGAGAAACAGAGGGGCTGAAACATAGGGGCTGAATGAGTGGGGCTGAATCAGAGGGGCTGAATCAGAGGGGCTGAAACAGAGGATGAGAAACATAGGGGCTGAAACAGAGGACGGGAAACAGAGTGGCTGAAACAGATGGGCTGAAACAGAGGGGCTGAAAAAGAGGGCGAGAAACAGAGGGGCTGAAACAGAGGGCGAGAAACAGAGGGGCTGAAACAGAGGGCGAGAAACAGAGGGGCTGAATCAGAGGGGCTGAAACAGAGGGTGAGAAACAGAGGGGCTGAAACAGAGGACGGGAAACAGAGTGGCTGAAACAGATGGGCTGAAACAGAGGGGCTGAAAAAGAGGGCGAGAAACAGAGGGCGAGAAACAGAGGGACTGAATCAGAGGGCTAAATCAGAGGGGCTGAATCAGAGGGGCTGAAACAGAGGGGATGAATCAGAGGGGCTGAAACAGAGGGCGAGAAACAGAGGGGCTGAAACAGAGGGCAAGAAACAGAGGGGCTGAAACAGAAGGGCTGAAACAGAGGGCGAGAAACAGAGGGGCTGAATCAGAGCGGCTAAATCAGAGGGGCTGAATCAGAGGGGTTGAAACAGAGGGTCTGAATCAGAGGGGCTGAAACAGAGGGGCTGAAACAGAAGGGCTGAAACAGAGGGGCTGAAACAGAGGGCGAGAAACAGAGGGGCTGAAACAGAGGGTCTGAAACAGAGGGTCTGAAACAGAGGGGCTGAATCAGAGGGGCTGATTCAGAGGGGCTGAAACAGAGGGGCTGAATCAGCGGGGCTGAAACAGAGGGCGAGAAACTGAGGGGCTGAAACAGAGGGTGAGAAACAGAGGGGCTGAAACAGAGGGGTGAAACAGAGGGGCTGAAACAGAGGGTGAGAAACAGAGGGGCTGAATCAGAGGGCTAAATCAGAGGGGCTGAATCAGAGGGGCTGAAACAGAGGGGCTGAATCAGAGGGGCTGAAACAGAGGGTGAGAAACAGAGGGGCTGAAACAAAGGGCAAGAAACAGAGGGGCTGAAACAGAAGGGCTGAAACAGAGGGGGAGAAACAGAGGGGCTGAAACAGAGGGTCTGAATCAGAGGGGCTGAAACAGAGGGCGAGAAACAGAGGGGCTGAAACAGAGGGGCTGAAACAGAGGGTCTGAAACAGAGGGGCTGAATCAGAGGGGCTGATTCAGAGGGGCTGAAGCAGAGGGGCTGAATCAGCGGGGCTGAAACAGAGGGCGAGAAACTGAGGGGCTGAAACAGAGGGACTGAAACAGAGGGCGAGAAACAGAGGGGCTGAAACAGAGGGGCTGAAACAGAGGGGCTGAAACAGAAGGGCTGAAACAGAGGGCGAAAAACAGAGGGGCTGAATCAGAGGGGTTGAAACAAAGGGTCTGAATCAGAGAGGCTGAAACAGAGGGCGAGATACAGAGGGGCTGAAACAGAGGGCGAGAAACAGAGGGGCTGAAACAGAGGGCGAGAAACAGAGGGGCTGAAACAGAGGGCGAGAAACTGAGGGGCTGAAACAGAGGGCGAGAAACAGAGGGGCTGAAACAGAGGGGCTGAAACAGAGGGTCTGAAACAGAGGGGCTGAATCAGAGGGGCTGATTCAGAGGGGCTGAAGCAGAGGGGCTGAATCAGCGGGGCTGAACCACTGGGACTGAAACAGAGGGGCTGAAACAGAGGGCGAGAAACAGAGGGGCTGAAACAGAGGGCGAGAAACAGAGGGGCTGAAACAGAGGGCGAGAAACAGAGGGGCTGAAACAGAAGGGCTGAAACAGAGGGCGAAAAACAGAGGGGCTGAATCAGAGGGGTTGAAACAAAGGGTCTGAATCAGAGAGGCTGAAACAGAGGGCGAGAAACAGAGGGGCTGAAACAGAGGGCGAGAAACAGAGGGGCTGAAACAGAGGGCGAGAAACAGAGGGGCTGAAACAGAGGGCGAGAAACTGAGGGGCTGAAACAGAGGGCGAGAAACAGAGGGGCTGAAACAGAGGGCGAGAAACAGAGGGGCTGAAACATAGGGGCTGAATGAGTGGGGCTGAATCAGAGGGTCTGAATCAGAGGGGCTGAAACAGAGGGTGAGAAACAGAGGGGCTGAAACAGAGGACGGGAAACAGAGTGGCTGAAACAGATGGGCTGAAACAGAGGGGCTGAAAAAGAGGGCGAGAAACAGAGGGCGAGAAACAGAGGGACTGAATCAGAGGGCTAAATCAGAGGGGCTGAATCAGAGGGGCTGAAACAGAGGGGATGAATCAGAGGGGCTGAAACAGAGGGCGAGAAACAGAGGGGCTGAAACAGAGGGCGAGAAACAGAGGGGCTGAAACAGAGGGCGAGAAACAGAGGGGCTGAATCAGAGGGGCTGAAACAGAGGGTGAGAAACAGAGGGGCTGAAACAGAGGACGGGAAACAGAGTGGCTGAAACAGATGGGCTGAAACAGAGGGGCTGAAAAAGAGGGCGAGAAACAGAGGGCGAGAAACAGAGGGACTGAATCAGAGGGCTAAATCAGAGGGGCTGAATCAGAGGGGCTGAAACAGAGGGGATGAATCAGAGGGGCTGAAACAGAGGGCGAGAAACAGAGGGGCTGAAACAGAGGGCAAGAAACAGAGGGGCTGAAACAGAAGGGCTGAAACAGAGGGCGAGAAACAGAGGGGCTGAATCAGAGCGGCTAAATCAGAGGGGCTGAATCAGAGGGGTTGAAACAGAGGGTCTGAATCAGAGGGGCTGAAACAGAGGGGCTGAAACAGAAGGGCTGAAACAGAGGGGCTGAAACAGAGGGCGAGAAACAGAGGGGCTGAAACAGAGGGTCTGAAACAGAGGGTCTGAAACAGAGGGGCTGAATCAGAGGGGCTGATTCAGAGGGGCTGAAACAGAGGGGCTGAATCAGCGGGGCTGAAACAGAGGGCGAGAAACTGAGGGGCTGAAACAGAGGGTGAGAAACAGAGGGGCTGAAACAGAGGGGTGAAACAGAGGGGCTGAAACAGAGGGTGAGAAACAGAGGGGCTGAATCAGAGGGCTAAATCAGAGGGGCTGAATCAGAGGGGCTGAAACAGAGGGGCTGAATCAGAGGGGCTGAAACAGAGGGTGAGAAACAGAGGGGCTGAAACAAAGGGCAAGAAACAGAGGGGCTGAAACAGAAGGGCTGAAACAGAGGGGGAGAAACAGAGGGGCTGAAACAGAGGGTCTGAATCAGAGGGGCTGAAACAGAGGGCGAGAAACAGAGGGGCTGAAACAGAGGGGCTGAAACAGAGGGTCTGAAACAGAGGGGCTGAATCAGAGGGGCTGATTCAGAGGGGCTGAAGCAGAGGGGCTGAATCAGCGGGGCTGAAACAGAGGGCGAGAAACTGAGGGGCTGAAACAGAGGGACTGAAACAGAGGGCGAGAAACAGAGGGGCTGAAACAGAGGGGCTGAAACAGAGGGGCTGAAACAGAAGGGCTGAAACAGAGGGCGAAAAACAGAGGGGCTGAATCAGAGGGGTTGAAACAAAGGGTCTGAATCAGAGAGGCTGAAACAGAGGGCGAGAAACAGAGGGGCTGAAACAGAGGGCGAGAAACAGAGTGGCTGAAACATGGCGAGAAACAGCGGGGCTGAAACAGAAGGGCTGAAACAGAGGGCAAGAAACAGAGGGGCTGAAACAGAGGGCGAGAAACAGAGGGGCTGAAACAGAGGGCGAGAAACAGAGGGACTGAAACAGAGGGCGAGAAACAGAGGGGCTGAAACAGAGGGGCTGAAACAGAGGGGCTGAAACAGAAGGGCTGAAACAGAGGGCGAAAAACAGAGGGGCTGAATCAGAGGGGTTGAAACAAAGGGTCTGAATCAGAGAGGCTGAAACAGAGGGCGAGAAACAGAGGGGCTGAAACAGAGGGCGAGAAACAGAGGGGCTGAAACAGAGGGCGAGAAACAGAGGGGCTGAAACAGAGGGCGAGAAACTGAGGGGCTGAAACAGAGGGCGAGAAACAGAGGGGCTGAAACAGAGGGCGAGAAACAGAGGGGCTGAAACATAGGGGCTGAATGAGTGGGGCTGAATCAGAGGGGCTGAATCAGAGGGGCTGAAACAGAGGGTGAGAAACAGAGGGGCTGAAACAGGGGACGGGAAACAGAGTGGCTGAAACAGATGGGCTGAAAGAGAGGGGCTGAAAAAGAGGGCGAGAAACAGAGGGCGAGAAACAGAGGGACTGAATCAGAGGGCTAAATCAGAGGGGCTGAATCAGAGCGGCTGAAACAGAGGGGATGAATCAGAGGGGCTGAAACAGAGGGCGAGAAACAGAAGGGCTGAAACAGTGGGCAAGAAACAGAGGGGCTGAAACAGAAGGGGTGAAACAGAGGGCGAGAATCAGAGGGGCTGAATCAGAGCGGCTAAATCAGAGGGGCTGAATCAGAGGGGTTGAAACAGAGGGTCTGAATCAGAGGGGCTGAAACAGAGGGCGAGAAATAGAGGGGCTGAAACAGAGGGCGAGAAACAGAGGGGCTGAAACAGAGGGGCTGAAACAGAGGGTCTGAAACAGCGGGGCTGAATCAGAGGGGCTGATTCAGAGGGGCTGAAACAGAGGGGCTGAATCAGCGGGTCTGAAACAGAGGGCGAGAAACTGAGGGGCTGAAACAGAGGGTGAGAAACAGAGGGGCTGAAACTGAGGGGTGAAACAGAGGGGCTGAAATAGAGGGTGAGAAACAGAGGGGCTGAATCAGAGGGCTAAATCAGAGGGGCTGAATCAGAGGGGCTGAAACAGAGGGGCTGAATCAGAGGGCGAGAAACAGACGGGCTGAAACAGAGGGTGAGAAACAGAGGGGCTGAAACAGAGGGGCTGAATCAGAGTGGCTGAATCAGAGGGGCTGAAACAGAGGGGCTGATTCAGAGGGGCTGAAACAGAAGGCGAGAAACAGAGGGGCTGAAACAGAGGGCGAGAAACAGAGGGGCAGAAACAGAGGGGCTGAAACAGAGGGGCTGAAACAGAGGGGCTGAATCGGAGGGGCTGAAACAGAGGGGCTGAAACAGAGGGGCTGAAACAGAGGGCGAGAAACAGAGGGGCTGAAACAGAGGTGCAGAAACAGAGGGGCTGAAACAGAGGGGCTGAAACAGAGGGCGATAAACAGAGGGGCTGAAACAGAGGGCGAGAAACAGAGTGGCTGAAACAGAGGGGCTGAAACAGAGGGGCAGAATCAGAGGGGCTGAATCGGATGGGCTGAAACAGAGGGGCTAAAACAGAGGGACTGAAACAGAGGGCGAGAAACAGAGGGGCTGAAACAGAGGGGCAGAAACAGAGGGGCAGAAACAGAGGGGCTGAAACAGAGGGGCTGAATCAGAGGGGCTGAAACAGAGGGGCTGAAACAGTGGGGCTGAATCAGAGGGCTAAATCAGAGGGGCTGAATCAGAGGGGCTGAAACAGAGGGGCTGAATCAGAGGGGCTGAAACAGAGGGTGAGAAACAGAGGGGCTGAAACAAAGGGCAAGAAACAGAGGGGCTGAAACAGAAGGGCTGAAACAGAGGGGGAGAAACAGAGGGGCTGAAACAGAGGGTCTGATTCAGAGGGGCTGAAACAGAGGGCGAGAAACAGAGGGGCTGAAACAGAGGGGCTGAAACAGAGGGTCTGAAACAGAGGGGCTGAATCAGAGGGGCTGATTCAGAGGGGCTGAAGCAGAGGGGCTGAATCAGCGGGGCTGAAACAGAGGGCGAGAAACTGAGGGGCTGAAACAGAGGGGCTGAAACAGAGGGCGAGAAACAGAGTGGCTGAAACAGAGGGCTAGAAACAGAGGTGCTGAAACAGAGGGGTTGAAACAGAGGGGCTGAAACAGAGGGGCTGAAACAGTGGGGCTGAAACAGAGGGGCTGAAACAAAGCGGCTGATACAGAGGGCGAGAAACAGAGGGGCTGAAACAGAGGGCGAGAAACAGAGTGGCTGAAACATGGCGAGAAACAGCGGGGCTGAAACAGAGGGGCTGAAACAGAGGGCAAGAAACAGAGGGGCTGAAACAGAGGGCGAGAAACAGAGGGGCTGAAACAGAGGGCGAGAAACAGAGGGACTGAAACAGAGGGCGAGAAACAGAGGGGCTGAAACAGAGGGGCTGAAACAGAGGGGCTGAAACAGAAGGGCTGAAACAGAGGGCGAAAAACAGAGGGGCTGAATCAGAGGGGTTGAAACAAAGGGTCTGAATCAGAGAGGCTGAAACAGAGGGCGAGAAACAGAGGGGCTGAAACAGAGGGCGAGAAACAGAGGGGCTGAAACAGAGGGCGAGAAACAGAGGGGCTGAAACAGAGGGCGAGAAACTGAGGGGCTGAAACAGAGGGCGAGAAACAGAGGGGCTGAAACAGAGGGCGAGAAACAGAGGGGCTGAAACATAGGGGCTGAATGAGTGGGGCTGAATCAGAGGGTCTGAATCAGAGGGGCTGAAACAGAGGGTGAGAAACAGAGGGGCTGAAACAGGGGACGGGAAACAGAGTGGCTGAAACAGATGGGCTGAAAGAGAGGGGCTGAAAAAGAGGGCGAGAAACAGAGGGCGAGAAACAGAGGGACTGAATCAGAGGGCTAAATCAGAGGGGCTGAATCAGAACGGCTGAAACAGAGGGGATGAATCAGAGGGGCTGAAACAGAGGGCGAGAAACAGAGGGGCTGAAACAGTGGGCAAGAAACAGAGGGGCTGAAACAGAAGGGGTGAAACAGAGGGCGAGAATCAGAGGGGCTGAATCAGAGCGGCTAAATCAGAGGGGCTGAATCAGAGGGGTTGAAACAGAGGGTCTGAATCAGAGGGGCTGAAACAGAGGGCGAGAAATAGAGGGGCTGAAACAGAGGGCGAGAAACAGAGGGGCTGAAACAGAGGGGCTGAAACAGAGGATCTGAAACAGAGGGGCTGAATCAGAGGGGCTGATTCAGAGGGGCTGAAACAGAGGGGCTGAATCAGCGGGGCTGAAACAGAGGGCGAGAAACTGAGGGGCTGAAACAGAGGGTGAGAAACAGAGGGGCTGAAACTGAGGGGTGAAACAGAGGGGCTGAAATAGAGGGTGAGAAACAGAGGGGCTGAATCAGAGGGCTAAATCAGAGGGGCTGAATCAGAGGGGCTGAAACAGAGGGGCTGAATCAGAGGGCGAGAAACAGACGGGCTGAAACAGAGGGTGAGAAACAGAGGGGCTGAAACAGAGGGGCTGAATCAGAGTGGCTGAATCAGAGGGGCTGAAACAGAGGGGCTGATTCAGAGGGGCTGAAACAGAAGGCGAGAAACAGAGGGGCTGAAACAGAGGGCGAGAAACAGAGGGGCAGAAACAGAGGGGCTGAAACAGAGGGGCTGAAACAGAGGGGCTGAATCGGAGGGGCTGAAACAGAGGGGCTGAAACAGAGGGGCTGAAACAGAGGGCGAGAAACAGAGGGGCTGAAACAGAGGTGCAGAAACAGAGGGGCTGAAACAGAGGGGCTGAAACAGAGGGCGATAAACAGAGGGGCTGAAACAGAGGGCGAGAAACAGAGTGGCTGAAACAGAGGGGCTGAAACAGAGGGGCAGAATCAGAGGGGCTGAATCGGATGGGCTGAAACAGAGGGGCTAAAACAGAGGGACTGAAACAGAGGGCGAGAAACAGAGGGGCTGAAACAGAGGGGCAGAAACAGAGGGGCAGAAACAGAGGGGCTGAAACAGAGGGGCTGAATCAGAGGGGCTGAAACAGAGGGGCTGAAACAGTGGGCGAGAAACTAAGGGACTGAAACAGCGGGCGAGAAACAGAGTGCGAGAAACAGAGGGGAGAAACAGAGAGGCTGAAACAGAGGGGCTGAAACAGAGGGGCTGAAACAGTGGGCGAGAAACTAAGGGACTGAAACAGCGGGCGAGAAACAGAGGGCGAGAAACAGAGGGCGAGAAACAGAGAGGCTGAAACAGAGGGGCTGAAACAGAGGGGCTGAAACAAAGCGGCTGATACAGAGGGTGAGAAACAGAGGGGCTGAAACAGAGTTCGAGAAACTGAGTGGCTGAAACATGGCGAGAAACAGAGGGGCTGAAACAGAGGGGCTGAAACAGAGGGGCTGAAACAGAGGGCGAGAAACAGAGGGGCTGAAACAGAGGGCAAGAAACAGAGGGGCTGAAACAGAGGGCGAGAAACAGAGGGGCTGAAACAGAGGGGCTGAAACAGAGGGCGAGAAACAGAGGGGCTGAAACAGAGGGGCTGAAACAGAGGGGCTGAAACAGAGGGCGAGAAACAGAGAGGCTGAAACAGATGGCGAGAAACTGAGTGGATGAAACAGAGGGCAAGAAACAGAGGGGCTGAAACAGAGGGCGAGAAACAGAGGGGCTGAAACAGAGGGCGAGAAACAGAGGGGTTGAAACAGAGGGGCTGAAACAGAGGGGCTGAAACAGAGGGCGAGAAACAGACGGGCTGAAACAGAGGGTGAGAAACACAGGGGCTGAAACAGAGGGGCTGAAACAGTGGGCGAGAAACAGAGGGGCTGAAACAGAGGGCGAGAAACAGATGGGCTGAAACAGAGGGCGAGAAACAGAGGGGCTGAAACAAAGGGCGAGAAACAGAGGGGCTGAAACAGAGGAGCTGAAACAGAGTGCGAGAAACAGAGAGGCTGAAACAGAGGGCGAGAAACAGAGTGGCTGAAACAGAGGGCAAGAAACAGAGGGGCTGAAACAGAGGGCGAGAAACAGAGGGGCTGAAACAGAGATGCTGAAACAGAGGGGCTGAACCAGAAGGGTTGAAACAGAGGGGGAGAAACAGAGGGGCTGAAACAGAGGGCCAGAAACAGAGGGCGAGAAACAGAGGGACTGAAACACAGGGGCTGAAACAGAGGGGCTGAAACAGAGGGCGAAAAACAGAGCGGCTGAAACAGAGGGCGAGAAACAGAGGGGCTGAAACAAAGGGGCTGAAACAGTGGGGCTGAAACAGAGGGGCTGAAACAGAGGGCGAGAAATAGAGGGGCTGAAACAGAGGGCGAGAAACAGAGGGGCTGAAACAGAGGGCGAGAAAAAGAGGGGATGAAACAGAGGGGCTGAAACAGAGGGCGAGAAACAGAGGGGCTGAAACAGAGGGCGAGAAACAGAGGGGCTGAAACAGAGGGTGAGAAACAGAGGGGCTGAAACAAAGGGCAAGAAACAGAGGGGCTGAAACAGAAGGGCTGAAACAGAGGGGGAGAAACAGAGGGGCTGAAACAGAGGGTCTGAATCAGAGGGGCTGAAACAGAGGGCGAGAAACAGAGGGGCTGAAACAGAGGGGCTGAAACAGAGGGTCTGAAACAGAGGGGCTGAATCAGAGGGGCTGATTCAGAGGGGCTGAAGCAGAGGGGCTGAATCAGCGGGGCTGAAACAGAGGGCGAGAAACTGAGGGGCTGAAACAGAGGGGCTGAAACAGAGGGCGAGAAACAGAGTGGCTGAAACAGAGGGCTAGAAACAGAGGGGCTGAAACAGAGGGGTTGAAACAGAGGGGCTGAAACAGAGGGGCTGAAACAGAGGGGCTGAAACAGAGGGGCTGAAACAAAGCGGCTGATACAGAGGGCGAGAAACAGAGGGGCTGAAACAGAGGGCGAGAAACAGAGTGGCTGAAACATGGCGAGAAACAGCGGGGCTGAAACAGAGGGGCTGAAACAGAGGGCAAGAAACAGAGGGGCTGAAACAGAGGGCGAGAAACAGAGGGGCTGAAACAGAGGGCGAGAAACAGAGGGACTGAAACAGAGGGCGAGAAACAGAGGGGCTGAAACAGAGGGGCTGAAACAGAGGGGCTGAAACAGAAGGGCTGAAACAGAGGGCGAAAAACAGAGGGGCTGAATCAGAGGGGTTGAAACAAAGGGTCTGAATCAGAGAGGCTGAAACAGAGGGCGAGAAACAGAGGGGCTGAAACAGAGGGCGAGAAACAGAGGGGCTGAAACAGAGGGCGAGAAACAGAGGGACTGAAACAGAGGGCGAGAAACTGAGGGGCTGAAACAGAGGGCGAGAAACAGAGGGGCTGAAACAGAGGGCGAGAAACAGAGGGGCTGAAACATAGGGGCTGAATGAGTGGGGCTGAATCAGAGGGGCTGAATCAGAGGGGCTGAAACAGAGGGTGAGAAACAGAGGGGCTGAAACAGGGGACGGGAAACAGAGTGGCTGAAACAGATGGGCTGAAAGAGAGGGGCTGAAAAAGAGGGCGAGAAACAGAGGGCGAGAAACAGAGGGACTGAATCAGAGGGCTAAATCAGAGGGGCTGAATCAGAGCGGCTGAAACAGAGGGGATGAATCAGAGGGGCTGAAACAGAGGGCGAGAAACAGAGGGGCTGAAACAGTGGGCAAGAAACAGAGGGGCTGAAACAGAAGGGGTGAAACAGAGGGCGAGAATCAGAGGGGCTGAATCAGAGCGGCTAAATCAGAGGGGCTGAATCAGAGGGGTTGAAACAGAGGGTCTGAATCAGAGGGGCTGAAACAGAGGGCGAGAAATAGAGGGGCTGAAACAGAGGGCGAGAAACAGAGGGGCTGAAACAGAGGGGCTGAAACAGAGGGTCTGAAACAGAGGGGCTGAATCAGAGGGGCTGATTCAGAGGGGCTGAAACAGAGGGGCTGAATCAGCGGGGCTGAAACAGAGGGCGAGAAACTGAGGGGCTGAAACAGAGGGTGAGAAACAGAGGGGCTGAAACTGAGGGGTGAAACAGAGGGGCTGAAATAGAGGGTGAGAAACAGAGGGGCTGAATCAGAGGGCTAAATCAGAGGGGCTGAATCAGAGGGGCTGAAACAGAGGGGCTGAATCAGAGGGCGAGAAACAGACGGGCTGAAACAGAGGGTGAGAAACAGAGGGGCTGAAACAGAGGGGCTGAATCAGAGTGGCTGAATCAGAGGGGCTGAAACAGAGGGGCTGATTCAGAGGGGCTGAAACAGAAGGCGAGAAACAGAGGGGCTGAAACAGAGGGCGAGAAACAGAGGGGCAGAAACAGAGGGGCTGAAACAGAGGGGCTGAAACAGAGGGGCTGAATCGGAGGGGCTGAAACAGAGGGGCTGAAACAGAGGGGCTGAAACAGAGGGCGAGAAACAGAGGGGCTGAAACAGAGGTGCAGAAACAGAGGGGCTGAAACAGAGGGGCTGAAACAGAGGGCGATAAACAGAGGGGCTGAAACAGAGGGCGAGAAACAGAGTGGCTGAAACAGAGGGGCTGAAACAGAGGGGCAGAATCAGAGGGGCTGAATCGGATGGGCTGAAACAGAGGGGCTAAAACAGAGGGACTGAAACAGAGGGCGAGAAACAGAAGGGCTGAAACAGAGGGGCAGAAACAGAGGGGCAGAAACAGAGGGGCTGAAACAGAGGGGCTGAATCAGAGGGGCTGAAAGAGAGGGGCTGAAACAGTGGGCGAGAAACTAAGGGACTGAAACAGCGGGCGAGAAACAGAGTGCGAGAAACAGAGGGGAGAAAGAGAGAGGCTGAAACAGAGGGGCTGAAACAGAGGGGCTGAAACAGTGGGCGAGAAACTAAGGGACTGAAACAGCGGGCGAGAAACAGAGGGCGAGAAACAGAGGGCGAGAAACAGAGAGGCTGAAACAGAGGGGCTGAAACAGAGGGGCTGAAACAAAGCGGCTGATACAGAGGGTGAGAAACAGAGGGGCTGAAACAGAGTTCGAGAAACTGAGTGGCTGAAACATGGCGAGAAACAGAGGGGCTGAAACAGAGGGGCTGAAACAGAGGGGCTGAAACAGAGGGCGAGAAACAGAGGGGCTGAAACAGAGGGCAAGAAACAGAGGGGCTGAAACAGAGGGCGAGAAACAGAGGGGCTGAAACAGAGGGGCTGAAACAGAGGGCGAGAAACAGAGGGGCTGAAACAGAGGGGCTGAAACAGAGGGGCTGAAACAGAGGGCGAGAAACAGAGAGGCTGAAACAGATGGCGAGAAACTGAGTGGATGAAACAGAGGGCAAGAAACAGAGGGGCTGAAACAGAGGGCGAGAAACAGAGGGGCTGAAACAGAGGGCGAGAAACAGAGGGGTTGAAACAGAGGGGCTGAAACAGAGGGGCTGAAACAGAGGGCGAGAACCAGACGGGCTGAAACAGAGGGTGAGAAACACAGGGGCTGAAACAGAGGGGCTGAAACAGTGGGCGAGAAACAGATGGGCTGAAACAGAGGGCGAGAAACAGAGGGGCTGAAACAAAGGGCGAGAAACAGAGGGGCTGAAACAGAGGAGCTGAAACACAGGGCGAGAAACAGAGAGGCTGAAACAGAGGGCGAGAAACAGAGTGGCTGAAACAGAGGGCAAGAAACAGAGGGGCTGAAACAGAGGGCGAGAAACAGAGGGGCTGAAACAGAGATGCTGAAACAGAGGGGCTGAACCAGAAGGGCTGAAACAGAGGGGGAGAAACAGAGGGGCTGAAACAGAGGGCCAGAAACAGAGGGCGAGAAACAGAGGGACTGAAACACAGGGGCTGAAACAGAGGGGCTGAAACAGAGGGCGAAAAACAGAGCGGCTGAAACAGAGGGCGAGAAACAGAGGGGCTGAAACAAAGGGGCTGAAACAGTGGGGCTGAAACAGAGGGGCTGAAACAGAGGGCGAGAAATAGAGGGGCTGAAACAGAGGGCGAGAAACAGAGGGGCTGAAACAGAGGGCGAGAAAAAGAGGGGATGAAACAGAGGGGCTGAAAAAGAGGGGCTGAAACAGAGGGCGAGAAACAGAGGGGCTGAAACAGAGGGCGAGAAACAGAGGGGCTGAAACAGAGGGTGAGAAACAGAGGGGCTGAAACAAAAGGCAAGAAACAGAGGGGCTGAAACAGAAGGGCTGAAACAGAGGACGAGAAACAGAGGGGCTGAAACAGAGGGTCTGAATCAGAGGGGCTGAAACAGAGGGCGAGAAACAGAGGGGCTGAAACAGAGGGGCTGAAACAGAGGGTCTGAAACAGAGGGGCTGAATCAGAGGGGCTGATTCAGAGGGGCTGAAGCAGAGGGGCTGAATCAGCGGGGCTGAAACAGAGGGCGAGAAACTGAGGGGCTGAAACAGAGGGGCTGAAACAGAGGGCGAGAAACAGAGTGGCTGAAACAGAGGGCTAGAAACAGAGGTGCTGAAACAGAGGGGTTGAAACAGAGGGGCTGAAACAGAGGGGCTGAAACAGTGGGGGTAAACAGAGGGGCTGAAACAAAGCGGCTGATACAGAGGGCGAGAAACAGAGGGGCTGAAACAGAGGGCGAGAAACAGAGTGGCTGAAACATGGCGAGAAACAGCGGGGCTGAAACAGAGGGGCTGAAACAGAGGGCGAGAAACTGAGGGACTGAAACAGAGGGCGAGAAACTGAGGGGCTGAAACAGAGGGCGAGAAACAGAGGGGCTGAAACAGAGGGCGAGAAACAGAGGGGCTGAAACATAGGGGCTGAATGAGTGGGGCTGAATCAGAGGGGCTGAATCAGAGGGGCTGAAACAGAGGGTGAGAAACAGAGGGGCTGAAACAGGGGACGGGAAACAGAGTGGCTGAAACAGATGGGCTGAAAGAGAGGGGCTGAAAAAGAGGGCGAGAAACAGAGGGCGAGAAACAGAGGGACTGAATCAGAGGGCTAAATCAGAGGGGCTGAATCAGAGCAGCTGAAACAGAGGGGATGAATCAGAGGGGCTGAAACAGAGGGCGAGAAACAGAGGGGCTGAAACAGTGGGCAAGAAACAGAGGGGCTGAAACAGAAGGGGTGAAACAGAGGGCGAGAATCAGAGGGGCTGAATCAGAGCGGCTAAATCAGAGGGGCTGAATCAGAGGGGTTGAAACAGAGGGTCTGAATCAGAGGGGCTGAAACAGAGGGCGAGAAATAGAGGGGCTGAAACAGAGGGCGAGAAACAGAGGGGCTGAAACAGAGGGGCTGAAACAGAGGGTCTGAAACAGAGGGGCTGAATCAGAGGGGCTGATTCAGAGGGGCTGAAACAGAGGGGCTGAATCAGCGGGGCTGAAACAGAGGGCGAGAAACTGAGGGGCTGAAACAGAGGGCGAGAAACAGAGTGGCTGAAACATGGCGAGAAACAGCGGGGCTGAAACAGAGGGGCTGAAACAGAGGGCAAGAAACAGAGGGGCTGAAACAGAGGGCGAGAAACAGAGGGGCTGAAACAGAGGGCGAGAAACAGAGGGACTGAAACAGAGGGCGAGAAACAGAGGGGCTGAAACAGAGGGGCTGAAACAGAGGGGCTGAAACAGAAGGGCTGAAACAGAGGGCGAAAAACAGAGGGGCTGAATCAGAGGGGTTGAAACAAAGGGTCTGAATCAGAGAGGCTGAAACAGAGGGCGAGAAACAGAGGGGCTGAAACAGAGGGTGAGAAACAGAGGGGCTGAAACAAAAGGCAAGAAACAGAGGGGCTGAAACAGAAGGGCTGAAACAGAGGGGGAGAAACAGAGGGGCTGAAACAGAGGGTCTGAATCAGAGGGGCTGAAACAGAGGGCGAGAAACAGAGGGGCTGAAACAGAGGGGCTGAAACAGAGGGTCTGAAACAGAGGGGCTGAATCAGAGGGGCTGATTCAGAGGGGCTGAAGCAGAGGGGCTGAATCAGCGGGGCTGAAACAGAGGGCGAGAAACTGAGGGGCTGAAACAGAGGGGCTGAAACAGAGGGCGAGAAACAGAGTGGCTGAAACAGAGGGCTAGAAACAGAGGTGCTGAAACAGAGGGGTTGAAACAGAGGGGCTGAAACAGAGGGGCTGAAACAGTGGGGGTAAACAGAGGGGCTGAAACAAAGCGGCTGATACAGAGGGCGAGAAACAGAGGGGCTGAAACAGAGGGCGAGAAACAGAGTGGCTGAAACATGGCGAGAAACAGCGGGGCTGAAACAGAGGGGCTGAAACAGAGGGCAAGAAACAGAGGGGCTGAAACAGAGGGCGAGAAACAGAGGGGCTGAAACAGAGGGCGAGAAACAGAGGGACTGAAACAGAGGGCGAGAAACAGAGGGGCTGAAACAGAGGGGCTGAAACAGAGGGGCTGAAACAGAAGGGCTGAAACAGAGGGCGAAAAACAGAGGGGCTGAATCAGAGGGGTTGAAACAAAGGGTCTGAATCAGAGAGGCTGAAACAGAGGGCGAGAAACAGAGGGGCTGAAACAGAGGGCGAGAAACAGAGGGGCTGAAACAGAGGGCGAGAAACAGAGGGACTGAAACAGAGGGCGAGAAACTGAGGGGCTGAAACAGAGGGCGAGAAACAGAGGGGCTGAAACAGAGGGCGAGAAACAGAGGGGCTGAAACATAGGGGCTGAATGAGTGGGGCTGAATCAGAGGGGCTGAATCAGAGGGGCTGAAACAGAGGGTGAGAAACAGAGGGCTGAAACAGGGGACGGGAAACAGAGTGGCTGAAACAGATGGGCTGAAAGAGAGGGGCTGAAAAAGAGGGCGAGAAACAGAGGGCGAGAAACAGAGGGACTGAATCAGAGGGCTAAATCAGAGGGGCTGAATCAGAGCGGCTGAAACAGAGGGGATGAATCAGAGGGGCTGAAACAGAGGGCGAGAAACAGAGGGGCTGAAACAGTGGGCAAGAAACAGAGGGGCTGAAACAGAAGGGGTGAAACAGAGGGCGAGAATCAGAGGGGCTGAATCAGAGCGGCTAAATCAGAGGGGCTGAATCAGAGGGGTTGAAACAGAGGGTCTGAATCAGAGGGGCTGAAACAGAGGGCGAGAAATAGAGGGGCTGAAACAGAGGGCGAGAAACAGAGGGGCTGAAACAGAGGGGCTGAAACAGAGGGTCTGAAACAGAGGGGCTGAATCAGAGGGGCTGATTCAGAGGGGCTGAAACAGAGGGGCTGAATCAGCGGGGCTGAAACAGAGGGCGAGAAACTGAGGGGCTGAAACAGAGGGCGAGAAACAGAGTGGCTGAAACATGGCGAGAAACAGCGGGGCTGAAACAGAGGGGCTGAAACAGAGGGCAAGAAACAGAGGGGCTGAAACAGAGGGCGAGAAACAGAGGGGCTGAAACAGAGGGCGAGAAACAGAGGGACTGAAACAGAGGGCGAGAAACAGAGGGGCTGAAACAGAGGGGCTGAAACAGAGGGGCTGAAACAGAAGGGCTGAAACAGAGGGCGAAAAACAGAGGGGCTGAATCAGAGGGGTTGAAACAAAGGGTCTGAATCAGAGAGGCTGAAACAGAGGGCGAGAAACAGAGGGGCTGAAACAGAGGGCGAGAAACAGAGGGGCTGAAACAGAGGGCGAGAAACAGAGGGGCTGAAACAGAGGGCGAGAAACTGAGGGGCTGAAACAGAGGGCGAGAAACAGAGGGGCTGAAACAGAGGGCGAGAAACAGAGGGGCTGAAACATAGGGGCTGAATGAGTGGGGCTGAATCAGAGGGGCTGAATCAGAGGGGCTGAAACAGAGGGTGAGAAACAGAGGGGCTGAAACAGGGGACGGGAAACAGAGTGGCTGAAACAGATGGGCTGAAAGAGAGGGGCTGAAAAAGAGGGCGAGAAACAGAGGGCGAGAAACAGAGGGACTGAATCAGAGGGCTAAATCAGAGGGGCTGAATCAGAGCGGCTGAAACAGAGGGGATGAATCAGAGGGGCTGAAACAGAGGGCGAGAAACAGAGGGGCTGAAACAGTGGGCAAGAAACAGAGGGGCTGAAACAGAAGGGGTGAAACAGAGGGCGAGAATCAGAGGGGCTGAATCAGAGCGGCTAAATCAGAGGGGCTGAATCAGAGGGGTTGAAACAGAGGGTCTGAATCAGAGGGGCTGAAACAGAGGGCGAGAAATAGAGGGGCTGAAACAGAGGGCGAGAAACAGAGGGGCTGAAACAGAGGGGCTGAAACAGAGGGTCTGAAACAGAGGGGCTGAATCAGAGGGGCTGATTCAGAGGGGCTGAAACAGAGGGGCTGAATCAGCGGGGCTGAAACAGAGGGCGAGAAACTGAGGGGCTGAAACAGAGGGTGAGAAACAGAGGGGCTGAAACTGAGGGGTGAAACAGAGGGGCTGAAATAGAGGGTGAGAAACAGAGGGGCTGAATCAGAGGGCTAAATCAGAGGGGCTGAATCAGAGGGGCTGAAACAGAGGGGCTGAATCAGAGGGCGAGAAACAGACGGGCTGAAACAGAGGGTGAGAAACAGAGGGGCTGAAACAGAGGGGCTGAATCAGAGTGGCTGAATCAGAGGGGCTGAAACAGAGGGGCTGATTCAGAGGGGCTGAAACAGAAGGCGAGAAACAGAGGGGCTGAAACAGAGGGCGAGAAACAGAGGGGCAGAAACAGAGGGGCTGAAACAGAGGGGCTGAAACAGAGGGGCTGAATCGGAGGGGCTGAAACAGAGGTGCTGAAACAGAGGGGCTGAAACAGAGGGCGAGAAACAGAGGGGCTGAAACAGAGGTGCAGAAACAGAGGGGCTGAAACAGAGGGGCTGAAACAGAGGGCGATAAACAGAGGGGCTGAAACAGAGGGCGAGAAACAGAGTGGCTGAAACAGAGGGGCTGAAACAGAGGGGCAGAATCAGAGGGGCTGAATCGGATGGGCTGAAACAGAGGGGCTAAAACAGAGGGACTGAAACAGAGGGCGAGAAACAGAGGGGCTGAAACAGAGGGGCAGAAACAGAGGGGCAGAAACAGAGGGGCTGAAACAGAGGGGCTGAATCAGAGGGGCTGAAACAGAGGGGCTGAAACAGTGGGCGAGAAACTAAGGGACTGAAACAGCGGGCGAGAAACAGAGTGCGAGAAACAGAGGGGAGAAAGAGAGAGGCTGAAACAGAGGGGCTGAAACAGAGGGGCTGAAACAGTGGGCGAGAAACTAAGGGACTGAAACAGCGGGCGAGAAACAGAGGGCGAGAAACAGAGGGCGAGAAACAGCGAGGCTGAAACAGAGGGGCTGAAACAGAGGGGCTGAAACAAAGCGGCTGATACAGAGGGTGAGAAACAGAGGGGCTGAAACAGAGTTCGAGAAACTGAGTGGCTGAAACATGGCGAGAAACAGAGGGGCTGAAACAGAGGGGCTGAAACAGAGGGGCTGAAACAGAGGGCGAGAAACAGAGGGGCTGAAACAGAGGGCAAGAAACAGAGGGGCTGAAACAGAGGGCGAGAAACAGAGGGGCTGAAACAGAGGGGCTGAAACAGAGGGCGAGAAACAGAGGGGCTGAAACAGAGGGGCTGAAACAGAGGGGCTGAAACAGAGGGCGAGAAACAGAGAGGCTGAAACAGATGGCGAGAAACTGAGTGGATGAAACAGAGGGCAAGAAACAGAGGGGCTGAAACAGAGGGCGAGAAACAGAGGGGCTGAAACAGAGGGCGAGAAACAGAGGGGTTGAAACAGAGGGGCTGAAACAGAGGGGCTGAAACAGAGGGCGAGAAACAGACGGGCTGAAACAGAGGGTGAGAAACACAGGGGCTGAAACAGAGGGGCTGAAACAGTGGGCGAGAAACAGAGGGGCTGAAACAGAGGGCGAGAAACAGATGGGCTGAAACAGAGGGCGAGAAACAGAGGGGCTGAAACAAAGGGCGAGAAACAGAGGGGCTGAAACAGAGGAGCTGAAACAGAGGGCGAGAAACAGAGAGGCTGAAACAGAGGGCGAGAAACAGAGTGGCTGAAACAGAGGGCAAGAAACAGAGGGGCTGAAACAGAGGGCGAGAAACAGAGGGGCTGAAACAGAGATGCTGAAACAGAGGGGCTGAACCAGAAGGGCTGAAACAGAGGGGGAGAAACAGAGGGGCTGAAACAGAGGGCCAGAAACAGAGGGCGAGAAACAGAGGGACTGAAACACAGGGGCTGAAACAGAGGGGCTGAAACAGAGGGCGAAAAACAGAGCGGCTGAAACAGAGGGCGAGAAACAGAGGGGCTGAAACAAAGGGGCTGAAACAGTGGGGCTGAAACAGAGGGGCTGAAACAGAGGGCGAGAAATAGAGGGGCTGAAACAGAGGGCGAGAAACAGAGGGGCTGAAACAGAGGGCGAGAAAAAGAGGGGATGAAACAGAGGGGCTGAAACAGAGGGGCTGAAACAGAGGGCGAGAAACAGAGGGGCTGAAACAGAGGGCGAGAAACAGAGGGGCTGAAACAGAGGGTGAGAAACAGAGGGGCTGAAACAAAGGGCAAGAAACAGAGGGGCTGAAACAGAAGGGCTGAAACAGAGGGGGAGAAACAGAGGGGCTGAAACAGAGGGTCTGAATCAGAGGGGCTGAAACAGAGGGCGAGAAACAGAGGGGCTGAAACAGAGGGGCTGAAACAGAGGGTCTGAAACAGAGGGGCTGAATCAGAGGGGCTGATTCAGAGGGGCTGAAGCAGAGGGGCTGAATCAGCGGGGCTGAAACAGAGGGCGAGAAACTGAGGGGCTGAAACAGAGGGGCTGAAACAGAGGGCGAGAAACAGAGTGGCTGAAACAGAGGGCTAGAAACAGAGGTGCTGAAACAGAGGGGTTGAAACAGAGGGGCTGAAACAGAGGGGCTGAAACAGTGGGGCTGAAACAGAGGGGCTGAAACAAAGCGGCTGATACAGCGGGCGAGAAACAGAGGGGCTGAAACAGAGGGCGAGAAACAGAGTGGCTGAAACAAGGCGAGAAACAGCGGGGCTGAAACAGAGGGGCTGAAACAGAGGGCAAGAAACAGAGGGGCTGAAACAGAGGGCGAGAAACAGAGGGGCTGAAACAGAGGGCGAGAAACAGAGGGACTGAAACAGAGGGCGAGAAACAGAGGGGCTGAAACAGAGGGGCTGAAACAGAGGGGCTGAAACAGAAGGGCTGAAACAGAGGGCGAAAAACAGAGGGGCTGAATCAGAGGGGTTGAAACAAAGGGTCTGAATCAGAGAGGCTGAAACAGAGGGCGAGAAACAGAGGGGCTGAAACAGAGGGCGAGAAACAGAGGGGCTGAAACAGAGGGCGAGAAACAGAGGGGCTGAAACAGAGGGCGAGAAACTGAGGGGCTGAAACAGAGGGCGAGAAACAGAGGGGCTGAAACAGAGGGCGAGAAACAGAGGGGCTGAAACATAGGGGCTGAATGAGTGGGGCTGAATCAGAGGGGCTGAATCAGAGGGGCTGAAACAGAGGGTGAGAAACAGAGGGGCTGAAACAGGGGACGGGAAACAGAGTGGCTGAAACAGATGGGCTGAAAGAGAGGGGCTGAAAAAGAGGGCGAGAAACAGAGGGCGAGAAACAGAGGGACTGAATCAGAGGGCTAAATCAGAGGGGCTGAATCAGAGCGGCTGAAACAGAGGGGATGAATCAGAGGGGCTGAAACAGAGGGCGAGAAACAGAGGGGCTGAAACAGTGGGCAAGAAACAGAGGAGCTGAAACAGAAGGGGTGAAACAGAGGGCGAGAATCAGAGGGGCTGAATCAGAGCGGCTAAATCAGAGGGGCGGAATCAGAGGGGTTGAAACAGAGGGTCTGAATCAGAGGGGCTGAAACAGAGGGCGAGAAATAGAGGGGCTGAAACAGAGGGTGAGAAACAGAGGGGCTGAAACAGAGGGGCTGAAACAGAGGGTCTGAAACAGAGGGGCTGAATCAGAGGGGCTGATTCAGAGGGGCTGAAACAGAGGGGCTGAATCAGCGGGGCTGAAACAGAGGGCGAGAAACTGAGGGGCTGAAACAGAGGGTGAGAAACAGAGGGGCTGAAACTGAGGGGTGAAACAGAGGGGCTGAAATAGAGGGTGAGAAACAGAGGGGCTGAATCAGAGGGCTAAATCAGAGGGGCTGAATCAGAGGGGCTGAAACAGAGGGGCTGAATCAGAGGGCGAGAAACAGACGGGCTGAAACAGAGGGTGAGAAACAGAGGGGCTGAAACAGAGGGGCTGAATCAGAGTGGCTGAATCAGAGGGGCTGAAACAGAGGGGCTGATTCAGAGGGGCTGAAACAGAAGGCGAGAAACAGAGGGGCTGAAACAGAGGGCGAGAAACAGAGGGGCAGAAACAGAGGGGCTGAAACAGAGGGGCTGAAACAGAGGGGCTGAATCGGAGGGGCTGAAACAGAGGGGCTGAAACAGAGGGGCTGAAACAGAGGGCGAGAAACAGAGGGGCTGAAACAGATGTGCAGAAACAGAGGGGCTGAAACAGAGGGGCTGAAACAGAGGGCGATAAACAGAGGGGCTGAAACAGAGGGTGAGAAACAGAGTGGCTGAAACAGAGGGGCTGAAACAGAGGGGCAGAATCAGAGGGGCTGAATCGGATGGGCTGAAACAGAGGGGCTAAAACAGAGGGACTGAAACAGAGGGCGAGAAACAGAGGGGCTGAAACAGAGGGGCAGAAACAGAGGGGCAGAAACAGAGGGGCTGAAACAGAGGGGCTGAATCAGAGGGGCTGAAACAGAGGGGCTGAAACAGTGGGCGAGAAACTAAGGGACTGAAACAGCGGGCGAGAAACAGAGTGCGAGAAACAGAGGGGAGAAAGAGAGAGGCTGAAACAGAGGGGCTGAAACAGAGGGGCTGAAACAGTGGGCGAGAAACTAAGGGACTGAAACAGCGGGCGAGAAACAGAGGGCGAGAAACAGAGGGCGAGAAACAGAGAGGCTGAAACAGAGGGGCTGAAACAGAGGGGCTGAAACAAAGCGGCTGATACAGAGGGTGAGAAACAGAGGGGCTGAAACAGAGTTCGAGAAACTGAGTGGCTGAAACATGGCGAGAAACAGAGGGGCTGAAACAGAGGGGCTGAAACAGAGGGGCTGAAACAGAGGGCGAGAAACAGAGGGGCGGAAACAGAGGGCAAGAAACAGAGGGGCTGAAACAGAGGGCGAGAAACAGAGGGGCTGAAACAGAGGGCGAGAAACAGAGGGACTGAAACAGAGGGCGAGAAACAGAGGGGCTGAAACAGAGGGGCTGAAACAGAGGGGCTGAAACAGAAGGGCTGAAACAGAGGGCGAAAAACAGAGGGGCTGAATCAGAGGGGTTGAAACAAAGGGTCTGAATCAGAGAGGCTGAAACAGAGGGCGAGAAACAGAGGGGCTGAAACAGAGGGCAAGAAACAGAGGGGCTGAAACAGAGGGCGAGAAACAGAGGGGCTGAAACAGAGGGCGAGAAACTGAGGGGCTGAAACAGAGGGCGAGAAACAGAGGGGCTGAAACAGAGGGCGAGAAACAGAGGGGCTGAAACATAGGGGTTGAATGAGTGGGGCTGAATCAGAGGGGCTGAATCAGAGGGGCTGAAACAGAGGGTGAGAAACAGAGGGGCTGAAACAGGGGACGGGAAACAGAGTGGCTGAAACAGATGGGCTGAAAGAGAGGGGCTGAAAAAGAGGGCGAGAAACAGAGGGCGAGAAACAGAGGGACTGAATCAGAGGGCTAAATCAGAGGGGCTGAATCAGTGCGGCTGAAACAGAGGGGATGAATCAGAGGGGCTGAAACAGAGGGCGAGAAACAGAGGGGCTGAAACAGTGGGCAAGAAACAGAGGGGCTGAAACAGAAGGGGTGAAACAGAGGGCGAGAATCAGAGGGGCTGAATCAGAGCGGCTAAATCAGAGGGGCTGAATCAGAGGGGTTGAAACAGAGGGTCTGAATCAGAGGGGCTGAAACAGAGGGCGAGAAATAGAGGGGCTAAAACAGAGGGCGAGAAACAGAGGGGCTGAAACAGAGGGGCTGAAACAGAGGGTCTGAAACAGAGGGGCTGAATCAGAGGGGCTGATTCAGAGGGGCTGAAACAGAGGGGCTGAATCAGCGGGGCTGAAACAGAGGGCGAGAAACTGAGGGGCTGAAACAGAGGGTGAGAAACAGAGGGGCTGAAACTGAGGGGTGAAACAGAGGGGCTGAAATAGAGGGTGAGAAACAGAGGGGCTGAATCAGAGGGCTAAATCAGAGGGGCTGAATCAGAGGGGCTGAAACAGAGGGGCTGAATCAGAGGGCGAGAAACAGACGGGCTGAAACAGAGGGTGAGAAACAGAGGGGCTGAAACAGAGGGGCTGAATCAGAGTGGCTGAATCAGAGGGGCTGAAACAGAGGGGCTGATTCAGAGGGGCTGAAACAGAAGGCGAGAAACAGAGGGGCTGAAACAGAGGGCGAGAAACAGAGGGGCAGAAACAGAGGGGCTGAAACAGAGGGGCTGAAACAGAGGGGCTGAATCGGAGGGGCTGAAACAGAGGGGCTGAAACAGAGGGGCTGAAACAGAGGGCGAGAAACAGAGGGGCTGAAACAGAGGTGCAGAAACAGAGGGGCTGAAACAGAGGGGCTGAAACAGAGGGCGATAAACAGAGGGGCTGAAACAGAGGGCGAGAAACAGAGTGGCTGAAACAGAGGGGCTGAAACAGAGGGGCAGAATCAGAGGGGCTGAATCGGATGGGCTGAAACAGAGGGGCTAAAACAGAGGGACTGAAACAGAGGGCGAGAAACAGAGGGGCTGAAACAGAGGGGCAGAAACAGAGGGGCAGAAACAGAGGGGCTGAAACAGAGGGGCTGAATCAGAGGGGCTGAAACAGAGGGGCTGAAACAGTGGGCGAGAAACTAAGGGACTGAAACAGCGGGCGAGAAACAGAGTGCGAGAAACAGAGGGGAGAAACAGAGAGGCTGAAACAGAGGGGCTGAAACAGAGGGGCTGAAACAATGGGCGAGAAACTAAGGGACTGAAACAGCGGGCGAGAAACAGAGGGCGAGAAACAGAGGGCGAGAAACAGAGAGGCTGAAACAGAGGGGCTGAAACAGAGGGGCTGAAACAAAGCGGCTGATACAGAGGGTGAGAAACAGAGGGGCTGAAACAGAGTTCGAGAAACTGAGTGGCTGAAACATGGCGAGAAACAGAGGGGCTGAAACAGAGGGGCTGAAACAGAGGGGCTGAAACAGAGGGCGAGAAACAGAGGGGCTGAAACAGAGGGCAAGAAACAGAGGGGCTGAAACAGAGGGCGAGAAACAGAGGGGCTGAAACAGAGGGGCTGAAACAGAGGGCGAGAAACAGAGGGGCTGAAACAGAGGGGCTGAAACAGAGGGGCTGAAACAGAGGGCGAGAAACAGAGAGGCTGAAACAGATGGCGAGAAACTGAGTGGATGAAACAGAGGGCAAGAAACAGAGGGGCTGAAACAGAGGGCGAGAAACAGAGGGGCTGAAACAGAGGGCGAGAAACAGAGGGGTTGAAACAGAGGGGCTGAAACAGAGGGGCTGAAACAGAGGGCGAGAAACAGACGGGCTGAAACAGAGGGTGAGAAACACAGGGGCTGAAACAGAGGGGCTGAAACAGTGGGCGAGAAACAGAGGGGCTGAAACAGAGGGCGAGAAACAGATGGGCTGAAACAGAGGGCGAGAAACAGAGGGGCTGAAACAAAGGGCGAGAAACAGAGGGGCTGAAACAGAGGAGCTGAAACAGAGGGCGAGAAACAGAGAGGCTGAAACAGAGGGCGAGAAACAGAGTGGCTGAAACAGAGGGCAAGAAACAGAGGGGCTGAAACAGAGGGCGAGAAACAGAGGGGCTGAAACAGAGATGCTGAAACAGAGGGGCTGAACCAGAAGGGCTGAAACAGAGGGGGAGAAACAGAGGGGCTGAAACAGAGGGCCAGAAACAGAGGGCGAGAAACAGAGGGACTGAAACACAGGGGCTGAAACAGAGGGGCTGAAACAGAGGGCGAAAAACAGAGCGGCTGAAACAGAGGGCGAGAAACAGAGGGGCTGAAACAGAGGGCGAGAAAAAGAGGGGCTGAAACAGAGGGCGAGAAACAGAGGGGCTGAAACAGAGGGCGAGAAAAAGAGGGGATGAAACAGAGGGGCTGAAACAGAGGGGCTGAAACAGAGGGCGAGAAACAGAGGGGCTGAAACAGAGGGCGAGAAACAGAGGGGCTGAAACAGAGGGTGAGAAACAGAGGGGCTGAAACAAAGGGCAAGAAACAGAGGGGCTGAAACAGAAGGGCTGAAACAGAGGGGGAGAAACAGAGGGGCTGAAACAGAGGGTCTGAATCAGAGGGGCTGAAACAGAGGGCGAGAAACAGAGGGGCTGAAACAGAGGGGCTGAAACAGAGGGTCTGAAACAGAGGGGCTGAATCAGAGGGGCTGATTCAGAGGGGCTGAAGCAGAGGGGCTGAATCAGCGGGGCTGAAACAGAGGGCGAGAAACTGAGGGGCTGAAACAGAGGGGCTCAAACAGAGGGCGAGAAACAGAGTGGCTGAAACAGAGGGCTAGAAACAGAGGTGCTGAAACAGAGGGGTTGAAACAGAGGGGCTGAAACAGAGGGGCTGAAACAGTGGGGGTAAACAGAGGGGCTGAAACAGAGGGCGAGAAACAGAGGGGCTGAAACAGAGGGCGAGAAACAGAGGGGCTGAAACAGAGGGCGAGAATCTGAGGGGCTGAAACAGAGGGCGAGAAACAGAGGGGCTGAAACAGAGGGCGAGAAACAGAGGGGCTGAAACATAGGGGCTGAATGAGTGGGGCTGAATCAGAGGGGCTGAATCAGAGGGGCTGAAACAGAGGGTGAGAAACAGAGGGGCTGAAACAGGGGACGGGAAACAGAGTGGCTGAAACAGATGGGCTGAAAGAGAGGGGCTGAAAAAGAGGGCGAGAAACAGAGGGCGAGAAACAGAGGGACTGAATCAGAGGGCTAAATCAGAGGGGCTGAATCAGAGCGGCTGAAACAGAGGGGATGAATCAGAGGGGCTGAAACAGAGGGCGAGAAACAGAGGGGCTGAAACAGTGGGCAAGAAACAGAGGGGCTGAAACAGAAGGGGTGAAACAGAGGGCGAGAATCAGAGGGGCTGAATCAGAGCGGCTAAATCAGAGGGGCTGAATCAGAGGGGTTGAAACAGAGGGCGAGAAATAGAGGGGCTGAAACAGAGGGCGAGAAACAGAGGGGCTGAAACAGAGGGGCTGAAACAGAGGGTCTGAAACAGAGGGGCTGAATCAGAGGGGCTGATTCAGAGGGGCTGAAACAGAGGGGCTGAATCAGCGGGGCTGAAACAGAGGGCGAGAAACTGAGGGGCTGAATCAGAGTGGCTGAATCAGAGGGGCTGAAACTGAGGGGCTGATTCAGAGGGGCTGAAACAGAAGGCGAGAAACAGAGGGGCTGAAACAGAGGGCGAGAAACAGAGGGGCAGAAACAGAGAGGCTGAAACAGAGGGGCTGAAACAGAGGGGCTGAATCGGAGGGACTGAAACAGAGGGGCTGAAACAGAGGGGCTGAAACAGAGGGCGAGAAACAGAGGGGCTGAAACAGAGGTGCAGAAACAGAGGGGCTGAAACAGAGGGGCTGAAACAGAGGGCGATAAACAGAGGGGCTGAAACAGAGGGCGAGAAACAGAGTGGCTGAAACAGAGGGGCTGAAACAGAGGGGCAGAATCAGAGGGGCTGAATCGGATGGGCTGAAACAGAGGGGCTAAAACAGAGGGACTGAAACAGAGGGCGAGAAACAGAGGGGCTGAAACAGAGGGGCAGAAACAGAGGGGCAGAAACAGAGGGGCTGAAACAGAGGGGCTGAATCAGAGGGGCTGAAACAGAGGGGCTGAAACAGTGGGCGAGAAACTAAGGGACTGAAACAGCGGGCGAGAAACAGAGGGCGAGAAACAGAGGGCGAGAAACAGAGAGGATGAAACAGAGGGGCTGAAACAGAGGGGCTGAAACAAAGCGGCTGATACAGAGGGTGAGAAACAGAGGGGCTGAAACAGAGTTCGAGAAACTGAGTGGCTGAAACATGGCGAGAAACAGAGGGGCTGAAACAGAGGGGCTGAAACAGAGGGGCTGAAACAGAGGGCGAGAAACAGAGGGGCTGAAACAGAGGGCAAGAAACAGAGGGGCTGAAACAGAGGGCGAGAAACAGAGGGGCTGAAACAGAGGGGCTGAAACAGAGGGCGAGAAACAGAGGGGCTGAAACAGAGGGGCTGAAACAGAGGGGCTGAAACAGAGGGCGAGAAACAGAGAGGCTGAAACAGATGGCGAGAAACTGAGTGGATGAAACAGAGGGCAAGAAACAGAGGGGCTGAAACAGAGGGCGAGAAACAGAGGGGCTGAAACAGAGGGCGAGAAACAGAGGGGTTGAAACAGAGGGGCTGAAACAGAGGGGCTGAAACAGAGTGCGAGAAACAGACGGGCTGAAACAGAGGGTGAGAAACACAGGGGCTGAAACAGAGGGGCTGAAACAGTGGGCGAGAAACAGAGGGGCTGAAACAGAGGGCGAGAAACAGATGGGCTGAAACAGAGGGCGAGAAACAGAGGGGCTGAAACAAAGGGCGAGAAACAGAGGGGCTGAAACAGAGGAGCTGAAACAGAGGGCGAGAAACAGAGAGGCTGAAACAGAGGGCGAGAAACAGAGTGGCTGAAACAGAGGGCAAGAAACAGAGGGGCTGAAACAGAGGGCGAGAAACAGAGGGGCTGAAACAGAGATGCTGAAACAGAGGGGCTGAACCAGAAGGGCTGAAACAGAGGGGGAGAAACAGAGGGGCTGAAACAGAGGGCCAGAAACAGAGGGCGAGAAACAGAGGGACTGAAACACAGGGGCTGAAACAGAGGGGCTGAAACAGAGGGCGAAAAACAGAGCGGCTGAAACAGAGGGCGAGAAACAGAGGGGCTGAAACAAAGGGGCTGAAACAGTGGGGCTGAAACAGAGGGGCTGAAACAGAGGGCGAAAAACAGAGCGGCTGAAACAGAGGGCGAGAAACAGAGGGGCTGAAACAAAGGGGCTGAAACAGTGGGGCTGAAACAGAGGGGCTGAAACAGAGGGCGAGAAATAGAGGGGCTGAAACAGAGGGCGAGAAACAGAGGGGCTGAAACAGAGGGCGAGAAAAAGAGGGGATGAAACAGAGGGGCTGAAACAGAGGGGCTGAAACAGAGGGCGAGAAACAGAGGGGCTGAAACAGAGGGCGAGAAACAGAGGGGCTGAAACAGAGGGTGAGAAACAGAGGGGCTGAAACAATGGGCAAGAAACAGAGGGGCTGAAACAGAAGGGCTGAAACAGAGGGGGAGAAACAGAGGGGCTGAAACAGAGGGTCTGAATCAGAGGGGCTGAAACAGAGGGCGAGAAACAGAGGGGCTGAAACAGAGGGGCTGAAACAGAGGGTCTGAAACAGAGGGGCTGAATCAGAGGGGCTGATTCAGAGGGGCTGAAGCAGAGGGGCTGAATCAGCGGGGCTGAAACAGAGGGCGAGAAACTGAGGGGCTGAAACAGAGGGGCTGAAACAGAGGGCGAGAAACAGAGGGGCTGAAACAGAGGGTGAGAAACAGAGGGGCTGAAACAAAGGGCAAGAAACAGAGGGGCTGAAACAGAAGGGCTGAAACAGAGGGGGAGAAACAGAGGGGCTGAAACAGAGGGTCTGAATCAGAGGGGCTGAAACAGAGGGCGAGAAACAGAGGGGCTGAAACAGAGGGGCTGAAACAGAGGGTCTGAAACAGAGTGGCTGAAACAGAGGGCTAGAAACAGAGGGGCTGAAACAGAGGGGTTGAAACAGAGGGGCTGAAACAGAGGGGCTGAAACAGTGGGGCTGAAACAGAGGGGCTGAAACAAAGCGGCTGATACAGAGGGCGAGAAACAGAGGGGCTGAAACAGAGGGCGAGAAACAGAGTGGCTGAAACATGGCGAGAAACAGCGGGGCTGAAACAGAGGGGCTGAAACAGAGGGCAAGAAACAGAGGGGCTGAAACAGAGGGCGAGAAACAGAGGGGCTGAAACAGAGGGCGAGAAACAGAGGGACTGAAACAGAGGGCGAGAAACAGAGGGGCTGAAACAGAGGGGCTGAAACAGAGGGGCTGAAACAGAAGGGCTGAAACAGAGGGCCAAAAACAGAGGGGCTGAATCAGAGGGGTTGAAACAAAGGGTCTGAATCAGAGAGGCTGAAACAGAGGGCGAGAAACAGAGGGGCTGAAACAGAGGGCGAGAAACAGAGGGGCTGAAACAGAGGGCGAGAAACAGAGGGGCTGAAACAGAGGGCGAGAAACTGAGGGGCTGAAACAGAGGGCGAGAAACAGAGGGGCTGAAACAGAGGGCGAGAAACAGAGGGGCTGAAACATAGGGGCTGAATGAGTGGGGCTGAATCAGAGGGGCTGAATCAGAGGGGCTGAAACAGAGGGTGAGAAACAGAGGGGCTGAAACAGGGGACGGGAAACAGAGTGGCTGAAACAGATGGGCTGAAAGAGAGGGGCTGAAAAAGAGGGCGAGAAACAGAGGGCGAGAAACAGAGGGACTGAATCAGAGGGCTAAATCAGAGGGGCTGAATCAGAGCGGCTGAAACAGAGGGGATGAATCAGAGGGGCTGAAACAGAGGGCGAGAAACAGAGGGGCTGAAACAGTGGGCAAGAAACAGAGGGGCTGAAACAGAAGGGGTGAAACAGAGGGCGATAATCAGAGGGGCTGAATCAGAGCGGCTAAATCAGAGGGGCTGAATCAGAGGGGTTGAAACAGAGGGTCTGAATCAGAGGGGCTGAAACAGAGGGCGAGAAACAGAGGGGCTGAAACAGAGGGCGAGAAACAGAGGGGCTGAAACAGAGGGGCTGAAACAGAGGGTCTGAAACAGAGGGGCTGAATCAGAGGGGCTGATTCAGAGGGGCTGAAACAGAGGGGCTGAATCAGCGGGGCTGAAACAGAGGGCGAGAAACTGAGGGGCTGAAACAGAGGGTGAGAAACAGAGGGGCTGAAACTGAGGGGTGAAACAGAGGGGCTGAAATAGCGGGTGAGAAACAGAGGGGCTGAATCAGAGGGCTAAATCAGAGGGGCTGAATCAGAGGGGCTGAAACAGAGGGGCTGAATCAGAGGGCGAGAAACAGACGGGCTGAAACAGAGGGTGAGAAACAGAGGGGCTGAAACAAAGGGGCTGAAACAGTGGGGCTGAAACAGAGGGGCTGAAACAGAGGGCGAGAAATAGAGGGGCTGAAACAGAGGGCGAGAAACAGAGGGGCTGAAACAGAGGGCGAGAAAAAGAGGGGATGAAACAGAGGGGCTGAAACAGAGGGGCTGAAACAGAGGGCGAGAAACAGAGGGGCTGAAACAGAGGGCGAGAAACAGAGGGGCTGAAACAGAGGGTGAGAAACAGAGGGGCTGAAACAATGGGCAAGAAACAGAGGGGCTGAAACAGAAGGGCTGAAACAGAGGGGGAGAAACAGAGGGGCTGAAACAGAGGGTCTGAATCAGAGGGGCTGAAACAGAGGGCGAGAAACAGAGGGGCTGAAACAGAGGGGCTGAAACAGAGGGTCTGAAACAGAGGGGCTGAATCAGAGGGGCTGATTCAGAGGGGCTGAAGCAGAGGGGCTGAATCAGCGGGGCTGAAACAGAGGGCGAGAAACTGAGGGGCTGAAACAGAGGGGCTGAAACAGAGGGCGAGAAACAGAGGGGCTGAAACAGAGGGTGAGAAACAGAGGGGCTGAAACAAAGGGCAAGAAACAGAGGGGCTGAAACAGAAGGGCTGAAACAGAGGGGGAGAAACAGAGGGGCTGAAACAGAGGGTCTGAATCAGAGGGGCTGAAACAGAGGGCGAGAAACAGAGGGGCTGAAACAGAGGGGCTGAAACAGAGGGTCTGAAACAGAGTGGCTGAAACAGAGGGCTAGTAACAGAGGGGCTGAAACAGAGGGGTTGAAACAGAGGGGCTGAAACAGAGGGGCTGAAACAGTGGGGCTGAAACAGAGGGGCTGAAACAAAGCGGCTGATACAGAGGGCGAGAAACAGAGGGGCTGAAACAGAGGGCGAGAAACAGAGTGGCTGAAACATGGCGAGAAACAGCGGGGCTGAAACAGAGGGGCTGAAACAGAGGGCAAGAAACAGAGGGGCTGAAACAGAGGGCGAGAAACAGAGGGGCTGAAACAGAGGGCGAGAAACAGAGGGACTGAAACAGAGGGCGAGAAACAGAGGGGCTGAAACAGAGGGGCTGAAACAGAGGGGCTGAAACAGAAGGGCTGAAACAGAGGGCGAAAAACAGAGGGGCTGAATCAGAGGGGTTGAAACAAAGGGTCTGAATCAGAGAGGCTGAAACAGAGGGCGAGAAACAGAGGGGCTGAAACAGAGGGCGAGAAACAGAGGGGCTGAAACAGAGGGCGAGAAACAGAGGGGCTGAAACAGAGGGCGAGAAACTGAGGGGCTGAAACAGAGGGCGAGAAACAGAGGGGCTGAAACAGAGGGCGAGAAACAGAGGGGCTGAAACATAGGGGCTGAATGAGTGGGGCTGAATCAGAGGGGCTGAATCAGAGGGGCTGAAACAGAGGGTGAGAAACAGAGGGGCTGAAACAGGGGACGGGAAACAGAGTGGCTGAAACAGATGGGCTGAAAGAGAGGGGCTGAAAAAGAGGGCGAGAAACAGAGGGCGAGAAACAGAGGGACTGAATCAGAGGGCTAAATCAGAGGGGCTGAATCAGAGCGGCTGAAACAGAGGGGATGAATCAGAGGGGCTGAAACAGAGGGCGAGAAACAGAGGGGCTGAAACAGTGGGCAAGAAACAGAGGGGCTGAAACAGAAGGGGTGAAACAGAGGGCGAGAATCAGAGGGGCTGAATCAGAGCGGCTAAATCAGAGGGGCTGAATCAGAGGGGTTGAAACAGAGGGTCTGAATCAGAGGGGCTGAAACAGAGGGCGAGAAATAGAGGGGCTGAAACAGAGGGCGAGAAACAGAGGGGCTGAAACAGAGGGGCTGAAACAGAGGGTCTGAAACAGAGGGGCTGAATCAGAGGGGCTGATTCAGAGGGGCTGAAACAGAGGGGCTGAATCAGCGGGGCTGAAACAGAGGGCGAGAAACAGAGGGGCTGAAACTGAGGGGTGAAACAGAGGGGCTGAAATAGAGGGTGAGAAACAGAGGGGCTGAATCAGAGGGCTAAATCAGAGGGGCTGAATCAGAGGGGCTGAAACAGAGGGGCTGAATCAGAGGGCGAGAAACAGACGGGCTGAAACAGAGGGTGAGAAACAGAGGGGCTGAAACAGAGGGGCTGAATCAGAGTGGCTGAATCAGAGGGGCTGAAACAGAGGGGCTGATTCAGAGGGGCTGAAACAGAAGGCGAGAAACAGAGGGGCTGAAACAGAGGGCGAGAAACAGAGGGGCAGAAACAGAGGGGCTGAAACAGAGGGGCTGAAACAGAGGGGCTGAATCGGAGGGGCTGAAACAGAGGGGCTGAAACAGAGGGGCTGAAACAGAGGGCGATAAACAGAGGGGCTGAAACAGAGGTGCAGAAACAGAGGGGCTGAAACAGAGGGGCTGAAACAGAGGGCGATAAACAGAGGGGCTGAAACAGAGGGCGAGAAACAGAGTGGCTGAAACAGAGGGGCTGAAACAGAGGGGCAGAATCAGAGGGGCTGAATCGGATGGGCTGAAACAGAGGGGCTAAAACAGAGGGACTGAAACAGAGGGCGAGAAACAGAGGGGCTGAAACAGAGGGGCAGAAACAGAGGGGCAGAAACAGAGGGGCTGAAACAGAGGGGCTGAATCAGAGGGGCTGAAACAGAGGGGCTGAAACAGTGGGCGAGAAACTAAGGGACTGAAACAGCGGGCGAGAAACAGAGTGCGAGAAACAGAGGGGAGAAACAGAGAGGCTGAAACAGAGGGGCTGAAACAGAGGGGCTGAAACAGAGGGCGAGAAACAGAGGGGCTGAAACAGAGGACGAGAAACAGAGGGGCTGAAACAGAGGGGCTGAAACAGAGGGGCTGAAACAGAGGGCGAGAAACCGAGGGGCTGAAACAGAGGGGCTGAAACAGAGGGCGAGAAACAGATGGGCTGAAACAGAGGGGCTGAAACAGAGGGCGATAAACCGAGGGGCTGAAACAGAGGGGCGGAAACAGGGGGCGAGAAACAGAGGGCGAGAAACAGAGGGGCTGAAACAGAGGGGCTGAAACAGAGGGCTAGAAACAGAGGGGCTGAAACAGAGGGGCTGAAACAGAGGGGCTGAAACAGAGGGCGAGAAACAGAGGGGCTGAAACAGAGGGGCTGAAACAGAGGGGCTGAAACAGAGGGGCTGAAACAGCGGGCGAGAAACAGAGGGCGAGAAACAGAGGGTCTGAAACAGAGGGCGAGATACAGAGGGGCTGAAACAGAGGGGCTGAAACAGGGGGCGAGAAACAGAGTGGCTGAAACAGAGGGGCTGAAACAGGGGGCGCGAAACAGAGGGGCTGAAACAGAGGGGCTGAAACAGGGGGCGAGAAACAGGGGGCAAGAAACAGGGGGGCTGAAACAGAGGGGCTGAAACAGAGGGGCTGAAATAGAGGGGCTGAAACAGAGGGCGAGAAACAGAGGGGCTGAAACAGAGGGCGAGAAACAGAGGGGCTGAAACTGAGGGGCTGAAACAGATGGGCTGAAACAGAGGGCGAGAAACCGAGGGGCTGAAACAGAGGGCGAGAAACAGAGGGGCTGAAACAGAGGGCGAGAAACCGAGGGGCTGAAACAGAGGGGCTGAAACAGAGGTGCTGAAACAGCGGGGCTGAAACAGAAGGCGAGAAACAGAGGGCGAGAAACAGAGGGCGAGAAACAGAGGGGCTGAAACAGAGGGGCTGAAACAGAAGGGCTGAAACAGAGGGCGAGAAACAGAAGGCGAGAAACAGAGGGCGAGAAACAGAGGGCGAGAAACAGAGGGTCTGAAACAGAGGGCGAGAAACCGAGGAACTGAAACAGAGTGGCTGAAACAGAGGGGCTGAAACAGAGGGCGATAAACAGAGGGGCTGAAACAGAGGGGCTGAAACAGTGGGCGAGAAACAGAGGGGCTGAAACAGAGGGCGAGAAACAGAGGGTCTGAAACAGAGGGGCTGAAACAGAGGGGCTGAAACAGAGGGGCTGAAACAGAGGGGCTGAAATAGAAGGGCTGAAACAGAGGGCGAGAAACAGAGGGGCTGAAACAGAGGGCGAGAAACAGAGGGGCTGAAACAGAGGGGCTGAAACAGAGGGCGAGAAACCGAGGGGCTGAAACAGAGGGCGAGAAACAGAGGGGCTGAAACAGAGGGCGAGAAACCGAGGGGCTGAAACAGAGGGGCTGAAACAGAGGTGCTGTAACAGAGGGGCTGAAACAGAAGGCGAGAAACAGAGGGCGAGAAACAGAGGGCGAGAAACAGAGGGGCTGAAACAGAGGGGCTGAAACAGAAGGGCTGAAACAGAGGGGCTGAAACAGAGGGCGAGAAACAGAGGGGCTGAAACAGAGGGCGAGAAACCGAGGGGCTGAAACAGAGTGGCTGAAACAGAGGGGCTGAAACAGAGGGGCTCAAACTGAGGGCGAGAAACAGAGGGCGAGAAACAGAGGGGCTGAAACAGAGGGCGAGAAACAGAGGGGCTGAAACAGAGGGGCTGAAACAGTGGGCGAGAAACAGAGGGGCTGAAACAGAGGGCGAGAAACAGAGGGGCTGAAACAGAGGGGCTGAAACAGAGGGGCTGAAACAGAGGGGCTGAAACAGAGTGGCTGAAACAGAGGGGCTGAAACAGAGGGTGAGAAACAGAAGGGCTGAAACAATGGGGCTGAAACAGAGGGGCTGAAACAGGGGGCGAGAAACAGAGGGCGAGAAACAGAGGGGCTGAAACAGAGGGGCTGAAACAGAGGGCGAGAAACAGAAGGGCTGAAACAGTGGGGCTGAAACAGAGGGTGAGAAACCGAGGGGTGAAACAGAGGGGCTGAAACAGAGGTGCTGAAACAGAGGGCGAGAAACCGAGCGGCTCAAAAGGAGGGTGAGATACAGAGGGGCTGAAACAGAGGGGCTGAAACAGAGGGGCTGAAACAGAGGGGCTAAAACAGAGGGCGAGAAACCGAGGGGTTGAAACAGAGGGCGAGAAACAGAGGGGCTGAAACAGAGGGGCTGAAACAGAGGGCGAGAAACCGAGGGGCTGAAACAGAGGGCGAGAAACAGAGGGGCTGAAACAGAGGGGCTGAAACAGAGGGGCTGAAACAGAGTGCGAGAAACCGAGGGGCTGAAACAGAGGGCGAGAAACAGAGGAGCTGAAACAGAGGGGCTCAAACAGAGGGGCTGAAACAGAGGGCGAGAAACAGAGGGGCTGAATAAGAGGGCGAGAAACAGAGGGGCTGAAACAGAGGAGCTGAAACAGAGGGGCTGAAACAGAGGGCGAGAAACCGAGGGGCTGAAACAGAGGGTCTGAAACAGAGGGGCTGAAACAGAGGGCGAGAAGCAGAGGGGCTGAAACAGTGGGTGAGACAAAGAGGGGCTGAAACAGAGGAGCTGAAACAGAGGGTCTGAAACAGAGGGCGAGAAACAGAGGGGCGGAAACAGAGGGCGAGAAACCGAGGGGCTGAAACAGAGGGCGAGAAACAGAGGGGCTGAAACAGAGGGCAAGAAACAGAGGGGCTGAAACAGAGGGCGAGAAACAGGGGGGCTGAAACAGAGGGCCTGAAACAGAGGGCGAGAAACAGAGGGGCTGAAACAGTGGGCGAGAAACAGAGGGGCTGAAACAGAGGGGCTGAAACAGAGGGCGATAAACCGAGGGGCTGAAACAGAGGGGCGGAAACAGGGGGCGAGAAACAGAGGGCGAGAAACAGAGGGGCTGAAACAGAGGGGCTGAAACAGAGGGGCTGAAACAGAGGGCTAGAAACAGAGGGGCTGAAACAGAGGGGCTGAAACAGAGGGGCTGAAACAGAGGGCGAGAAACAGAGGGGCTGAAACAGAGGGGCTGAAACAGAGGGGCTGAAACAGAGGGGCTGAAACAGCGGGCGAGAAACAGAGGGCGAGAAACAGAGGGGCTGAAACAGAGGGCGAGAAACAGAGGGGCTGAAACAGAGGGGCTGAAACAGGGGGCGAGAAACAGAGTGGCTGAAACAGGGGGCGAGACATAGAGGGGCTGAAACAGAGGGGCTGAAACAGGGGGCGAGAAACAGGGGGCGAGAAACAGGGGGGCTGAAACAGAGGGGCGGAAACAGAGGGGCTGAAATAGAGGGCGAGAAACAGAGGGGCTGAAACAGAGGGGCTGAAACAGAGGGGCTGAAACAGAGGGCGAGAAACCGAGGGGCTGAAACAGAGGGCGAGAAACAGAGGGGCTGAAACAGAGGGCGAGAAACCAAGGGGCTGAAACAGAGGGGCTGAAACAGAGGTGCTGAAACAGAGGGGCTGAAACAGAAGGCGAGAAACAGAGGGCGAGAAACAGAGGGCGAGAAACAGAGGGGCTGAAACAGAGGGGCTGAAACAGAAGGGCTGAAACAGAGGGGCTGAAACAGAGGGCGAGAAACAGAGGGGCTGAAACAGAGGGCGAGAAACCGAGGAACTGAAACTGAGTGGCTGAAACAGAGGGGCTGAAACAGAGGGCGAGAAACAGAGGGGCTGAAACAGAGGGGCTGAAACAGAGGGCGATAAACCGAGGGGCTGAAACAGAGGGGCGGAAACAGGGGGCGAGAAACAGAGGGCGAGAAACAGAGGGGCTGAAACAGAGGGGCTGAAACAGAGGGGCTGAAACAGAGGGCTAGAAACAGAGGGGCTGAAACAGAGGGGCTGAAACAGAGGGGCTGAAACAGAGGGCGAGAAACAGAGGGGCTGAAACAGAGGGGCTGAAACAGAGGGGCTGAAACAGAGGGGCTGAAACAGCGGGCGAGAGACAGAGGGCGAGAAACAGAGGGGCTGAAACAGAGGGCGAGAAACAGAGGGGCTGAAACAGAGGGGCTGAAACAGGGGGCGAGAAACAGAGGGGCTGAAACAGAGGGGCTGAAACAGAGCGCGAGAAACAGAGGGGCTGAAACAGAGGGTCTGAAACAGAGGGGCTGAAACAGAGGGCGAGAAGCAGAGGGGCTGAAACAGTGGGTGAGAAAAAGAGGGGCTGAAACAGAGGAGCTGAAACAGAGGGTCTGAAACAGAGGGCGAGAAACAGAGGGGCGGAAACAGAGGGCGAGAAACCGAGGGGCTGAAACAGATGGCGAGAAACAGAGGGGCTGAAACAGAGGGCAAGAAACAGAGGGGCTGAAACAGAGGGCGAGAAACAGGGGGGCTGAAACAGAGGGCCTGAAACAGAGGGCGAGAAACAGAGGGGCTGAAACAGAGGGCGAGAAACAGAGGGGCTGAAACAGAGGGCGATAAACCGAGGGGCTGAAACAGAGGGGAGGAAACAGGGGGCGAGAAACAGAGGGCGAGAAACAGAGGGGCTGAAACAGAGGGGCTGAAACAGAGGGGCTGAAACAGAGGGCTAGAAACAGAGGGGCTGAAACAGAGGGGCTGAAACAGAGGGGCTGAAACAGAGGGCGAGAAACAGAGGGGCTGAAACAGAGGGGCTGAAACAGAGGGGCTGAAACAGAGGGGCTGAAACAGCGGGCGAGAAACAGAGGGCGAGAAACAGAGGGGCTGAAACAGAGGGCGAAAAACAGAGGGGCTGAAACAGAGGGGCTGAAACAGGGGGCGAGAAACAGAGTGGCTGAAACAGGGGGCGAGAAACAGAGGGGCTGAAACAGAGGGGCTGAAACAGGGGGCGAGAAACAGGGGGCGAGAAACAGGGGGGCTGAAACAGAGGGGCTGAAACAGAGGGGCTGAAACAGAGGGCGAGAAACAGAGGGGCTGAAACAGAGGGCGAGAAACCGAGTGGCTGAAACAGAGGGGCTGAAACAGAGGTGCTGAAACAGAGGGGCTGAAACAGAAGGCGAGAAACAGAGGGCGAGAAACAGAGGGCGAGAAACAGAGGGGCTGAAACAGAGGGGCTGAAACAGAGGGGCTGAAACAGAAGGGCTGAAACAGAGGGGCTGAAACAGAGGGCGAGAAACAGAGGGGCTGAAACAGAGGGCGAGAAACCGAGGAACTGAAACAGAGTGGCTGAAACAGAGGGGCTGAAACAGAGGGCGAGAAACAGAGGGGCTGAAACAGAGGGGCTGAAACAGAGGGCGATAAACCGAGGGGCTGAAACAGAGGGGCGGAAACAGGGGGCGAGAAACAGAGGGCGAGAAACAGAGGGGCTGAAACAGAGGGGCTGAAACAGAGGGGCTGAAACAGAGGTCTAGAAACAGAGGGGCTGAAACAGAGGGGCTGAAACAGAGGGGCTGAAACAGAGGGCGAGAAACAGAGGGGCTGAAACAGAGGGGCTGAAACAGAGGGGCTGAAACAGAGGGGCTGAAACAGCGGGCGAGAGACAGAGGGCGAGAAACAGAGGGGCTGAAACAGAGGGCGAGAAACAGAGGGGCTGAAACAGAGGGGCTGAAACAGGGGGCGAGAAACAGAGTGGCTGAAACAGAGGGGCTGAAACAGGGGGCGAGAAACAGAGGGGCTGAAACAGAGGGGCTGAAACAGGGGGCGAGAAACAGGGGGCGAGAAACAGGGGGGCTGAAACAGAGCGGCTGAAACAGAGGGGCTGAAATAGATGGGCTGAAACAGAGGGCGAGAAACAGAGGGGCTGAAACAGAGGGCGAGAAACAGAGGGGCTGAAACAGAGGGGCTGAAACAGAGGGCGAGAAACCGAGGGGTTGAAACAGAGGGCGAGAAACAGAGGGGCTGAAACAGAGGGCGAGAAACCGAGGGGCTGAAACAGAGGGGCTGAAACAGAGGTGCTGAAACAGAGGGGCTGAAACAGAAGGCGAGAAACAGAGGGCGAGAAACAGAGGGCGAGAAACAGAGGGGCTGAAACAGAGGGGCTGAAACAGAAGGGGTGAAACAGAGGGGCTGAAACAGAGGGCGAGAAACAGAGGGGCTGAAACAGAGGGCGAGAAACCGAGGAACTGAAACAGAGTGGCTGAAACAGAGGGGCTGAAACAGAGGGGCTGAAACAGGGGGCGAGAAACAGAGGGGCTGAAACAGAGGGGCTGAAACAGAGTGGCTGAAACAGAGGGGCTGAAACAGAGGGTGAGAAACAGTAGGGCTGAAACAATGGGGCTGAAACAGAGGGGCTGAAACAGGGGGCGAGAAACAGAGGGCGAGAAACAGAGGGGCTGAAACAGAGGGGCTGAAACAGAGGGCGAGAAACAAAAGGGCTGAAACAGTGGGGGTGAAACAGAGGGTGAGAAACCGAGGAGTGAAACAGAGGGGCTGAAACAGATGGGCTCAAACAGAGGGCGAGAAACCGAGGGGCTCAAAAGGAGGGTGAGATACAGAGGGGCTGAAACAGAGGGGCTGAAACAGAGGGGCTGAAACAGAGGGCGAGAAACAGAGGGGCTGAAACAGAGGGGCTGAAACAGAGGGGCTGAAACAGAGGGGCTGAAACAGAGGGCGAGAAACAGAGGGGCTGAAACAGAGGGGCTGAAACAGAGGGGCTGAAACCGAGGGGTGAAACAGAGGGGCTGAAACAGAGGGGCTGAAACAGAGGGCGAGAAACCGAGGGGCTCAAAAGGAGGGTGAGATACAGAGGGGCTGAAACAGAGGGGCTGAAACAGAGGGGCTGAAACAGAGGGGCTAAAACAGAGGCCGAGAAACGGTGGGGTTGAAACAGAGGGCGAGAAACAGAGGGGCTGAAACAGAGGGGCTGAAACAGAGGGGCTGAAACAGAGGGCGAGAAACAGAGGGGCTGAAACAGAGGGCGAGAAACAAAGGGGCTGAAACAGAGGGGCTGAAACAGAGGGGCTGAAACAGAGTGCGAGAAACCGAGGGGCTGAAACAGAGGGCGAGAAACAGAGGAGCTGAAACAGAGGGGCTCAAACAGAGGGGCTGAAACAGAGGGCGAGAAACAGAGGGGCTGAATAAGAGGGCGAGAAACAGAGGGGCTGAAACAGAGGAGCTGAAACAGAGGGGCTGAAACAGAGGGCGAGAAACCGAGGGGCTGAAACAGAGGGTCTGAAACAGAGGGGCTGAAACAGAGGGCGAGAAGCAGAGGGGCTGAAACAGTGGGTGAGAAAAAGAGGGTCTGAAACAGAGGAGCTGAAACAGAGGGTCTGAAACAGAGGGCGAGAAACAGAGGGGCGGAAACAGAGGGCGAGAAACCGAGGGGCTGAAACAGAGGGCGAGAAACAGAGGGGCTGAAACAGAGGGGCTGAAACAGAGGGCAAGAAACAGAGGGGCTGAAACAGAGGGCGAGAAACAGGGGGGCTGAAACAGAGGGACTGAAACAGAGGGCGAGAAACAGAGGGGCTGAAACAGAGGGCGAGAAACAGTGGGGCTGAAACAGAGGGACCGAAACAGAGGGGCTGAAACAGAGGGCAAGAAACCGAGGGGCTGAAACAGAGGGCGAGAAACAGAGGGGCTGAAACAGAGGGGCTGAAACAGAGGGGCTGAAACAGAGGGGCTGAAACAGAGGGCGAGAAACAGAGGGCTAGAAACAGAGGGCGAGAAACAGAGGGGCTGAAACAGAGGGGCTGAAACAGAGGTGCTGAAACAGAGTGCGAGAAACCGAGGGGCTGAAACAGAGGGCGAGAAACAGAGGAGCTGAAACAGAGGGGCTCAAACAGAGGGGCTGAAACAGAGGGCGAGAAACAGAGGGGCTGAATAAGAGGGCGAGAAACAGAGGGGCTGAAACAGAGGAGCTGAAACAGAGGGGCTGAAACAGAGGGCGAGAAACCGAGGGGCTGAAACAGAGGGTCTGAAACAGAGGGGCTGAAACAGAGGGCGAGAAGCAGAGGGGCTGAAACAGAGGGGCTGAAACAGAGGGGCTGAAACAGAGGGCTAGAAACAGAGGGGCTGAAACAGAGGGGCTGAAACAGAGGGGCTGAAACAGAGGGCGAGAAACAGAGGGGCTGAAACAGAGGGGCTGAAACAGAGGGGCTGAAACAGAGGGGCTGAAACAGCGGGCGAGAAACAGAGGGCGATAAACAGAGGGGCTGAAACAGAGGGCGAGAAACAGAGGGGCTGAAACAGAGGGGCTGAAACAGAGGGCGAGAAACAGAGTGGCTGAAACAGAGGGGCTGAAACAGGGGGCGAGAAACAGAGGGGCTGAAACAGAGGGGCTGAAACAGGGGGCGAGAAACAGGGGGCGAGAAACAGGGGGGCTGAAACAGAGGGGCTGAAACAGAGGGGCTGAAATAGAGGGGCTGAAACAGAGGGCGAGAAACAGAGGGGCTGAAACAGAGGGCGAGAAACAGAGGGGCTGAAACAGAGGGGCTGAAACAGAGGGCGAGAAACCGAGGGGTTGAAACAGAGGGTGAGAAACAGAGGGGCTGAAACAGAGGGCGAGAAACCGAGGGGCTGAAACAGAGGGGCTGAAACAAGGTGCTGAAACAGAGGGGCTGAAACAGAAGGCGAGAAACAGAGTGCGAGAAACAGAGGGCGAGAAACAGAGGGGCTGAAACAGAGGGGCTGAAACAGAAGGGCTGAAACAGAGGGGCTGAAACAGAGGGCGAGAAACAGAGGGGCTGAAACAGAGGGCGAGAAACCGAGGAACTGAAACAGAGTGGCTGAAACAGAGGGGCTGAAACAGAGGGCGAGAAACAGAGGGGCTGAAACAGAGGGGCTGAAACAGTGGGCGAGAAACAGAGGGGCTGAAACAGAGGGCGAGAAACAGAGGGTCTGAAACAGAGGGGCTGAAACAGAGGGGCTGAAACAGAGGGGCTGAAACAGGGGGCGAGAAACAGAGGGGCTGAAACAGAGGGGCTGAAACAGAGTGGCTGAAACAGAGGGGCTGAAACAGAGGGTAAGAAACAGAAGGGCTGAAACAATGGGGCTGAAACAGAGGGGCTGAAACAGGGGGCGAGAAACAGAGGGCGAGAAACAGAGGGACTGAAACAGAGGGGCTGAAACAGAGGGCGAGAAACAAAAGGGCTGAAACAGTGGGGGTGAAACAGAGGGTGAGAAACCGAGGAGTGAAACAGAGGGGCTGAAACAGATGGGCTCAAACAGAGGGCGAGAAACCGAGGGGCTCAAAAGGAGGGTGAGATACAGAGGGGCTGAAACAGAGGGGCTGAAACAGAGGGGCTGAAACAGAGGGCGAGAAACAGAGGGGCTGAAACAGAGGGGCTGAAACAGAGGGGCTGAAACAGAGGGGCTGAAACAGAGGGCGAGAAACAGAGGGGCTGAAACAGAGGGGCTGAAACAGAGGGGCTGAAACCGAGGGGTGAAACAGAGGGGCTGAAACAGAGGGGCTGAAACAGAGGGCGAGAAACCGAGGGGCTCAAAAGGAGGGTGAGATACAGAGGGGCTGAAACAGAGGGGCTGAAACAGAGGGGCTGAAACAGAGGGGCTAAAACAGAGGCCGAGAAACCGAGGGGTTGAAACAGAGGGCGAGAAACAGAGGGGCTGAAACAGAGGGGCTGAAACAGAGGGGCTGAAACAGAGGGCGAGAAACAGAGGGGCTGAAACAGAGGGCGAGAAACAGAGGGGCTGAAACAGAGGGGCTGAAACAGAGTGCGAGAAACCGAGGGGCTGAAACAGAGGGCGAGAAACAGAGGAGCTGAAACAGAGGGGCACAAACAGAGGGGCTGAAACAGAGGGCGAGAAACAGAGGGGCTGAATAAGAGGGCGAGAAACAGAGGGGCTGAAACAGAGGAGCTGAAACAGAGGGGCTGAAACAGAGGGCGAGAAACCGAGGGGCTGAAACAGAGGGTCTGAAACAGAGGGGCTGAAACAGAGGGCGAGAAGCAGAGGGGCTGAAACAGTGGGTGAGAAAAAGAGGGGCTGAAACAGAGGAGCTGAAACAGAGGGTCTGAAACAGAGGGTGAGAAACAGAGGGGCGGAAACAGAGGGCGAGAAACCGAGGGGCTGAAACAGAGGGCGAGAAACAGAGGGGCTGAAACAGAGGGGCTGAAACAGAGGTTAAGAAACAGAGGGGCTGAAACAGAGGGCGAGAAACAGGGGGGCTGAAACAGAGGGCGAGAAACAGAGGGGCTGAAACAGTGGGGCTGAAACAGAGGGGCTGAAACAGAGGGGCTGAAACAGGGGGCGAGAAACAGAGGGGCGGAAACAGAGGGGCTGAAACAGAGTGGCTGAAACAGAGGGGCAGAAACAGAGGGTGAGAAACAGAAGGGCTGAAACAATGGGGCTGAAACAGAGGGGCTGAAACAGGGGGCGAGAAACAGAGGGCGAGAAACAGAGGGGCTGAAACAGAGGGGCTGAAACAGAGGGGCTGAAACAGGGGGCGAGAAACAGAGGGGCTGAAACAGAGGGGCTGAAACAGGGGGCGAGAAACAGGGGGCGAGAAACAGGGGGGCTGAAACAGAGGGGCTGAAACAGAGGGGCTGAAACAGAGGGGCTGAAACAGAGGGCGAGAAACAGAGGGGCTGAAACAGAGGACGAGAAACAGAGGGGCTGAAACAGAGGGGCTGAAACAGAGGGGCTGAAACAGAGGGCGTGAAACCGAGGGGCTGAAACAGAGGGCGAGAAACAGAGGGGCTGAAACAGAGGGCGAGAAACAGATGGGCTGAAACAGAGGGGCTGAAACAGAGGGCGATAAACCGAGGGGCTGAAACAGAGGGGCGGAAACAGGGGGCGAGAAACAGAGGGCGAGAAACAGAGGGGCTGAAACAGAGGGGCTGAAACAGAGGGCTAGAAACAGAGGGGCTGAAACAGAGGGGCTGAAACAGAGGGGCTGAAACAGAGGGCGAGAAACAGAGGGGCTGAAACAGAGGGGCTGAAACAGAGGGGCTGAAACAGAGGGGCTGAAACAGCGGGCGAGAAACAGAGTGCGAGAAACAGAGGGGCTGAAACAGAGGGCGAGAAACAGAGGGGCTGAAACAGAGGGGCTGAAACAGGGGGCGAGAAACAGAGTGGCTGAAACAGAGGGGCTGAAACAGGGGGCGCGAAACAGAGGGGCTGAAACAGAGGGGCTGAAACAGGGGGCGAGAAACAGGGGGCAAGAAACAGGGGGGCTGAAACAGAGGGGCTGAAACAGAGGGGCTGAAATAGAGGGGCTGAAACAGAGGGTGAGAAACAGAGGGGCTGAAACAGAGGGCGAGAAACAGAGGGGCTGAAACTGAGGGGCTGAAACAGAGGGGCTGAAACAGAGGGCGAGAAACCGAGGGGCTGAAACAGAGGGCGAGAAACAGAGGGGCTGAAACAGAGGGCGAGAAACAGAGTGGCTGAAACAGAGGGGCTGAAACAGAGGTGCTGAAACAGAGGGGCTGAAACAGAAGGCGAGAAACAGAGGGCGAGAAACAGAGGGGCTGAAACAGAGGGCGAGAAACAGAGGGGCTGAAACAGAGGGGCTGAAACAGAAGGGCTGAAACAGAGGGGCTGAAACAGAGGGCGAGAAACAGAGGAGCTGAAACAGAGGGGCTGAAACAGAGGGGCTGAAACAGAGGGGCTGAAACAGCGGGCGAGAAACAGAGGGCGAGAAACAGAGGGGCTGACACAGAGGGCGAGAAACAGAGGGGCTGAAACAGAGGGGCTGAAACAGGGGGCGAGAAACAGAGTGGCTGAAACAGAGGGGCTGAAACAGGGGGCGAGAAACAGAGGGGCTGAAACAGAGGGGCTGAAACAGGGGGCGAGAAACAGGGGGCGAGAAACAGGGGGGCTGAAACAGAGGGCGAGAAACAGAGGGGCTGAAACAGAGGGGCTGAAACAGTGGGCGAGAAACAGAGGGGCTGAAACAGAGGGCGAGAAACAGAGGGGCTGAAACAGTGGGGCTGTAACAGAGGGGCTGAAACAGAGGGGCTGAAACAGGGGGCGAGAAACAGAGGGGCTGAAACAGAGGGGCTGAAACAGACTGGCTGAAACAGAGGGGCTGAAACAGAGGGTGAGAAACAGAAGGGCTGAAACAATGGGGCTGAAACAGAGGGGCTGAGACAGGGGGCGAGAAACAGAGGGCGAGAAACAGAGGGGCTGAAACAGAGGGGCTGAAACAGAGGGGCTGAAACAGGGGGCGAGAAACAGAGGGGCTGAAACAGAGGGGCTGAAACAGAGGGGCTGAAACAGAGGGCGAGAAACAGAGGGGCTGAAACAGAGGACGAGAAACAGAGGGGCTGAAACAGAGGGGCTGAAACAGAGGGGCTGAAACAGAGGGCGAGAAACCGAGGGGCTGAAACAGAGGGGCTGAAACAGAGGGCGAGAAACAGATGGGCTGAAACAGAGGGGCTGAAACAGAGGGCGATAAACCGAGGGGCTGAAACAGAGGGGCGGAAACAGGGGGCGAGAAACAGAGGGCGAGAAACAGAGGGGCTGAAACAGAGGGGCTGAAACAGAGGGCTAGAAACAGAGGGGCTGAAACAGAGGGGCTGAAACAGAGGGGCTGAAACAGAGGGCGAGAAACAGAGGGGCTGAAACAGAGGGGCTGAAACAGAGGGGCTGAAACAGAGGGGCTGAAACAGCGGGCGAGAAACAGAGGGCGAGAAACAGAGGGTCTGAAACAGAGGGCGAGATACAGAGGGGCTGAAACAGAGGGGCTGAAACAGGGGGCGAGAAACAGAGTGGCTGAAACAGAGGGGCTGAAACAGGGGGCGCGAAACAGAGGGGCTGAAACAGAGGGGCTGAAACAGGGGGCGAGAAACAGGGGGCAAGAAACAGGGGGGCTGAAACAGAGGGGCTGAAACAGAGGGGCTGAAATAGAGGGGCTGAAACAGAGGGCGAGAAACAGAGGGGCTGAAACAGAGGGCGAGAAACAGAGGGGCTGAAACTGAGGGGCTGAAACAGATGGGCTGAAACAGAGGGCGAGAAACCGAGGGGCTGAAACAGAGGGCGAGAAACAGAGGGGCTGAAACAGAGGGCGAGAAACCGAGGGGCTGAAACAGAGGGGCTGAAACAGAGGTGCTGAAACAGAGGGGCTGAAACAGAAGGCGAGAAACAGAGGGCGAGAAACAGAGGGCGAGAAACAGAGGGGCTGAAACAGAGGGGCTGAAACAGAAGGGCTGAAACAGAGGGCGAGAAACAGAAGGCGAGAAACAGAGGGCGAGAAACAGAGGGCGAGAAACAGAGGGTCTGAAACAGAGGGCGAGAAACCGAGGAACTGAAACAGAGTGGCTGAAACAGAGGGGCTGAAACAGAGGGCGATAAACAGAGGGGCTGAAACAGAGGGGCTGAAACAGTGGGCGAGAAACAGAGGGGCTGAAACAGAGGGCGAGAAACAGAGGGTCTGAAACAGAGGGGCTGAAACAGAGGGGCTGAAACAGAGGGGCTGAAACAGAGGGGCTGAAATAGAAGGGCTGAAACAGAGGGCGAGAAACAGAGGGGCTGAAACAGAGGGCGAGAAACAGAGGGGCTGAAACAGAGGGGCTGAAACAGAGGGCGAGAAACCGAGGGGCTGAAACAGAGGGCGAGAAACAGAGGGGCTGAAACAGAGGGCGAGAAACCGAGGGGCTGAAACAGAGGGGCTGAAACAGAGGTGCTGAAACAGAGGGGCTGAAACAGAAGGCGAGAAACAGAGGGCGAGAAACAGAGGGCGAGAAACAGAGGGGCTGAAACAGAGGGGCTGAAACAGAAGGGCTGAAACAGAGGGGCTGAAACAGAGGGCGAGAAACAGAGGGGCTGAAACAGAGGGCGAGAAACCGAGGGGCTGAAACAGAGTGGCTGAAACAGAGGGGCTGAAACAGAGGGGCTCAAACTGAGGGCGAGAAACAGAGGGCGAGAAACAGAGGGGCTGAAACAGAGGGCGAGAAACAGAGGGGCTGAAACAGAGGGGCTGAAACAGTGGGCGAGAAACAGAGGGGCTGAAACAGAGGGCGAGAAACAGAGGGGCTGAAACAGAGGGGCTGAAACAGAGGGGCTGAAACAGAGGGGCTGAAACAGAGTGGCTGAAACAGAGGGGCTGAAACAGAGGGTGAGAAACAGAAGGGCTGAAACAATGGGGCTGAAACAGAGGGGCTGAAACAGGGGGCGAGAAACAGAGGGCGAGAAACAGAGGGGCTGAAACAGAGGGGCTGAAACAGAGGGCGAGAAACAGAAGGGCTGAAACAGTGGGGCTGAAACAGAGGGTGAGAAACCGAGGGGTGAAACAGAGGGGCTGAAACAGAGGTGCTGAAACAGAGGGCGAGAAACCGAGCGGCTCAAAAGGAGGGTGAGATACAGAGGGGCTGAAACAGAGGGGCTGAAACAGAGGGGCTGAAACAGAGGGGCTAAAACAGAGGGCGAGAAACCGAGGGGTTGAAACAGAGGGCGAGAAACAGAGGGGCTGAAACAGAGGGGCTGAAACAGAGGGCGAGAAACCGAGGGGCTGAAACAGAGGGCGAGAAACAGAGGGGCTGAAACAGAGGGGCTGAAACAGAGGGGCTGAAACAGAGTGCGAGAAACCGAGGGGCTGAAACAGAGGGCGAGAAACAGAGGAGCTGAAACAGAGGGGCTCAAACAGAGGGGCTGAAACAGAGGGCGAGAAACAGAGGGGCTGAATAAGAGGGCGAGAAACAGAGGGGCTGAAACAGAGGAGCTGAAACAGAGGGGCTGAAACAGAGGGCGAGAAACCGAGGGGCTGAAACAGAGGGTCTGAAACAGAGGGGCTGAAACAGAGGGCGAGAAGCAGAGGGGCTGAAACAGTGGGTGAGACAAAGAGGGGCTGAAACAGAGGAGCTGAAACAGAGGGTCTGAAACAGAGGGCGAGAAACAGAGGGGCGGAAACAGAGGGCGAGAAACCGAGGGGCTGAAACAGAGGGCGAGAAACAGAGGGGCTGAAACAGAGGGCAAGAAACAGAGGGGCTGAAACAGAGGGCGAGAAACAGGGGGGCTGAAACAGAGGGCCTGAAACAGAGGGCGAGAAACAGAGGGGCTGAAACAGTGGGCGAGAAACAGAGGGGCTGAAACAGAGGGGCTGAAACAGAGGGCGATAACCGAGGGGCTGAAACAGAGGGGCGGAAACAGGGGGCGAGAAACAGAGGGCGAGAAACAGAGGGGCTGAAACAGAGGGGCTGAAACAGAGGGGCTGAAACAGAGGGCTAGAAACAGAGGGGCTGAAACAGAGGGGCTGAAACAGAGGGGCTGAAACAGAGGGCGAGAAACAGAGGGGCTGAAACAGAGGGGCTGAAACAGAGGGGCTGAAACAGAGGGGCTGAAACAGCGGGCGAGAAACAGAGGGCGAGAAACAGAGGGGCTGAAACAGAGGGCGGAGAAACAGAGGGGCTGAAACAGAGGGGCTGAAACAGGGGGCGAGAAACAGAGTGGCTGAAACAGGGGGCGAGACATAGAGGGGCTGAAACAGAGGGCTGAAACAGGGGGCGAGAAACAGGGGGCGAGAAACAGGGGGGCTGAAACAGAGGGGCGGAAACAGAGGGGCTGAAATAGAGGGCGAGAAACAGAGGGGCTGAAACAGAGGGGCTGAAACAGAGGGGCTGAAACAGAGGGCGAGAAACCGAGGGGCTGAAACAGAGGGCGAGAAACAGAGGGGCTGAAACAGAGGGCGAGAAACCAAGGGGCTGAAACAGAGGGGCTGAAACAGAGGTGCTGAAACAGAGGGGCTGAAACAGAAGGCGAGAAACAGAGGGCGAGAAACAGAGGGCGAGAAACAGAGGGGCTGAAACAGAGGGGCTGAAACAGAAGGGCTGAAACAGAGGGGCTGAAACAGAGGGCGAGAAACAGAGGGGCTGAAACAGAGGGCGAGAAACCGAGGAACTGAAACTGAGTGGCTGAAACAGAGGGGCTGAAACAGAGGGCGAGAAACAGAGGGGCTGAAACAGAGGGGCTGAAACAGAGGGCGATAAACCGAGGGGCTGAAACAGAGGGGCGGAAACAGGGGGCGAGAAACAGAGGGCGAGAAACAGAGGGGCTGAAACAGAGGGGCTGAAACAGAGGGGCTGAAACAGAGGGCTAGAAACAGAGGGGCTGAAACAGAGGGGCTGAAACAGAGGGGCTGAAACAGAGGCGAGAAACAGAGGGGCTGAAACAGAGGGGCTGAAACAGAGGGGCTGAAACAGAGGGGCTGAAACAGCGGGCGAGAGACAGAGGGCGAGAAACAGAGGGCTGAAACAGAGGGCGAGAAACAGAGGGGCTGAAACAGAGGGGCTGAAACAGGGGCGAGAAACAGAGGGGCTGAAACAGAGGGGCTGAAACAGAGCGCGAGAAACAGAGGGCTGAAACAGAGGGTCTGAAACAGAGGGGCTGAAACAGAGGGCGAGAAGCAGAGGGGCTGAAACAGTGGGTGAGAAAAAGAGGGGCTGAAACAGAGGAGCTGAAACAGAGGGTCTGAAACAGAGGGCGAGAAACAGAGGGGCGGAAACAGAGGGCGAGAAACCGAGGGGCTGAAACAGATGGCGAGAAACAGAGGGGCTGAAACAGAGGGCAAGAAACAGAGGGGCTGAAACAGAGGGCGAGAAACAGGGGGGCTGAAACAGAGGGCCTGAAACAGAGGGCGAGAAACAGAGGGGCTGAAACAGAGGGCGAGAAACAGAGGGGCTGAAACAGAGGGCGATAAACCGAGGGGCTGAAACAGAGGGGAGGAAACAGGGGGCGAGAAACAGAGGGCGAGAAACAGAGGGGCTGAAACAGAGGGGCTGAAACAGAGGGGCTGAAACAGAGGGCTAGAAACAGAGGGGCTGAAACAGAGGGGCTGAAACAGAGGGGCTGAAACAGAGGGCGAGAAACAGAGGGGCTGAAACAGAGGGGCTGAAACAGAGGGGGCTGAAACAGAGGGGCTGAAACAGCGGGCGAGAAACAGAGGGGCTGAAACAGAGGGCGAAAAAACAGAGGGGCTGAAACAGAGGGGCTGAAACAGGGGGCGAGAAACAGAGTGGCTGAAACAGGGGCGAGAAACAGAGGGGCTGAAACGAGAGGGGCTGAAACAGGGGGCGAGAAGGGGCGAGACAGGGGGCGAGAAACAGAGGGGGCTGAAACAGAGAGGGGCTGAAACAGAGGGCGACAGAGGCGAGAAACCGAGGGGCTGAAACAGAGGGCGAGAAACAGAGGGGCTGAAACAGAGGGCGAGAAACCGAGTGGCTGAAACAGAGGGGCTGAAACAGAGGTGCTGAAACAGAGGGGCTGAAACAGAAGGCGAGAAACAGAGGGCGAGAAACAGAGGCGAGAAACAGAGGGGCTGAAACAGAGGGGCTGAAACAGAGGGGCTGAAACAGAAGGGCTGAAACAGAGGGGCTGAAACAGAGGGCGAGAAACAGAGGGGCTGAAACAGAGGGCGAGAAACCGAGGAACTGAAACAGAGTGGCTGAAACAGAGGGGCTGAAACAGAGGGCGAGAAACAGAGGGGCTGAAACAGAGGGGCTGAAACAGAGGGCGATAAACCGAGGGGCTGAAACAGAGGGGCGGAAACAGGGGGCGAGAAACAGAGGCGAGAAACAGAGGGGCTGAAACAGAGGGGCTGAAACAGAGGGGCTGAAACAGAGGTCTAGAAACAGAGGGGCTGAAACAGAGGGGCTGAAACAGAGGGGCTGAAACAGAGGGCGAGAAACAGAGGGGCTGAAACAGAGGGGCTGAAACAGAGGGGCTGAAACAGAGGGGCTGAAACAGCGGGCGAGAGACAGAGGGCGAGAAACAGAGGGGCTGAAACAGAGGGCGAGAAACAGAGGGGCTGAAACAGAGGGGGCTGAAACAGGGGGCGAGAAACAGAGTGGCTGAAACAGAGGGGCTGAAACAGGGGGCGAGAAACAGAGGGGCTGAAACAGAGGGGCTGAAACAGGGGCGAGAAACAGGGGGCGAGAAACAGGGGGGCTGAAACAGAGCGGCTGAAACAGAGGGGCTGAAATAGATGGGCTGAAACAGAGGGCGAGAAACAGAGGGGCTGAAACAGAGGGCGAGAAACAGAGGGGCTGAAACAGAGGGGCTGAAACAGAGGGCGAGAAACCGAGGGGTTGAAACAGAGGGCGAGAAACAGAGGGGCTGAAACAGAGGGCGAGAAACCGAGGGGCTGAAACAGAGGGGCTGAAACAGAGGTGCTGAAACAGAGGGGCTGAAACAGAAGGCGAGAAACAGAGGGCGAGAAACAGAGGGCGAGAAACAGAGGGGCTGAAACAGAGGGGCTGAAACAGAAGGGGTGAAACAGAGGGGCTGAAACAGAGGGCGAGAAACAGAGGGGCTGAAACAGAGGGCGAGAAACCGAGGAACTGAAACAGAGT